>NC_137469.1:140729609-141240285 GCF_964235325.1 Thermobia domestica | reverse complement strand
TGCTGAGTCGTTGCTCACGAACGCGGTTGGTCCAAAGATGGAACCCCACATAGTCGACTCGACTAACAGAGTCCCCTTTAGTTACAGAGGTACATATAGCACTGCTACAACGTCGTCAGTGGCGAATCCGGTGACTACTCCGCTTAGCCAAGATAATGCTATCATTTCTTTAAATTACTCTCCTGCTGACAGTAGTATGAGCTCTAAAGTTTCCCTTCGGGATATTGAACATTTTCCCACGTTTGATGGGAACATTGCTAACTGGTTACCTCGTGTTTTCCTGCGACCTACAAGGTGAACTCATAATTTTTAGAATCTCAAACTCTTCAATTGCACTGATGATAAGAAAAAGGAACTTTTGTCACAGTACCCAAAGTAAATGTTAACACTGTTCTTATTTAAGTGAATGCTTGAGTGTATGAGTGAGTAGTTAGTTCATTATTATTAATACATGTTAATCCTCTCTAATCAAAATTTTGTTATCCTAACAAAATTTTTTTAATGACGCCGGGGAATTGTAATGGAACATTACAATTTACTGTAATGATATTTTTGATGGGAGGGTCCCAGAAATTTTTGCACCGACTGTACTTCCTATTTAGCAAAAATTTCTTTCGATCCATATAAATTATTTATTTGTTCGTTATTTTATTCCAAATTAACATGGAAGACGGTAAAAAATTGTTTAGGAATCGTATTTTGGGGATTCATATCTTTATTTATCTATTAACTAATTATAAATCTTATATATGCATATTTTAAATGGACGATTACAAATCTCACGGTGTCAGTGCTATTCGGAAATATAGTCCCACCATTGGATGGAAGTTTAGAATAATTAACCAATCTAAATTTTGGCACAATATTTTGGACTCTCTTCACCCCTCTTTTGGTACCAATGTTCATCTAAAGATCCGGTTCAATCCAGATTTTACCATTTTTTATTCGCTTTAAATACTCCACCGCCAAAAAAGCTTTACTTTGATTGGTGCAGTTACCCACGCTACAGATTAAGGCGCGATCATCTTCACTCTACCTCGTCGACCGAAGAAAGAAAGCTGTGCGTTCGATCGGATAGCAGATATGAAGGAATTTAACAGTAAAACTGTGTGAGATAGGTAAATAGTATATCCAGGTAAAAAACTACACTACCAGAAAGCACAGGAGCTCAAATTTAGAAAATTTTAACAGTTAAAACAGGATAAAATCTTAGTAAAATGTAGCCGGATATATAGGACGCCATGCCGGATGTAAATATTTAGTGTGGACAGGTTCGACATTACGTGCATGTAATTTGGTGTGCTAAACTCTTCATTTGCTTCAATTCAGAAATTTCAGAACAGTGATTATCCTTTTCACCCCTCCCAATATCTTATACAGCTAAGACCTGTCCGAGTAGTAATTTATTAATATAGATAGTAAGTGATTTTCTTACTAATCCACATGGCGGTATTTTGAGTTTCGCAATCTTGGTAACATTAGAATGATGGCTTAGGTTAACACTAAGGGCTCCTGTTTTCATCCCGAATTGGGATAGCTTCCAGTAGGGATGGGTTAAATATTTAATTATCTAGGTTTCCTTCCCTTTTAGGGAGGGGAACCTCAAAATTAATAGCTTTAGTATGTTCCCCTTGAACACGTTTTGACTAGTATCTGATAAAATATCATGAGTTAATCAGGACTAATTGGTTCAGTTTTCACTGTCCATTTCCTTCCCCTACATCAGCTAGAGCCGATTTGAACAAAAAATGGTAAACTCTGATGAGTTCTATGTGTGTTAAATGGATAATAAGATTAATGGTAGTGATGATTGGTGTGTATTGGCATGATGTGTCTAGTAGTTTAAGTAGTATGTGTATATTTGTAATGTAGTAAACATTTTCTAGTAGTAGTAATTGTGGTAGTTAAGTGATGAAAGAGTGCGTGAGATAATTAAATATGGACAGTGTAGTATTTACTATGCGATATATTTTTTATTCCGTCAGTAAATGAACTTATAAACAATATTTGAAAGTGAACGTAATATAGTACAATAATCCTGAGTACAAGGTCACATTTCGTGGTTTACAGTTCGAACAAATAGTTACTAGCGCCCTTGTGTCGAAATTCTGTACTCTCAGTCGTGCATATTTTACCATCAAACCCAGTTAGTGATTTAGGTTTTACAAAATTGACCTTTATTTTCGATTTAAAACCGAGTAAACACGATTTCCGGCCCATATGAACAGATAGTTGGATAATGTGATTTGACACTTTAATATTCTGAAAACTACAACATTCTGTGTAATCCAGTAATGAAAATATTTAAGTAAATAAACTATGCATAGATTCTTAACCGAAGTCAGCCAATGTGATGCTATTTCCGTTCTGAAATTAAGATATTGAATTCCAATTCTTTTCTTGTAGTTGCAGAATAATTTTCATTGTTGCTGTCAGAATGCTATCACATTCAGCAATATTATCGCACATATTTTATTTTTTGTGAATATTTCTATATAGAGAATTGTTTTAAAACAGCTGCGAAGTAAGATATAGGATGGGTTGTGTGGCAAAGAAGTCTTGGGTTCGAGTAATGTTTCTTGCGTGTTGGTCGGGACGCGATTTATAGATTTTCAAAGTATATGATGAAATGAATGTATAGTTTCGGGCATAGATAGAAGAGACAGGGTGTTTTTTAAAATATAACGTCGTAGTAAATGGAAAAAGATGATGATATGAATATATGAATATTTATTTGAATATGAATATGAATATTGTAGTAAAAGTGAATAGATGATAGGACACCCGTATAGTGTATACATGGGCCCGGTATATTTTAGCCATATGATGATATATATATATGAAACGTAAATGTGTGGTGAGAATCGTTTCGAGATCTGACCTCCACGCCGAGACATCACTCGACAAGGTAGGCGAGTTATATATCAGCATGTATTATTACTTCGTAGTTGAGTATGCCATAACAGTAGTATTTATTTATAACAATTTCGTATGACAGCAGGGTAGGGATAGCATCATGTAACGGCTAACTAAATGTAATTGTTCATCGATTACGATACCAAATAGTTGGCGTTTTGGGCTGTTGTAAATCATGTTTACAGTCGGTTATGAAAGAGAAGATCGTATGACTCTGAGATTTATTATTTTTTTTCATATTACGCTACCATACAGTGTTTGTAGACTGAATAGGACAGACAGGGTTACAGAATCAAAACAATTAGCTATTGAAATTTATTTTACCGTACCCGGGCATCGACCCCTCCCCCCTTGAATATTTTCGTTTTCTTTTCTCAGTTTTCAAACAAGATAGTGATGGATAGTGATAAATCGATGCCTCAGAATTTAGCGCATTCTGCGAAGGGGAGCTATCGGTGATGTTTTGGTAATAGAAATCACCGATCCAAAATTCAGTTTATTTAAATTTTTTATTATTTCGGCAAATCATTAGTTAGGGATATCTTAGCTAATACTTTCACTCTAGTTTCATTACTGTCCTAGAACCTTCTTAGTTCTTCTGAGGGGTCGAATATTTTTTTTCTTAGAGATTTCGAAATTGGGGACGCAGTTACCTGGTCCCTTCCCCCTCTCCTTTTATCCTGCTGGTCTGGGCCGGATACGGGGCTCGGATTTCAATCTTACAAGCAAACTCTTGTGGGATTGGGATCTGATGGACACAGAACTTGCATCCTTGGCAGCAGGACTCCCTCCTAGTTTACGTATTTAGGTAAACCACCCTCTTTCGGCATATGTGAATATTTTTGGCTATGAGTTGTTATATATTTAAATTCGATCACTCTTCTGTGTAGTGAGTAGTTCTTTAATCTTTCTCCTTTCGTTGGCGCCGCTTTCTCTCCCTTGTCTCTTCCTTCTTACTTCGAGATTTTTTTTATTTTCAACCTTCCCCCCCCCCCGATTTTGAAAGTATAATATATCAATGAATTAATGTATAATATATATATTTTTTTAACCGAAATGACCAGCTGAGACATCTCGAGACACGATTCGTTTGATGAAATAGTTAGGGACTGGGTTTACATTATATTTGACCCATCGACGGGGTGAGTAACGATTCGGTACACCGTAATTTTCCACTTTCATTCCTTCACCATTGTCCGTCTGGGATTATTTTTTGTTTATCCAGTGGTCTATTTCCATTTAGTTTATTTCCGTGAATGTTGTTGTAATATTGGGCCCAAAGTTAAGATAAAAATTGTTTTGTTTACACATGTTCATGTATTTAAGAATGTTCTGTATTACGTGCCTGCCTCACAATTTTTTTTTCTTTCTTTGATCTACTCTCCAATTGGATATGTGAAAATTTAAAATTAATAGACGCGCGGTATAAATGAAAATAATATTTTATGATGATACGTCGGAAGTTTTGTTTCTTGGTGTAATGTTGCAACCTTCTTGGACAAATTATTGTTGGGGTTATGTAATTAAATGTGTGCGCGTGTATTAAATATATATATATACAGAGAGAGAGACGTCGAAATGTAAATATGTATGAAATATAGAATATTAAAGTGAAATGTAAAATGTTAAATTTATAATATGGATATATGTAAGAGCACCGCATCTGCCCCATACGTTTATTGGTTGCCATGGGTTTTAAGTAATGTTTTCCGACGAATGGAATGATGTAGTCTAATTCTCTTTTTAAGGAATACCGCCGCGAACTTAAATAATTTCTTTTTGTTCTGCATAAATGTAATTAGTAATCAATAATGTAAACAGTTTCAATGGCATGCATTTCGAAATAACGGCAGGTCTAAAACATAATCCAATCCCTCGACAAATATTATCCTTTAGTGATCAACCAGAAATTTCTTTTTTGAAAGTGTACCTAGAATCCCCCCTGTTTTCCAATGTGTATCCTATGACTTAACCAGTGTTTTACCACGATATAAATCACCACAATCCTCTCAACTAGTGAAGATCTTCTCAAATATAAATACTATGAATAAAAGTTATAAGTAATTCACAAATAAAGTGTTATGATGTGTCCCAGTGATGAATGACTAACTAGTAACCTGGAATGGACTGAACCGAGAGGAGAATTCTCCTCTGACCAAATGTTGTTGGTGAAATCCCTAGATGGGTATAAACGTTGTAGTATGCGAGTACTGTCACAAACTGAAAATAGTTGATGAATGGTTTTATAAACCAATAGTCATATATATATATAGATATATATATATATATATATATATATATATATGTATAAACACAAACTAAGTTAAATGGAGCGAAATGTTTTTGGACACTACGAGTAGTGCGTGATTTGTAATTTGAACGCTCAGAATTATTAATATTTTATTGCTCGACGTGAGGTAGAGACTCATAAGATCTAATACACCTAAAAGTTTTTTTCTTTTCTTTCCTCTTTGTCCATTTTTTTAAAAGTGAAATAAGTGTCTTCTTTGCGTATGTCGCAAATCATAATTTGCTTTAGCATGCCAAAGATATAATATATGTAATTATATTTTTTTTTATTTGTCAAGATGGTTGAATATATAAAAATTTATTAAAATATAACTCTATGTATTCTATTAACATATAACCAAGAACTTGTGCTTTTAAGATTTTCTTTGTAATTATTTTTTCTTTTCACTATGAATGTAATAAACTATTTGTACCCTTGTAGCTAGTTGGTTTCCTTTAAACATACATACACTGTCCTGAGTGAGTGAGCGAGTGAATGCATGATAGATTTAATTTAAGTAATTTTAGTAATATCATTTGTAATATTAACATCTATAATATATGTGTCATGTTTTAATATATGTGTTAAGGTAAATAACCTAGGTCATGAAAGACCGCTACTAACAAATTTAAAGTCGGCTCTAGGGGAGAGACAAAATAACGGGATGAGCCTAAATACGACATCTTTCTTCCAGGAAGTTGAAACTCTTATTGATACGATACATAAATTTATATTGAGTTTATAAGTTTGATTTTTTTTCTTTCTCTTGACTAATTCATATGTGTGGTCGATCTCAGATCATGGAGTTCAGATATTGGATAGTTATCAATTATGGTTTGAGATTAAATTACAAAGAATTAAATTTCACTTTTCTCATTTCCAGGTCTAGGTCTGGGCAACCCCACGAACGTGGTGCCTGGAGCTAGGTCTGGGTGGTATGAGGGAACATGTGTCTATTCCACATCACTTCAAATTTGATTCTCCACTAATAGTATTTGTAACGATTTACCGGATAATAACCATTCGAATTCATTACTATATTTCCTAAATCATCCAGTAATCCATTCTCCTTTAAAATCCTCAATCTTTCCTTTTCCCTCTCCTTTTCTTTTTCTTTTCTTATTTCTTTCTACTTCTCTCCCCTCCTTTCCCTTCTCACTCTTTCTTTTCTTATTTCTAACAAAACTGAAAAACTAATTTGGTCGTGTCTGGGAGTAGTCGCTATCAGCACAGTCAATAAATTCGATTCGATAAGTTTCTTCGGAAGTCCGATTTGGGATAATTACCTCTAAAATGAATATATACAGAGACTAAGAATAATAATATAATTTATTCAAAATTTACTTTACTAGAAAATATTTATAGTTTCAATTAGTAGTAGATATTTCATTATCACTCTTTTGCTAAGTTCAGGCGACTCCTCCTTCAACCACGATGTTAGTTGTCACACGCCCTAAAATAAACTTACGTTTTCAGAAGTGGCGAACCGTGACAACAAGTTTAGTTATCACGCCCCAAATTCGTTTTTCAGAAATGGCGACACGTGACAAGGATTTTTGTCATGGAAACGGTTGTTTCTATGACAACGGATCTCAGAAATGGCAAATAGTTTATTTTCGGTTTTATAACGTGACTGATGATTCAAGACAGTCACTATGGAGACAATTGTTTTTCCTGGTAACAGATTTAAAATTATTTATTGAGTATTTATTGAGATCGAGCACATATAGAATTGGCCACAAGAATTCAATTCATAGAAAAGTCATTGTGAAGTTAGACAATTATAGTCGTTCGGCTTTTCCGTTATTTTTGCTTCCCTCTGTAGAAAGGGGAAGAAATGGAAGGAACTACAAAATTTTCTAAATTAAATAAAAAAAAATGCTGGAAGCTGGTTCAAGGAGGGAAAAAATGGGAGCCCTTTAATTTATGAATAGTATCTGTAGAACAAGTCTATTTTGTTAGTTTGTAAGTGTTATATTGCATGTGTATCTGTCTCGTATATGTTGTATGTAAAAAACTATGGCAACCAATAAGAAAGTAATCGTCACGCAAGACGAGGTTGAAGTTTCGTGTACACAATGTACACTAAATGATAAGGAGAAAAAGGCTCGTGTCCCTCGTAGATTAGTGAGGTGTCACGGGTGCGGGAAAAAATGGATTCATTTTACCTGTATCAATTTAGATGACTCAGTTGAGAATGAAGAAAAGATCCGTACTGGGGAGATAATTAAATATTGTGACGAATGTGAAGGGAAACTCTGCCAGTCTCGGGAAATAATGAATCCAACTCATTCTAAAGAAATTGAGCACCCAGACTCAGATGGAGAACGTGGGTATAGTACTCCGAAAGACCGAGGCCAAATATCTCCATTAGAGATATCTGACCTCGATGATGATGAAAAGAATAGGGATCACGTTGGTGATTCTCAAAGTAATTTGAACCGCGATCAGACAACAAACCCAAAAGATATTGCACCATCGGGCGGGTCTGATATGTCTGTTTTATTCCAGCAGTTCGCTGAACAAATGAAATCAATGACACAAACGAATCAAAACCTGATACGACAAATGAGTGAAAAATTAGATGCCTCGAACCGAGATACAGAAGCTCGATTTGAGGTATTAACTCACAAAATAGACAATATATGTGTAGACTTTGCTTCCTCAATAAACAAATTGAGGGAGCAAACGACTACAGAAATTGATCGGGTTAGATGCGAGGCTCAACAAACAGTAGAGCAACTCCAACAGGAAACTGAGGGTAAATTTAGTAAAGTAGATTCAAAGTTAGGGAAGGTAAACACCAAATTTCAAGAAGTAGATCAGAAACTAGAATTACAGCAGGCCGAAATCAATGATTTGAAGTCTACTTTGTCTCATTTGTCATTGGAAAATAAAATGGAAGTGACAAATCAAAAAATTACTGCAATTCACGATGAAATAGATAATATGCAAGAGAAAATAGGGAGGCCGAGTCGGGAGACGTTAGATGTATCCTACCCTTTCCCCGGTAACGATTCTCCGAGTACATTACCAGGGAGAAAAATCACATTTACTACTGAGAATGAAAATCAAGTGTCAGCTGATGCATGGGGTACTGCAATGCACTATCCTCCGCATCAGTCAAGGTTAAAACCTTGATTAGAAAGCCATAACATGCCTGCTCAGACAAGTGTTGTGACAACTACTGTCACTAGTGTTAATGCGCCCTCTTTGCTGGGAGGTATACCGTCATATAGTGTGTTGCCGGGTAGAGGGGAAGGGTGCCGTGCTGAGTCGTTGCTCACGAACGCGGTTGGTCCAAAGATGGAACCCCACATAGTCGACTCGACTAACAGAGTCCCCTTTAGTTACAGAGGTACATATAGCACTGCTACAACGTCGTCAGTGGCGAATCCGGTGACTACTCCGCTTAGCCAAGATAATGCTATCATTTCTTTAAATTACTCTCCTGCTGACAGTAGTATGAGCTCTAAAGTTTCCCTTCGGGATATTGAACATTTTCCCACGTTTGATGGGAACATTGCTAACTGGTTACCTCGTGTTTTCCTGCGACCTACAAGGTGAACTCATAATTTTTAGAATCTCAAACTCTTCAATTGCACTGATGATAAGAAAAAGGAACTTTTGTCACAGTACCCAAAGTAAATGTTAACACTGTTCTTATTTAAGTGAATGCTTGAGTGTATGAGTGAGTAGTTAGTTCATTATTATTAATACATGTTAATCCTCTCTAATCAAAATTTTGTTATCCTAACAAAATTTTTTTAATGACGCCGGGGAATTGTAATGGAACATTACAATTTACTGTAATGATATTTTTGATGGGAGGGTCCCAGAAATTTTTGCACCGACTGTACTTCCTATTTAGCAAAAATTTCTTTCGATCCATATAAATTATTTATTTGTTCGTTATTTTATTCCAAATTAACATGGAAGACGGTAAAAAATTGTTTAGGAATCGTATTTTGGGGATTCATATCTTTATTTATCTATTAACTAATTATAAATCTTATATATGCATATTTTAAATGGACGATTACAAATCTCACGGTGTCAGTGCTATTCGGAAATATAGTCCCACCATTGGATGGAAGTTTAGAATAATTAACCAATCTAAATTTTGGCACAATATTTTGGACTCTCTTCACCCCTCTTTTGGTACCAATGTTCATCTAAAGATCCGGTTCAATCCAGATTTTACCATTTTTTATTCGCTTTAAATACTCCACCGCCAAAAAAGCTTTACTTTGATTGGTGCAGTTACCCACGCTACAGATTAAGGCGCGATCATCTTCACTCTACCTCGTCGACCGAAGAAAGAAAGCTGTGCGTTCGATCGGATAGCAGATATGAAGGAATTTAACAGTAAAACTGTGTGAGATAGGTAAATAGTATATCCAGGTAAAAAACTACACTACCAGAAAGCACAGGAGCTCAAATTTAGAAAATTTTAACAGTTAAAACAGGATAAAATCTTAGTAAAATGTAGCCGGATATATAGGACGCCATGCCGGATGTAAATATTTAGTGTGGACAGGTTCGACATTACGTGCATGTAATTTGGTGTGCTAAACTCTTCATTTGCTTCAATTCAGAAATTTCAGAACAGTGATTATCCTTTTCACCCCTCCCAATATCTTATACAGCTAAGACCTGTCCGAGTAGTAATTTATTAATATAGATAGTAAGTGATTTTCTTACTAATCCACATGGCGGTATTTTGAGTTTCGCAATCTTGGTAACATTAGAATGATGGCTTAGGTTAACACTAAGGGCTCCTGTTTTCATCCCGAATTGGGATAGCTTCCAGTAGGGATGGGTTAAATATTTAATTATCTAGGTTTCCTTCCCTTTTAGGGAGGGGAACCTCAAAATTAATAGCTTTAGTATGTTCCCCTTGAACACGTTTTGACTAGTATCTGATAAAATATCATGAGTTAATCAGGACTAATTGGTTCAGTTTTCA
Organism: Thermobia domestica; assembly: GCF_964235325.1. Taxonomy (NCBI): domain Eukaryota; kingdom Metazoa; phylum Arthropoda; class Insecta; order Zygentoma; family Lepismatidae; genus Thermobia; species Thermobia domestica. The sequence goes on along the minus strand of NC_137469.1, from coordinate 141,230,110 downwards.
CTGTCCATTTCCTTCCCCTACATCAGCTAGAGCCGATTTGAACAAAAAATGGTAAACTCTGATGAGTTCTATGTGTGTTAAATGGATAATAAGATTAATGGTAGTGATGATTGGTGTGTATTGGCATGATGTGTCTAGTAGTTTAAGTAGTATGTGTATATTTGTAATGTAGTAAACATTTTCTAGTAGTAGTAATTGTGGTAGTTAAGTGATGAAAGAGTGCGTGAGATAATTAAATATGGACAGTGTAGTATTTACTATGCGATATATTTTTTATTCCGTCAGTAAATGAACTTATAAACAATATTTGAAAGTGAACGTAATATAGTACAATAATCCTGAGTACAAGGTCACATTTCGTGGTTTACAGTTCGAACAAATAGTTACTAGCGCCCTTGTGTCGAAATTCTGTACTCTCAGTCGTGCATATTTTACCATCAAACCCAGTTAGTGATTTAGGTTTTACAAAATTGACCTTTATTTTCGATTTAAAACCGAGTAAACACGATTTCCGGCCCATATGAACAGATAGTTGGATAATGTGATTTGACACTTTAATATTCTGAAAACTACAACATTCTGTGTAATCCAGTAATGAAAATATTTAAGTAAATAAACTATGCATAGATTCTTAACCGAAGTCAGCCAATGTGATGCTATTTCCGTTCTGAAATTAAGATATTGAATTCCAATTCTTTTCTTGTAGTTGCAGAATAATTTTCATTGTTGCTGTCAGAATGCTATCACATTCAGCAATATTATCGCACATATTTTATTTTTTGTGAATATTTCTATATAGAGAATTGTTTTAAAACAGCTGCGAAGTAAGATATAGGATGGGTTGTGTGGCAAAGAAGTCTTGGGTTCGAGTAATGTTTCTTGCGTGTTGGTCGGGACGCGATTTATAGATTTTCAAAGTATATGATGAAATGAATGTATAGTTTCGGGCATAGATAGAAGAGACAGGGTGTTTTTTAAAATATAACGTCGTAGTAAATGGAAAAAGATGATGATATGAATATATGAATATTTATTTGAATATGAATATGAATATTGTAGTAAAAGTGAATAGATGATAGGACACCCGTATAGTGTATACATGGGCCCGGTATATTTTAGCCATATGATGATATATATATATGAAACGTAAATGTGTGGTGAGAATCGTTTCGAGATCTGACCTCCACGCCGAGACATCACTCGACAAGGTAGGCGAGTTATATATCAGCATGTACTATTACTTCGTAGTTGAGTATGCCATAACAGTAGTATTTATTTATAACAATTTCGTATGACAGCAGGGTAGGGATAGCATCATGTAACGGCTAACTAAATGTAATTGTTCATCGATTACGATACCAAATAGTTGGCGTTTTGGGCTGTTGTAAATCATGTTTACAGTCGGTTATGAAAGAGAAGATCGTATGACTCTGAGATTTATTTTTTTTTTCATATTACGCTACCATACAGTGTTTGTAGACTGAATAGGACAGACAGGGTTACAGAATCAAAACAATTAGCTATTGAAATTTATTTTACCGTACCCGGGCATCGACCCCTCCCCCCTTGAATATTTTCATTTTCTTTTCTCAGTTTTCAAACTAGATAGTGATGGAAATTAATCGATGCCTCAGAATTTAGCGCATTCTGCGAAGGGGAGCTATCGGTGATGTTTTGGTAATAGAAATCACCGATCCAAAATTCAGTTTATTTACATTTTTTATTATTTCGGCAAATCATTAGTTAGGGATATCTTAGCTAATACTTTCACTCTAGTTTCATCTAGTTTCATTACTGTCCTAGAACCTTCTTAGTTCTTCTGAGGGGTCGAATATTTTTTTTCTTAGAGATTTCGAAATTGGGGACGCAGTTACCTGGTCCCTTCCCCCTCTCCTTTTATCCTGCTGGTCTGGGCCGGATACGGGGCTCGGATTTCAATCTTACAAGCAAACTCTTGTGGGATTGGGATCTGATGGACACAGAACCTGCATCCTTGGCAACAGGACTCCCTCCTAGTTTACGTATTTAAGTAAACCACCCTCTTTCGGCATATGTGAATATTTTTGGCTATGAGTTGTTATATATTTAAATTCGATCACTCTTCTGTGTAGTGAGTAGTTCTTTAATCTTTCTCCTTTCGTTGGCGCCGCTTTCTCTCCCTTGTCTCTTCCTTCTTACTTCGAGATTTTTTTTTATTTTCAACCTTCCCCCCCCCCGATTTTGAAAGTATAATATATCAATGAATTAATGTATAATATATATATATTTTTTTTTAACCGAAATGACCAGCTGAGACATCTCGAGACACGATTCGTTTGATGAAATAGTTAGGGACTGGGTTTACATTATATTTGACCCATCGACGGGGTGAGTAACGATTCGGTACACCGTAATTTTCCACTTTCATTCCTTCACCATTGTCCGTCTGGGATTATTTTTTGTTTATCCAGTGGTCACTTTCCATTTAGTTTATTTCCGTGAATGTTGTTGTAATATTGGGCCCAAAGTTAAGATAAAAATTGTTTTGTTTACACATGTTCATGTATTTAAGAATGTTCTGTATTACGTGCCTGCCTCACAATTTTTTTTTCTTTCTTTGATCTACTCTCCAATTGGATATGTGAAAATTTAAAATTAATAGACGCGCGGTATAAATGAAAATAATATTTTATGATGATACGTCGGAAGTTTTGTTTCTTGGTGTAATGTTGCAACCTTCTTGGACAAATTATTGTTGGGGTTATGTAATTAAATGTGTGCGCGTGTATTAAATATATATATATACAGAGAGAGAGACGTCGAAATGTAAATATGTATGAAATATAGAATATTAAAGTGAAATGTAAAATGTTAAATTTATAATATGGATATATGTAAGAGCACCGCATCTGCCCCATACGTTTATTGGTTGCCATGGGTTTTAAGTAATGTTTTCCGACGAATGGAATGATGTAGTCTAATTCTCTTTTTAAGGAATACCGCCGCGAACTTAAATAATTTCTTTTTGTTCTGCATAAATGTAATTAGTAATCAATAATGTAAACAGTTTCAATGGCATGCATTTCGAAATAACGGCAGGTCTAAAACATAATCCAATCCCTCGACAAATATTATCCTTTAGTGATCAACCAGAAATTTCTTTTTTGAAAGTGTACCTAGAATCCCCCCTGTTTTCCAATGTGTATCCTATGACTTAACCAGTGTTTTACCACGATATAAATCACCACAATCCTCTCAACTAGTGAAGATCTTCTCAAATATAAATACTATGAATAAAAGTTATAAGTAATTCACAAATAAAGTGTTATGATGTGTCCCAGTGATGAATGACTAACTAGTAACCTGGAATGGACTGAACCGAGAGGAGAATTCTCCTCTGACCAAATGTTGTTGGTGAAATCCCTAGATGGGTATAAACGTTGTAGTATGCGAGTACTGTCACAAACTGAAAATAGTTGATGAATGGTTTTATAAACCAATAGTCATATATATATATAGATATATATATATATATATATATATATATGTATAAACACAAACTAAGTTAAATGGAGCGAAATGTTTTTGGACACTACGAGTAGTGCGTGATTTGTAATTTGAACGCTCAGAATTATTAATATTTTATTGCTCGACGTGAGGTAGAGACTCATAAGATCTAATACACCTAAAAGTTTTTTTCTTTTCTTTCCTCTTTGTCCATTTTTTTAAGTGAAATAAGTGTCTTCTTTGCGTATGTCGTAAATCATAATTTGCTTTAGCATGCCTAAGATATAATATATGTCATTATATTTTTTTTTATTTGTCAAGATGATTGAATATATAAAAATTTATTAAAATATAACTCTATGTATTCTATTAACATATAACCAAGATCTTGTGCTTTTAAGATTTTCTTTGTAATTATTTTTTCTTTTCACTATGAATGTAATAAACTATTTGTACCCTTGTAGCTAGTTGGTTTCCTTTAAACATACATACACTGTCCTGAGTGAGTGAGCGAGTGAATGCATGATAGATTTAATTTAAGTAATTTTAGTAATATCATTTGTAATATTAACATCTATAATATATGTGTCATGTTTTAATATATGTGTTAAGGTAAATAACCTAGGTCATGAAAGACCGCTACTAACAAATTTAAAGTCGGCTCTAGGGGAGAGACAAAATAACGGGATGAGCCTAAATACGACATCTTTCTTCCAGGAAGTTGAAACTCTTATTGATACGATACATAAATTTATATTGAGTTTATAAGTTTGATTTTTTTTCTTTCTCTTGACTAATTCATATGTGTGGTCGATCTCAGATCATGGAGTTCAGATATTGGATAGTTATCAATTATGGTTTGAGATTAAATTACAAAGAATTAAATTTCACTTTTCTCATTTCCAGGTCTAGGTCTGGGCAACCCCACGAACGTGGTGCCTAGAGCTAGGTCTGGGTGGTATGAGGGAACATGTGTCTATTCCACATCACTTCAAATTTGATTCTCCACTAATAGTATTTGTAACGATTTACCGGATAATAACCATTCGAATTCATTACTATATTTCCTAAATCATCCAGTAATCCATTCTCCTTTAAAATCCTCAATCTTTCCTTTTCCCTCTCCTTTTCTTTTTCTTTTCTTATTTCTTTCTACTTCTCTCCCCTCCTTTCCCTTCTCACTCTTTCTTTTCTTATTTCTAACAAAACTGAAAAACTAATTTGGTCGTGTCTGGGAGTAGTCGCTATCAGCACGGTCAATAAATTCGATTCGATAAGTTTCTTCGGAAGTCCGATTTGGGATAATTACCTCTAAAATGAATATATACAAAGACTAAGAATAATAATATAATTTATTCAAAATTTACTTTACTAGAAAATATTTATAGTTTCAATTAGTAGTAGATATTTCATTATCACTCTTTTGCTAAGTTCAGGCGACTCCTCCTTCAACCACGATGTTAGTTGTCACACGCCCTAAAATAAACTTACGTTTTCAGAAGTGGCGAACCGTGACAACAAGTTTAGTTATCACGCCCCGAATTCGTTTTTCAGACAACACTTAGAAGATTGACGGGAGTTTTCACTTTTGGAGGGCAAACTTGCTTTTTGAACTTCATTTCATCATCTTTTCTTTCACACTCATCTTCATTTGGGCTTCGGCCCTAGGTTACCTTCTTACGATGGCGGACTCTGGCATCACTAACGGGCAATCGATTCTCGGTAGACATGTAGGATTACCAGCCTCAGTTCCTACAAACTCAAGCTCTTCGCTTGCTCAAGCTGCACCCGTTGGACCTTCCCGTCGCACCAGACATTTCTCATGGAGAAGTCAACCGGTAGCGAGTGCATCTAGGGATAGACATCCATCCACTGATTCTACCCTGTCTGCAAAACGATTCCGCGGTGGATGCCATTCTACTAACATTCAACCAATTCATGTGGACAACGCCATGGACACGGGACCACCATGTTCAGAATCATCAGCAGCTTTTCTCGGCAGAACTCCAGACCCGGTTTATAACTTTCTCCTTACTGATTTTGACTCTAAATACACACATCCCAAGATGATCTTTCTGCAGATCATTAAATACGTCCCACGTGCTAATGTTGAGCAAATAGTTCACACTAGAAATGGCTATATCATAAAGTCAAAGGATCCGAATTTTGGCACTTACTTGAGAAATAAGGCATCCTACGATATCTTTGGGAAAAATGCCAAACTTATTAAGAAAACGGATTCTAGAATCAAATAAAATCCACCTCCGAAGAAGATACCAATGCTGTCTATGGTCATTCGTGGCGTCCTACCTGAATTTACAGATGAAGAAGTTCGTGAAGAACTTATTCAAGAGGGCACCAATGTTGACAAATGCATTCATATCAATAATAATTCAGGCCCTACTTATATGGTTCGGGTATTATCCAAAACCAACAAGCTATTGATCACTTATTAGTCTACGGTGCACCAATTTACAAAAAGATCCATAAGGTAGAACCGTCAAAAACTCCTAGACCAGCGCCTATCAGATGTGAGAAATGTCTAGTTTATAATTCTCATTTTACAAAATCCTGCCCTAATAACCTAAATGTGGCTATTGCGGTAAACAACATAACACTAGGTTGTGTAAACACCAACAGCAACCTCCAAAATGTGCCACGTGCGGAGACGCACTTCCAAATTACAGCTATCACTGCAAGACAAAGCCTCAGGCAGAACCTAGTCGTCCAGAGTTTACAGCACCCCTCCGAAGTTCTGACAATCCAACGCCACCAGCGCAGTCAATCTTACACCCTGTCAGTGTTGAGGATCTTCTCCACTGTTTGACTATAGTGCTTCAAAACATACTGCCTTTTAAACGTGATCATATCCCTCGTACTATTAGTGACACAGCTAAATCACTCTTCAATATCAATGTCCATGCTACCTACTCGAGACAATATGCTCATTTTCAAATCGCACAACTTGAAACAATCGTATAAAACCATGGCACTCGTATTTCTCATTATGGCAATTATGAATATTGTATTTATTAATATTGGATCGTTTCTACAACATAAACTTCTACTGGAACAGCTACTGCTAGAGGAACACATTGATCTATTTGCATTAAATGAAACTGCACTCAAACCTACACCCACAATATGTCTACTAGGTTATCAAATATATTGCCAAGACTATTCAGGGCATGGTGCAAGAGCACAGGGTGGGGTCGCAGTTGGTTTTTCCTCTAAGGTATCGTTTCGTCAATATCATCCACAAATTTTCATCAATCATCCGGAGCATCTTCTTTTGTCAATTTATTACCCATCACTTGTTATCAATATCGCTACAATCTATATACGGCTACGACACCCGATCCCATTTGATTTTTTTCATTACATAGCACATAACTTCCGAAATGTCATAATCTTGGCCGACATGAACATTCATAGTAGAGGCGACCGAGAGAAGCAACGCTTCTTTGACTATGTAACTCAAACTTTGAATTTACATGTACATCGTTTACCTAGTCATTCACGACCAATTAGTCAAACAACACCCGATGTAGTGATTACGTCTCTTAATCTAGTCAGTGACTGCACTATACAAATTCTTGACATTATAGGCAGCGATCATGCACCAATTAAGCTATAATTGACAAGGGGCTGTTGTCCACAGTCTAAAACCGAATACCGTACTGTCAAACGATATGATCGAGCAAACTGGAGCACATACCCAGACAGCACAATGAACGTACAGTACCCGTATAGTACATGTACAATTGCACGGATGCAACATGTGCATCATATGTATAAATGCACGCCTGTATAATGTGATGCCTTTTAACATCTTCCCCTCCGTTGTCATATTCAACATCTTCACGTGCACAGGGCATGTGCAATGCACACGTATACGTCCTGCACAAGTGATTTACACCTACTGCGCAGGTGATTTACAAGTAGCACGTATTCGATTTACACGTAGCACATAGATGATTTACATGTAGGACAGCGGTGATTTACACGCAGTAACCAGGTGATTTAAATGTAGAACAGAGATAATTTACACGTAACACACAGGTGATTTACACGCAGTACCCAGATGATTTACATGTAGGACACAGGTGATTTACACGTAGCACATAGGTGATTTACACGCAATACCCAGATTATTTACATGTAGGACAGAGGTGATTTACACGTAGCACACAGGTGATTGACACGCAGTACCCAGGTGATTTACATGTAGAACAGAGATGATTTACAAGCAGTACCCAGGTGATTTACATGTAGGACAGACAAATTTACACGCAGTATCCAGATGACTTACACGTAGGACACAGGTGATTTCCTCGTAGTGCAGAGGTGATGTAAAAGCATATTCGAGATGCAACGGAAAAAAAGAGTTTATATAGTTGGTGCCTTATGCAGTAGCACCATCTATCACACCAAAGACATCACCTTCAAAGTATATCACAAATAACTAATAATTGTCAGTCAGAATTTTACTTTTGGAGATTATTATTTGCAACGAGCAAAGCTTTAAGTAGTATCTTTGACATCTTTGCCAAGTAACAAATAACGTGACATATTCTGCTGTAATCGGTCACGAAAATAATTTTGTAAACCTATCAACTGTCTGACAGTAGTTACAACAGTACAGTGCTGCCACCTGTAGATCTTGTATCCTAGCTCAGTGGACGCTATGGAGTTTTTACAATCATTCAGCTGCCATTCGTCGAAAAGTCTCTATAACACCGCCTGAAGGAAAAACGACACCTACGAAAAATGGAGGTTACTTTATATTGTTGATGAGAATGAGAGTAAAAGAATGAAAGTAAAAGTATACACTTGCACGGTATTATGGACGTCTCATACACACGTGCAGTAGTCGTGCAAATGCACATGTGCACACAATGGCTTAAGCACCGGTAATTTAAATGTGCTTCATCTACGCAAATGCACATATGTACATGCACGGCTCAAGCATGGTTTATGTACGTGCGCTGCATCCACGCAAATGTACATGTGTACATAAAGGCTACAGCACGGGTTATATAAATGTGTGCTTCATCCGTACAAAATGTGCAAGTGCACATAAGGGCTTAAGGACGGGTTACGTACGTGTGCTTCATCCATGCAAATGCACATGTGCCAATAACTGCTTAAGCACGGGTTACGCACGTGCGCTGCATCTATGAAAATGCGCATGTGTACATAACGGCTTAAGCATGGGTTATATAAATATGTGCTTCATCCATGCAAATGCACATGTCCACATAACGCCTTAAGTACGGGTTACTATGTGCGCTGCGTCCATGCAGATGCACATGTGTACATAACGTCTTAAGCACCGGTTATATAAATGTGCGCTTCATCCATGCAAATGCATATATGCACATAACGGGTTAAGCACGGGTTACGTACGTGCGTTGCATCCATGCAAATGCACATGTGCACGTAACGGCTTAGGCACGGGTTATATAAATGTGTGCTTTATCCGTGCAAATGCACATGTGCGCATGCACGACTTAGTCACTGGTTATGTACGTGTGCATAACCCACGCAAATGCACATGTGCACATACACGAGTTGTATATGTGTGCTTCATAAACGCAAATTCACGTGTACGGCTTATGCACGGGTTATGTATGTGTTCATCATCCACACAAATGCACATGTGCACATGTACGGCTTAGGCATGGATACGGCACATGTGTCGTACACGTACGTGTTGTCTGGGTATAGGCAGAATATTGACAGAGATATTACGGATATTGCTGCACCGAGTAGCGAACACAAATTATATAATACTCTCACTCATCTGACTGGCACCTTAACAAACGCACGTGTAAGTATTCCTGAAGACAAAATATGTGCGTACAAACCAAAATTGCCACCTCAATATCTTGCACTTGTAAAGCGCCCACGTCAACACATTAGAGAATTGGTAATGTGGAAGAGCTCCTTTACCACAGGCAATGGCAAAGAGCAGTTATGAAGTACCTTATTGCATACAAAGGAAGCACTGGATTAATAATTGCAACAGATTAATAATAACTGGATTAATAATAACTGCGAGCCGAAGTACGGTATATCCAACCCGATACTGGAAGAAATTTCCCCAACTAACGGGTAAAAGTACGATAAATACGTATCGCTTCAACTTAATGGTATGCCACTTCACACTGATATCGATAAGGCAAATGCTTTCGGAGACCAATTACACAGTTTTTACTCCATCAGAATCGCCTTGCCGTGATGAGCGGATTGATCTCTCCACCATCTGTTCTCTACAACCTTCTAAATCACATCACATTGATCACAATCATCCTCTTACAAGGCCTATTACACCGACTGAATTTCATTCAACTCTTAGCAGAAAACGAAACACAACAGCAGGCATGGACGGCATTTCTTATAGGATGATAAAATAATCACCGGTCTCTTTTATCACTTTGTTAATTTCCGTTTATAATTTCATCCTCTCAACTGGTTATTACCCGTTACAGTGAAAGGTTTCCAAAAGTATGTATGTTCCATAAACCAAATAAGCCCATTCATGATATCAGTTCATATCGGCCGATTCAGTTGACCTCTGTATTTAGTAAACTATTCGAAAAGATTCTAGTAAATCGACTTCATGCACATCTTAAGGCATATGATCTATTACCAATACATCAACCAGGTTTTCGGCCTAAATTCTCTATCAGTGATCAACTGTTCCGTTTAACTACAGTCATCACAAATCAATACAATAAGAGCCTTCCATTCTGTCTAGTCCTCATGGACTTAGAAAAAAGCATTCGATAAAGTGCCTCATTATGGCTTACTACGTAAACTACAGTCACTCCGATTGCCCACTTTGGTTACCTTCGACTCATATAACATTACTCCTTTATAATTAACCGTATCGCATATGTTTCAGTAGGAGATGTACTATCAAGGCCTATTTTCCCAAATACAGGTGTTCCACAGGGTTCCGCTCTTAGTCCACTATTGTATATATTATTCACTTCCGATATGCCGAGCCCACCGCCTAGCGTGTCCATCTTTCAATACGCAGACGATACTGCCTTTTTATCGCTTGAGAAAATAATCCTTCAGGTCAGCAGAAACCTACAAATAACCTTAAACAACTTTCTTACTTGGTGCAGTAAATGGAAATTAATTGTTAACACTGAGAAAACACAAGCCCTTGTTTTCCTCCCTTCAAAAGGACGCAGTAAAGTACACAGAAATCCTGGAAATCTTCGTGTGTCAGTAGATGGTCATTTCCTTAGACCAGCAGTTTCTGCAACATACTTTGGAGTGGTCTTTGATTCGAAACTCTCGTAGAAACTTCATTTCCAAAAACTGGTGTTACAAGCAAAGCGCAGGTTAAATCTCCGTCGTCTCACTGGCACAACTTGTGGGCTAAATGCAAAGTTACTACTCAATACCTATAAAGCATTCTTACGGCTCATATTAACATTTGGTCACATTGCCTGGTGCCATGCCTCACCTACGCTACACGAAAAGCTTGCAATTCTGGAATGCCATGTTCTTTGCCTTGCATATTGTATTAAATTACAATAGCCAAATTACCTAGCGTATGAACACATTGATTTTCCCAAAATCATTGACCATCTCTCTCCTCGTAGGGCACGATATATACGCTCTCACATCACTACTTATCATCCCTTATATCTCGATACATTACGAGTTGATGCCCTTACCGACACACCGTACAGATTTGTACACTCGTCACTCAACATCTTAACAACGATATATATTCAAACATCGAATCTGGACGCAGCAGAAAGAGATACCTTTTCCATTTACATGATTCCGAACATTTGCCTTACATTCTACCATCTTAGCACTTGTTTTTCATTCATAATTAACTTTATGCTTCCATCTTGTCTACATCAGTCTCGAATTGCTCCGAGACAGAAGATATAACCCTCATGTGTTTAAACTAACTTACTCATTGTGATTGTGGCGTGAATGCACTTCATTTCATCTATTCATATCTACATTATATTTGTTTACAATTTTAAATATGTATTATTTTTTATATTCAGCACCTTAGTACCTTGAATGTATTTCTTGCACTTATGTTTTCTCATTATTAATATTATTATTATTTTATATATATATTCTCATCAAGATTAATGTTTTTTGTATTTTGTGTTAAATATTAATCTACTCATAGTCGCACTTAGGCCAACTACAATTCTTTAAATTCAATTAACTTATCTTAACATCTGTGCCAGAGAGAGGGCGCAACCCTCTAATGGCTGGGAGTGAAACATCTCTTCCAAAAATGGATGCTCTAAAAATTGATGAATAAATATATCTATTTTATACCTGTACTCCCTCATCTAAAAAAATCTAAAACACTTCACACAGGACACGTAAGTTTGGTCCTCCACTGTACAACAAGTGTGGCGGTTGCCGATCGTTTTTTCGTTTTCAATGTGTCATGTGGACCTTCCTCTTCCGTGAGCAATAACCAGTTCACCTGTGAGTGTCGTAGTGTGAAAGTCGTTCGGTAAAATGGACGATCTGACAGACTTCCAAAGAGACACGATCGTTGATGCCCGTCTAGTTGGAGCTTCAGTGGCAACAGTGGCGAACATTGTGGGGGTATAGAAAGGCAATGTGTACAATGTCACGAGAGCATACACAATGCATGGGCAAACGACGTCTGCAAAGCACAACAGTGGTCGAAAGACAATCCTATCAGATAGGGACCGAAGGGCATTAAAACGGATTGTAGCACCTAAAAAGAAGACCACTGCAATGAAAATTACGTCTGAATCAATTCCGGCCTACAGAACCCGGTTTCAACGAAAACAGTGCGACGGGAACTTCATAAAATGAAAATTCATGGCAGGGCCGCTATCGCCAAACCCCTGGTCACAGCAGTAAGTGCGAAGAGGCGTATTCAGCGGTGTAAGGACCACAAGGCGTGGACTCATGAGCAGTGGAAACAAGTAATGTGGTCCGATAAATCGACCTTCACCTTGTTTCCAACAACCGGTCGTGTTTACGTATGGAGAACACCGTCGCAGACCTATGATACATACTGTCGGCTCCCAACTGTAAAGCATGGGGATGGTTCTGTTCCAGTATGGGCAGTGATATCGTGATTTTCTGCAGGTCCCATCATAGCCCTGCATCGAATGATGAATGCTAAAGCATATGAGGCCATTTTGGGGGACCAAGTTCTACCTCTGACCCAAATATTGTTCCCTGATGGTGATGGCATCTACCAAGATGATTTGGCACCCTGTCACGTTGCAAAAACGGTGAAATCATGTTTTGAGGAGCATGACCAGGAGCTATCACACCTCCCCTGGGTCCCACAATCACCAGATCTGAACATCATTGAGTCATTGTGGTCTGAGTTAGAAAGGCGTGTTCGATCTCATTACCCTCCACCAGCATCCCTTAAGGAACTGGAGCTTGTTTTGGAGGAACAATGGTAAAAATTCCACACACCACGTTTCAGGAGCTGTATACGTCCATTCCGCTTCGGATCCAAGCTGTTTTGGACGCAAAAGGAGGCCCCACACCATACTAGGTATGATTTTCACCCTTTTGCAAACGTGTTTGGTATTTTGTGTAACCCCTGTATATTATACCCCAAACAAAAATCCTGGCTACACTACTGATTATACTATATTATTGCAGTCTCCGTGATAGCAGTTATATCATTATGTATACAAGCTAAGGAAGATTCCTTAAGTGAAATTATCGAATTGTCTTAATATTTTAAAGAACGCTATTGAGATGAAATACGATCTGATTCCGTAACAGGCTATTATATAATTCTTTGGTTCTTTCCTTTTTCTCACTTTGGCGTTGATATGAAAAAATAATAAATTTACTGTTTCTTTAGATGTGCGGATTCATGCAGGCTTTGAAAGTAATACTCTTATATATTCAAGGCTAAAGAGGCTTAAATCTTTTCCCTTGAAACTGAAAATGGGACAAAGAAATAATGATTATTATGTTCTCTGAATAATAAATCGCCTTATACTACCATTACTTACTCATGTATCAACGATCTAAACACGGTTGTTCCCTGTGTGTTCGCTAAGAAGAATTGAGTGTAGAGATAAGGCAAAAGCATGTAACGAACTCTCAAGGACTCAGCAGCAGCTTTGCCCACGGTATCAGGCCACAAGCATGGGTCCTGCTCTCTATTACCTAAACCATTATGATTCCTAGAGAATGGGTAGAAAGCTCCAAGTTGATGCCATCTCATACAGAGCTCTTCCGTTGTCTGGTCATTAAATCCACAGATGTCAGCTCCAACAAATGGCAAACCGAACAAGTTGAATGTTAAGAGATCTGAAAGAAATGATATGCATATAATAATAAACAGGAATTCGTCACTGGTCAGAAATGTAAAATTTCCAAAATAAGATCGTTACAAAATACTCTTGGATATAAATAAAATTTAGTTTAATTCTTATCGGTAGAACATTAGCAGCCGAATCAGTTTTCATCTGCGTCGTTGTTTGTCAACGAGATTGTACCGTACAATGCACCTGGCTACCTAAAATGTTCACGTAATAACTGTGTTAACGGAATAACATGAAATTGCAGGCCATATCAGCTCAGAGTTAACGCCATGTCTGACGTACGAGGTAGACAGTCAGGAATATATGCTTGTTTGAGGATAGGTAATACCCCTGAACCCAGTGTATTGTTGGAAACAAGGAGGAAGGAAATATTACCTTACATCGACCATATTATCTTACAACCATTATCGTTTAAGACTCCTAGACATGATGGTTTAGCTCGGACAGTCCTAGTGTTAAATCACCTGTTTCCAGGAGCGTCATTTCAGACTTCGCTTGGGAGGGGCAAGAGCACTTCCGACATAAGATTTTCACGTTTTGTACTAGTATATTAGTAGACAATCGATTAAAGTATATGTATTCCTCAAACTCTTGGGGGGGGGGCAATTGCCCCCTCCTGCCCCCCCTGCCTGTTTCCCTAAAGATGCCAATAGTTTCCGCAATGTCACATATACGTTCACCAAGGGTGGTAGTAAGAAAACTTTTCATATACTCTTTCGTCGTTTTGTCACTTTTGCTTGCCTCCACATGAATGTTTCGGGGCTTGTTGCTTCAAGTTTCTTTGAAACGTTTGGGTCAAAAGTCTCTTATGGCTCTTGTAAACAGATATTGAGCTTGTTAGTTTATTGCCACTCATTGATAAAGCAACACGAATTGTATAGCTGTGTGTAGAACTATGCACGACTGAAACACACCAGCTGTTGTTTTCTTGCTTCTGAGATAGTGTTGACAATGAAGACAATTAAAAAAAATACTTTGGTCACTGCTCCAAACATTTTCTTTGTCCACACTCCCGTCTCTTACATATTTCTTAACTTTATCCACAAAACCATGTGCCTTCTGACGAATGCTGTGATTGTTTTGTATGACGAACGTGTAATATGCCTGGAAGAAATGCCATAATTAGATTAAGTTCGTTGATAAAAGCAAATCGAACCTGTGAAATTGTCTAGGCCAACGTCTTTAGACGCTTCTAGTTCTCACATTTGCAGATCCCAATGGTGAACAGCAGATCCATACACTCTTTCCCTATCAAATTGTATTACGTACTCTTTTATAGCTTTTAATTGTGACAGCGTGTTTCCCTTGAAGTGAGCTCGATCTCGCCTTTTGCTAGTCATATAATCTAACATTACCTGCAATTTGATTTACTTCCAATGAACTTATAGCGCTTCAGAAGTTTGGTATAGGAATTGAAGCCATGACTCATGAACAATAGTCTTCATAAATGTTCTGCAGTATGTTGTCATCAATATCTTGTAATATACTGGCCCTCGACATTTTGGGTGGAGATTGTTTGTAATCACTTTCACTTGAAGGTCCCTATTGCTCTGAATATGAAAATCTTGTACTGCTGGATGGGCCAACTTCCTGTCCTTCAGAATCAAGTATCTATCCAGCGTGTCTTCATGCATTCCTGTGTCATCCCCATTAAATTTCTGAATTATTGTGCTATGTAACACATTTGCAAACCACATATCCTCGATTCAAATTACGTTTCCTTATTCAGCACGTTGCACATTTGCTTCTAACAGTTTGACAACATAATTCGACTCATGATAGCGATGTACACTCTTTACATTTAACCCATGAAAATCCGCCATGAGAATCGCCTTGCCGTGATGAGCGGATTGATCACTCCACCATCTGTTCTCTACAACCTTCTAAATCACATCACATTGATCACAATCATCCTCTTACAAGGCCTATTACACCGACTGAATTTCATTCAACTCTTAGCAGAAAACGAAACACAACAGCAGGCATGGACGGCATTTCTTATAGGATGATAAAATAATCACCGGTCTCTTTTATCACTTTGTTAATTTCCGTTTATAATTTCATCCTCTCAACTGGTTATTACCCGTTACAGTGAAAGGTTTCCAAAAGTATGTATGTTCCATAAACCAAATAAGCCCATTCATGATATCAGTTCATATCGGCCGCCATGAAAATTGTTTCTATTACAGCTATACTATTCACACAACCAGAGTAAGTGTGCGTACAACTGTCAAATGGTTCTAACATACAACAGCAGTATTTTGCATGAGAATGACTCATACCACTGGTTTTAGCATGAGTGATTTATAATCTAAGCACATTTTCGTGTGGTTTTGAGCGTTGAAGATCACACATATCCCATGGAAGAAAAATGCATTGAGCATAACATTTTACCAATTTTTATGCGAACTGCACTAGTTTGGTAACGTTCTTTGATGTACTGTAAATCTAAGTTTGTCTATTTTAGCTAAAATCTTAAATAAAGTGTCGGTATCATCTTCAGCTACATATATCAAATCTAGTAAGAGTGAAACTAAACCATTAAGAGATACATTGTTGCTTACCTACAATGGAAGATCTCAATTGTTCCCATGTCGAGAAATTATCTCCTGTCCAATGAGTAACATACTTTCCACTCGACACAAAAGTTGATCGACTTACTATTATACCTCTGTACCCTGTTGATGATTCAATGCCTCTGAAATTAAATAAAGTGAAAAAGCGATTACTATAAATCATCGAAACTGGACTTACCTAACATAAATCTCAGATGATTTACAATAATAAAATTTGTGTATATGTGTATAGCGTACAACAGAATTATATCGTAATCAGCAAACAACATACCCATGTAGTATCCAGGATTTAGGATTTAGATTTCTGGGCTTCTGGTCATCTATGGCTATTTAGCCCATTACGTTTGAGGGATGATGTCTCTCGGCGAGCACATTATCCGGGAAAAGGTAAGAAAGGAAGCGGCCTGGGACCTATAAGTTAGGTACCACCCAGGCATTTGCCTGGTGTGAATGAAGAAAACCTCATTCAGGGTAGCTGGCCTGCAAAAGCTTTTACACTTTTTCGATCGAGTGCCCCCACCGGGAATCGAACCCGAGACCATATAGTCCAGTACGGTATTCACTACGGATTTCTGCCTTTATGAGCACAGAAGAGAGGAGAGCTTGGCGAAGCGATGGACCTTATGGTGAAAGTGTTTTGAGGGAGGACAGATAAATGGAACTGAACTAATGAAAATTGAACTGAACTGAAAACAGTAATATATTAAGTAAATGTTGATAACTCGGTGAACTATTGGAGTGGATAAAGATGTAGCACCTGAAAATCAGTGGCGGATCTAGGCCAGGGTCTATCGTTGGCCTAGGCTCCCAGTTTTTTCAGTGACATAATAATTAAAGCTATTATCTAAATATTTTTGAAAGTTTATATATACCTATCATAGTCTGGGTACTGGATGGCCCCCCAGTTTTTAACTTCTAGATCCGCCACTGCTCAAAAATTAAGCTGATGGTTGCAATTGAATGACTGGTGAACGAAGATCAAACCTATGTCCCTTTGAAGATGAAATGTTTGCTTGTACTACAACTGGTACAGACAGTAAATGAAACAAGCCCAATCATAGTCATGCAGCAAACTGCTGAAGAAGTATACATTTATGTAAGTTTAACATCTAACAAATGCGCAACAAAATTAACATCATGAAAGGTGGGCAAAACAGCACAAAAAGGCTGTTGTAATTGATGTCAGTAAGCTGAACTTTGTTGTGAGAACCTAAGAAGTGAAATAGTGTACTGGACTGAGGTCCGTTACCCCCTCCCCCACATTCAAATAGTAGAATATTTTGTAGTCAGCTGTTATGTGCGTCTTATGTGCGCTTATGTGCGCGCAGATTCAGCTTATGTGCGGATATATTTACACACAAAAAGGATTATAGAAAAGTGCACTCCAGGGTAACGCCTGAGTGCGACATTCGAATTGAGACTTCAAATTTCTGTGCCAATTAGTGTTCCATATGTGCGCTTATGTGCGCATAAAAATTGCCATTTGTGCGCGCACAGGAACGAAGAAAATCCATACACAAAAATGTACAGAAAATTTATGATTTGCTCTAAATCAAAGAATAACAACTTGAGATTTCTGTAGCAAGTAATACTTCATATGTGCGCCTAAGTGCACATAATATTTTTAGTGTGCGCACAAACAAACGCAAGATGTATCAAATTGAAAAATGTAAATCAGTGTAGTTCAAAGGGCGCACTTAAAGAAATGAAATAAGATAGAAACTTAGAACAAGATTTGTTCTTATGCGCGTCATATTTGCTCTTATGTGCGGTCATTGTAATTTTCTGTGCGCACATACTAACCCATGAAAACGATGATAAAAGTGCACTCCATCAGGGAAACGCCTAAGTATGATATTTGAATTAGGACTTCATATTTACTTGCCAAGTAGTATTCCATATGTGCGCTTATGTGCGCATAAAATTTCAATTTGTGCGCGGACAGGAACGAAAAAAATCCGTAAACCAAAATGTAGAGAAATTTCATGATTGCTCTAAACCAAAGAACAACTTGAGATTCCTGTATCAAGTAATACTCCATATGTGCGCCAAAGTGCACATAATATTTCTATAGTGCACATTAAAAAACGCAAGGTGCATCGTATTGAAAAATGTAAATCAGTTAAGTTCAAAAGAACGCAATTAAAGCAATCAAATAAGATAGAAACTTAGAACAACATTTGTTCTTATGTGCGTCATATTTGCCCTTATGTGCGCTCGTTATCATTTTCTGTGCGCACTTACTAACACATGAAAACGATAGTAAAAGTACACTCCATCAGGGAAACGCCTAAGTATGATATTTGAATTAGGACTTCAAATTTAGTTGTCAAGCAGTATTCCATATATGCGCTTATGAGCGCATAAAATTTCAATTTGTGCGCGCACAGGAACGAAGAAAATCCGTTAACAAAAATGTACAGAAATTTCATGACTTGCCCTAGATCAAAGAATAACAACTTGAGATTTCTGCAGCAAGCAATACTCCATATGTGCGCCTAAGTGCACATAATATTTTTACAGTGCGCACAAACAAACGCAAGATGAATCGTATTGAAAAATGTGAATTAGTAAAGTTCAAAGGGCACACTTAAAGCAGTGAATTAAGATAGGAACTTAGAACAACGTTTGTTCTTCTCTGCGTTCAAATTTTTTACTAGTAAGTGTTATTACTTCTCAAAATCAAATCAAACTCTCTAGATTCCCTTTATCAATAGAGTTTAACATAACCGGCATTCAGAGATGACAGGACTTCGGACTTTCAGAAGTCATGTCTATCTTCCGGTATGGGGCAGATTAATTCAGTGCACTTATTTCTATATTACATTTTTTTAAAAAATCTTATCTAACGAATAAACAAAAAGATAGGAAATGGCTCACATAAGATAATGCTTGTGTGTGAGCCTGATTCTCCTTTTTTTTTTTTTTTACCGCAACATATAAGTTTTTTATAATTCTTACTTTTAGTCAACAATAGTTTTTAAAATAATTTTGGATTCTTTAACCACTGTAAAATTAACATTTTATACTGTATACTTTAAAATTACTTTCCTCTTTACCCCTTATTCCATATCTTTCTAGTTTATTTAAGAGAATTTTGTGTGATATTGTGTCGAATGCTTTGGCTAGGTCTAAGAAGCATTTAAACAATACAAAATAAGTTTAAAATAACGGAGGAAAAGAAAGAAAATAAATTGTATATCACTACATTGCTGTAGCCACGAGAAATCAAAACATTTGCCTGGGATGAAAATAGTCCTCTGAATGGGGAGCACTTTTGACAATTTTCTTTCTCTGGCAGATTTTTTTAAAAAAATAAATAAAAATAAAATAAAAATAAACATACGTTTAAAACAAGTCTTAAAAATACGTGTTTAAAATAAAATGTTTAAAACGTATACAAAATTTGTTTTAAACAAAATCAGTTGTTTAAAACAAGTTTCAATCATTTGTTTTAAACATTTTGTTTTAAACAAAACACCCCTGATTTTAACGGTGCAAAATTTCTGCGCTCTAGGTCTATTAGATTAAAAGTTCCAAGAGCATAACAAGATAAATTGACCACCCTGTACAATGATGGATTTATCAAGCATTTAATAGCTGCTGCATAACTCTCAACTTATTACTCGTTGATTTGGACAAAATTATGAATTTTTTAAATATTTTTGTATGTGTATTTTCTAAGTCATGACTTTTCTGAATATTTTTGTACGTGTATTTTCTTTGTTTCTATATACGCACAGCTGGAAATTATTATTTTTATTTATTTAAAGAAGAAAATTAATATATTGTATGTATCCAATATATTAAAGAATATACATAAAAATACATACACATATTAAACTATAAAATAACAATATACAAAATATTAATGAAAATAAAATAAAACAACAAGAAGAATAGCTGCTACAGAAATTAACAAGTAAATTTTCTACTTATAAGTGCTATTACTTATCTAAAGGAAATCGGACTTCCTAGATTCCCTTCATTAGTAGAGTTTAACGTACCCGGTATTCAGAGATGACAGGATTTCGGACTTCCAGAAGTCATGTCTATCTCCCAGTGTCGGGTAACTTAATTCAATGCACTTATTTCTATATTGCGAATTTTTTGTATTTTTTATGCAAAGAATAAAAAAGATAGAAAATGGCTCACATAAGCAAATGCTTGTGTGTGAGCCTGATTCTCGTGTTTTATTTATTTTCTTATCATAACATATGAGGTTTATTCTTACTCTTAGCGAACAATAGTTTTTTATACACTTTTTAATTCTTTTAATCACTGTAAAATTAACCTTTTATATGTTTTGAAATTAATTTCATCTTTGATTCGGAGTGGGAGTTCATTATAGATCTTTGGAGCTCTGTAATATGTTTGGTATTGAGTTATAGATTTACTCGTTGTTCTAATTTCTAAATTTTTGTTTGTCACATTTCTGGTTATATGCGTATGTTTTATTACTTCCCATTTGTTTCTGTTCTTTTTAACATATATAATTTATATGTTAAAATATAATTTTGAAAACTTAAAAAACTTCTGCAAATATAATTTTGAAAGTGGTAATACTGAGAACTGGTCATAGTCTATCTAGTCTACTTTCAAGACCCTTTTTAAACATATTCTTACAATATTATTTTGCTGATCAGAGGTTTAAAATGAGTAGAGTAAGCAGCACCTCAAATTAATATACCATATGTAAGTATACTATTTACAAGAGCATAATATACAGTTCGTAATATTTTTATGCTTACAATGTTTCGTAATTGAACAAATTTATATAATAATTTTCTTAGTATTGTGGCGATATGTGTAATGTGAGAAGACCATTTTAGATGCTTATCTATAAATATACCTAAGTATTTTACTTTATTTTCACTAATAAGAAGACTACAGTTACATTTTTCAGTATTTTGACAATAATGCAATTGTATGCGCACATTAGCGCACATATAGAATATTAGTCGATACATAAGTATGAAGGTTACATTCGGTATCGCACTCAGACGTTACACTGGATACACTTTTGGTCATTTTTCATGGACTGATATTGTGCGCATACAAGTTAATATTGCGCACACATAAAGGCACATATGACTCAAATAAAACAAATGATGCATCATCTTATTCACAGTTTCTATCTTATTGATTTAAGTGCTCGCCTTGAACTACACAGAAGTGCATTTGCAATTGCCATACATATTGAGTTATTTTGTACGCACACAGAAAATTTTATGTGCAATTAAGCGCGGATATAGAATTCTACTTGACAAATAAATATGAAGTCGTAATTTGAATCTGAATTCTCAAACTAAAATAGTAAACACTATATGTTATACTCCAATCACTGAACAAGAAATTGAACGCTTCATAAATGATTTATCATCAAAAACCAACCACATCTGGTATAGATGGATTATCAGCAAGGGTATTGAAACAGACGAAATGTAATATATTAAAACCTTTGCAGTACATCTTTAACCTAAGCTTAGAAACAGATGTATTTCCTGATGATTTCAAGACTGCTGAAATAAAATCTATACATAAAAAAGGCTCAAAGGCTGATCCTAATAACTATAGACCTCTATCAATCCTCATTAACTGTGCTAAATTGTTAGAAAAATGTATAAAGAGAAGATTGGTTAATTTTCTAGAACAAAATAAATTTTTTTCATCAAATCAATATGGATTTCAAAAAGGTAAAAAGTACATCAGATGCGTTATACAATTTAACAGAGATTATTTGTAAAAATGTTGATAAAGCTAAAAAAGTAATTCCAGTCTTCCTAGACCTAGCCAAAGCATTCAACACAATATCACACAAAATTCTCTTAAATAAACTAGAAAGATATGGAATAAGGGGTAAAGAGGAAAGTAATTTTAAAGTATACAATATAAAATGTTAATTTTACAGTGGTTAAAGAATCCAAAAGTATTTTAAAAACTATTGTTAACTAAAAGTAAGAATTATAAAAAAACTTATATGTTGCGGTAAAAAAGAAAAAAAATAGGAGAATCAGGCTCACACACAAGCATTAACTTATGTGAGCTATTTCCTATATTTTTGTTTATTCGTTAGATAAGAATTTTTTTTTAAATGTAATATAGAAATAAGTGCACTGAATTAATCTGCCCACACCGGAAGATAGACATGACTTCTAGAAGTACCAAGTCCTGTCATCTCTGAATGCCGGTTATGTTAAACTCTATTAATAAAGGGAATCCAGAGGTTCTGATTTCATTTTGAGAAATAATAGCACTTACTAGTAAGAAATTTGACTCGTTAATTTCTGTAGCAGTGAGCTTTCTCTTATTTATTTACTTTATTCCATTAATATTTTCTGTACTGTTAGTTTGTAATTTAATATATATATGTATTCTTATGTATATACTTTAATATATAAGGTACACCCAATATATTATATTTTCTTCCTTTAAATAAATAAATAAAATAAAAATAAATAATTCAACTATTATACTTAAGTGTTTCCCAGATGAAGCGCACATTTATCACCGTTTCCATTTGTTAGTATGTGCGCACACAAAAATTGATATTGAGCGCACATAGAGGCAAATATAACGCAGAGAAGAACAAATGTTGTTCTAAGTTTATATCTTATTTCATTGCTTTAAGTGTGCCCTTTGAACTTCACTGATTCACATTTTTCAATACGGTACATCTTGCGTTTTTTTGTGCATATACTAAAAATATTATGATGGAGTGCACTTTTATAATTGTTTTCATGTGTTAGTATGTGCACACAGGAAATGATAATGAGCGCACATAAGGGAAAATATGACGTACATAAGAACAAGTGTTGTTCTAAGTTTCTATCTTATTTCATTGCTTAAGTGCGCCCTTTGGACTTCACTGATTTACATTTTTCAACACGATTCATCTTGCGTTTGTTTGTGCGCACTGTAAAAATATTATGTGCACTTAGGTGCACTAATGGAGTTTTACTTGCTGCGGAAATCTCAAGTTGTTATTCTTTGATTTAGAGCAAGTCATTAAATTTCTGTACATTTTTGTTTACGGATTTTCTTCGTCCCTGTGCGCACACAAATTGAAATTTTATGCGCACATAAGCGCACATATGGAATACTACTTGGCAAGTAAATATGAAGTCCTAATTCAAATATCATACTTAGGCGTTTCCCTGATGGAGTTCACTTTTATCATCGTTTTCATGGGTTAGTATGTGCGCACAGAAAATTACAATGAGCGCACATAAGAGCAAATATGACGCGCATAAGAACAAATGTTGTTCTAAGTTTCTATCTTATTTCAATTCTTTAAGTGCGTCCTTTGAGCTTCACTGATTTACATTTTTCAATTTGATACATCTTGCGTTTGTTTGTGCGCACACTAAAAATATTATGT
Source organism: Thermobia domestica (assembly GCF_964235325.1). Lineage (NCBI taxonomy): Eukaryota > Metazoa > Arthropoda > Insecta > Zygentoma > Lepismatidae > Thermobia > Thermobia domestica. Next base: position 141,206,327 of record NC_137469.1, on the reverse strand, counting down.
GCACTTAGGCGGACATATGAAGTATTACTTGCTACAGAAATCTCAAGTTGTTATTCTTTGATTTAGAGCAAATCATAAATTTTCTGTACATTTTTGTGTATGGATTTTCTTCGTTCCTGTGCGCGCACAAATGGATATTTTATGCGCACATAAGCGCACATATGGAATACTACTTGGCACATAAATTTGAAGTCTCAATTCGAATGTCGCACTCAGGCGTTACCCTGGAGAGCACTTTTCTATCATCCTTTTTGTGTGTAAATATATGCGCACATAAGCTGAATCTGCGCGCACATAAGCGCACATAAGACGCACATAACAGCTGACTACAAAATATTCTACTATTTGAATGTGGGGGTGGGGGGTAACGGACCTAGGGAAGATGGAAAAAGGAGGAGCGCTCGAAGTTAAGGATTTTCTGATCTTACGGAATTACCTATGAACCTGAAATGAATTAGTTAAAATTATCTTATTAAATTTAAAAAAGAAGGCTAATTAAGCAATTATAGAAGGTCATAAAAGATTTCCTATTGACGGAAACTCAAGGGAGGAGAAAATTGCTTCTGTATTGCATCCCCTTGGAGATTCATCGGAACACATGATGAGTAATTAACTTTGCCTCGGTCAATCAACGCCCTGGAAGCCGGTGAATACGCGCCCCGTTGGCGGTGAGCCGTATGGTAATTGACCTACGGACACAGGAGCAGTACACGGCAATGACACAAGCAGTGGCCGATAAGTCTATTGAAGGTCTGTCTCCCTTCACGGGTATTGCATTGATATTATAATTGGAAACCCATTTCATGATTTTTACGAAAAGTTAGAGAAAGTGAATGCATTATCACTGCTCTATTCTTGTCAATAAAAATTTTAACTTTTGTTTCGTATGTTCATGAAATTTTTCATGCTTTCCCGTTGGACAGAAAATAAATTATTGCCATATCATACATCTTATAGAGTAGCCACCTGGTCTTAGCCCAGGTAAATGCAGTGTAAAGTGAATTGAGACAAAGTGTTTCCTGAATTTAATAATTTGTTACTGAAAGTTGATCAAAGGTTTTGAAGTTTAAAAATATGAATAATGTACGTTATGTTCTTCATATTATTGTCTTGAGAGAAATAAACACATGCAAATCAGGCCAGCTCAAGAGAGACATGGCTAAAGATCGGCGTTATAAAAATAATGTAAGAGCTACTCAACAGATGTAATAAATTGTTCAAATGTTAATTATGTGTTCGGAATTTGTTATATAAAACTGGCACAGTCTTCTTTACCCAGGTTTGACTAGAAGTGTATTATTGTTTGAAACCATATATCTGTTTTGTCTTTTGATAATTCAGCTTAAAGAGGTGGAAGTTTTCTATATTTCAACCAATGGAAAGGCAGGCAAAAACCGTGGCAAACGCTGTACCGATCCTACTCAGAAGAGATCACAGATACTAGGATTGGTGAATGAGTGGGATTGGTCCGTCAGACTGACGGGCTGTGGAAACTCAAGAGCCACAAAACAGATCGTAGTGAGTTCCCAAGACAAAATTCCACCTCAAGTAGCAGGATACTCCATCCCACAAATGCTCAATCACAAAGAGCGTTGTCAGTACAGATTCCGACGCCCTCACAGCTGCTAATGATACAGGCGCCAACGTTACATACGCTCACACCTCTCTCATCATCTATTTCAGGAGAGACCATCATCTATTAAACCATCTATTAAACCTTTTACTTTCTTTTATTTGTCAGATATTCATTCTACCATGAGATCACTTTTTGCTGAAAACTTTTTTCTATCTTTTTTTCAGTGCCTTCACTGACTAATTGGAAATAATAATAATCATAATTGTAAAACGAAAATATAACATGCGTATCACTGTTGAAAGTGACTGCGGAACTATTAGAAAATAATTAAGAACACATACAATTTCCTACTTAACACTACATACACAATGCAGAAATAAATAAACTCTATTCCATCAGAATATCAGCTCCATCAGAATTTCCCTTTTAGAATTTCCACTTTTTGAGGAAATTTCAGACTTTCACTCAAATATCCACTGCTTCCTTACTATTTATCGTAAGAAATGGTTCATACCTCGGTTTTTGTACACCACAAACGGGAAAATCGGGTAAAACCAGGAGATTTTTCGAAAAACAATTGTTTTTCGAAATTTTTGCGCCCCTCTAGCCCGGGCCTGTGTTCACGTAGGATTCAGAATTTAAAGAAAACAGTTGTTATGTACATGATACGTGTGCAAAATTTCGGTCTGGTATGTTAAAAACAAAAGGCGGAAAAATTGTTGAAAGTCTGGAGTTCATCCATTATTTTTATATATATACTGGCTGAACCAGCGCTCTTTACACAGCGCATCATTCATATATGAGCATGAATCTCCTTGTTATTCCTTACATCTGTACATGTCCCTTTGAAGACACAAGTGAAAGAAGTCTTGGTAAAAATCGGCAAGAGATACCGTAAAGGAGAGATTTTTTCCGATACTTTTTCAATATCTCGTACCGTTTGCAAGATTTGAGCCTACTTCCGGTTGCAGTTTTTAATTCATGTGTGATCTGTGTTTTCTTTCTTCCTGCATGTAGTATGTAATAAGCAAATACATAAACTAAGTAACTCTATGGCCTATGGAACCCGGAGGTTCAATGCCGCGTTCACAAAAGTTCTCCATTGACTTCTATCCTTAGCCAATTTGTTCCAGCTTCTACTTTGTATTTCTATTTCTGCGAAATTTATCTTAATATTGTCTTCCATCTGCACCTAGGTCTTCCTAATGGTCGTTTTCCGGCTGGTCTTCCAGATAAGATTTTGAAAGCGTTTGTTCTTTGTTCCATCCTGGCTACATAACCTGCCCACCTGAGCCTCCTAGATTTGATGACCCTAATAATGTTGGATAAACCGTATAAATTATGTAGTTCCTCGTTATGAAGATTCCGCCATTACCTATTCCCGTTTCCTGGGTCCGAATATTTGTCTCAGGTTCTTGTACTCAAATACTTTCAATCTATGTTCTTCGTTCCGAGTAAGAGACCATATTTCGCAACCATATAGAACAACAGGCATGACTATCGTTTTATACATTTTAAAATAAGCTAATACATTACACATACAATCAATTATAATGTCAGTGATATATGGTGTTCATTGGGCAAAACACTCCAAACAATAAAGATTCAACTTAGATGGAGAAATGGTTATCCTTCGTTTTTCATTATAATTTGGCAATGAAACAAACACCTGAGAGATATGCAGCCCCTATATACAATTATATGATGTTAGAATGTGTAATAGGTAGGATATGATGCTTTAGTTTTCTTTTTTAATTTCAAGAATTCCAGTGTATCCGTAAAAATGTAATAAATAAATAGTGGCCATGTTTTTTTTTTAATATTGAGTTAAAACTGGAGAGTCTACGTAAAATTTGCAATCGATCAGTGAAAAAGTCATCTTTCTAGAGCCTGTAGTTTTCGAGATCTCACTGTCGAAAATATTTGCCACAAACATATAAACGTCCACAACATATAGTTTTAAAAAACTCCAGAGATGGCAGCACATTTCATTTGCATTTATTTCGGAGAGAGCTTTTCAAAATGCAAAGGCTTTGAACAATAATTCAAAAGGATAAACTTTGTGAAAAAGATCTCTTTAAGTAATTTATTTAAAGTACACCTTTTTAAAAATATTTGTTTTGTTATAAACGTGAAATTACAAATAGCCATAAATCAAAGGTTTGAATGCTAAAGTTATAGGTTGGAAGCTCAGTCACTCTTAATCACACATACTTCGAACCTAACTCCTCTCGTAGTTAGTTACTGTACTAAACTGAGATCAGTACAGATACTCTACTTAGAAGGCTGATAGAAGGTCCTCATCTTCTGAAGGGTTTTACTTTAAATTTTGAAGGTCATTGTTTTCATTCATACTCTGACCAACTCTTTTGCCTTTTGTAGCACCTATCCCAACGGGGTGCTCTTCACCTATATACCAACTATTTCTAAGCATCTATTGTTTTCATTGCTTTGATCCTCTTGGATCATGCATCGATTACCGGGGATAGTTGTACCTCCAACCTGCAACCCCTTGGAAGATCCAGGGAGGGATCCTCGCTAAAATCGTCGCGTTCGACCGTTGTCTGAAAGTAGTGCTGAATCTGTAGATAAACGCTCTTGATCCCTTTCACCTACTTATATACAGAAACCACCTGAACGTACTGAAGAAATGCAGTTTACCACAGATCCGCCAGAGCCTACACCGTCTACTTCAGTAACACCTCCTATCTATATTGCATTACCGACCCGCCCGAAGATTTATTCATTTCTATTAACCAATTATGACGCCAAATACAGCAATAGTCGGCACATTTTCAATCAAATCATGAAGTAACTTCCGCGGGGTAGTGTGAAGCAAATTATTTTCACCAAGAATGGTGTTATCATAAAATCAGATGACGAAAAATTCGGCATAACACTACGTAACAAATCCAGTTATAAAATATTTGGTAAAAATGCCAAACTTTCGAATCTGACTGACAAAGTAAAGCAAAATCCACCACCACCTCGCACACCGATGATGTCTGTGGTTATTCGAGGCGTTTTGCCAGAAATAACGGATGATGAAGTTCTCGAGGAACTTAAAGCAGAAGGCATTGATGTAGCGAAATGTATTCACATTTAAAATAACAATGGTGCTACATACATGGTTCGTGTCTTAACCACGTCCCAGAATTCTATTGACACCTTGTTGTAAGAGGGTGCTTACATCTTCAAAAAACGACACCGTGTAGAGCCATCACGTACTACCTCACCTCTCCCAGTTAGATGTGAGAAGTGTCAAACTTATAATGCGCACATCACGTCAAAATGTCCAAATGTTCCCAAACGTGGGTATGGTGCAGGAAAACATGAAACCAAGGAGTGCCCGGATACGGGAAAGCAACCACATTGTTCCACATGTTCAAGCACAACGCATCCTACTTACAGTTACAAATGCAAGTCTAAGCCGGCACCTGATCCAAATCAACCAGAAATGACAGTTCCGCTCCGTACAACGGATGCTTCAGTCCCATTCTCCCAATCTATTGCTTCACCTATCACTGTGGAAAACTTCTTGCGATATATCACTCTTATTTTGCAAAACATTTTCCCATTCGAACGTCAGCTTATTCTCGACCATGTTATTGCAGCAGCCTCTGTTATTTTCCAAGTTAATCTATATGCCACGTATTCTGGTCCCTTTGTTCACTTTCATATTTGCACCACGCGATACTGCAGTTTAAAACCCACTCCTTCTGTTTCAGTATGGGCCTTACTATTCTTTTTATGAATATTCGATCTTTAACTCAACATCGAATACTATTTGAGCAACTGCTTCTAGAAGAACAGGTCGATATATTTGCATTGAACGAGACAGCTCTTAAACCTCCACAATCCATACGCTTTCCCAGGTATCAGTTTGTACCGAGACACTAACGCCAGAGCACAAGGCGGCATAGCAATTGGAATACGCAATAAACTTCCTTATCGACATCACTCCGTACCAACGTATATTCCATTACCCGAGCACTTAGTGACGACAATATATCTATCAAACTTGGCTCTAACTGTGGCTACGATCTATGTCCGTCTAGGACATAAACTTCCACTAGAATTCTTTCGATACTTGTTTTCTCAGTATCGTCATCTTTTAATCCTAGCAGATCTGAATATTCACAGTCGCTCCGATAGAGATAAAACTCAGTTTTCTGATTATATATCGATAGGTTTGCATGGACATATATACAATCTACCCACACACACCAGGCCCAGTAGTCAAACTACTCCCGATGTTCTTATTAGCACAGCTTCATTAGTTGCTAAAGTCACTGTAACTGTTCTTGATTGTATCGGTAGTGACCAACTACCAATGAAGGTCCAAATAATCATGCACGCCAACCATCGTCTCCATCATTCACAGAAAATATTCTCTTGTACGATAAAGCTAACTGGGAGCAGTATAGAACTGATATTAATATCGCGTTGGATCAGATGGGACCACCAACATCTGAAATTGATCTCAACAACGCCGTTCATAACATAACCACTGCACTTGTTGACAGTGGTAACAAGAATATCCCTACCTACCATGGTAAAACGTATCAACCAATATTACCACCTCAGTACCTCACACTTGTAAAAAAATTCAGGCAGTATTATCGTGAATACGAGAGGACACGAAATCTTGAATATTTAGCTCAAGTGCGTCGTTGGCAACGCACAGTTCACAACTACATTGTTGCCCACAAAAGACTTAGTTGGAGTAAAGTGTTCAACAAGTTGAACAGGGAACGAACCCTACAAAATACTGGAAGCAATTTAATCTATTGACTGGACAGAAAGTTGGTACTACTTACCCTCTGGTACAGGACGATCATCTTTTGCAGACAGATCAGGCAAACGCTGATGCTTTTGCATCTCATTTGCAAGCAATCTTTACACCGCCTCTATCCACACACCGTTTAAGTCCCCGGCTAACTGAGCCAGCACTTAATCGATTGCTCCAACCTTCTACATCGCATGAGTTAGATAACTCCAACCCTTTGACTCAGGAGATTACTTCTGATTAAATACGTGGAGCTCCTAAACGTAAACGTAATACTGCTCCTGGATTTGATTCTATATCTTACAGAATTCTTAAAGAATGCTCAGTAAAATTTTTTGTCTTCTTAGCAACAATCTATACGTTTATTCTACGAACTGGCTATTATTCGCAGGACTGAAAGATGTCTAAAGTTTGTATGTTCTTAAAACCTAACAAACCACCTCACTCCGTGACATCGTATCGACCCATACAATTAACATCTACGTTAGGTAAACTATTTGAAAAAATCCTAGTACATCGTCTCCCTCCATATCTTAATGAGCATAACCTTCTACCTTCTCACCAAACAAGATTCCGGCCGCTATATACTATTAATGACCAATTACTTCGCCTTACCACTATTATTACAAATCATTATAACAAAGCACTACCGTCTTGTCGCATACTTATGGATCTGGAGAAAGCGTTTGACCGCATTAAGCATTACGGCTTATTTTATAAACTTTTGAAACTAAGAATTCCTCTCACTTATCTCAGAGTTATATATTCCTTTATACTCAACCGTATTACCTATGTGAACATCAACGGCTCTCTATCACATCCTATATTTCCATTCACCGGTGTACCACAGGGTTCAAGCTTATCACCTCTTCTTTAGATCCTCTATGCCTCGGATTTGCCATCTCCAGCACCTAATACATATTTGTTCCAATATGCGGATGATACCCCTTTTCTCACTCTTGGTAAAACAATCCAGCAGATTAACGTCCACTTACAGGTTAGAATTACAGCATTCCTTCACTGGTGCGATAAATGGAGACTCATTGTTAACGAAGACAAAACACAGGCTATAAAAATTTTACCACCTAACCGCCTCAGCAGGGTTCATCGAAATCCAAATTTGCTACGGATACGTGTTGGCGATCATCATTTACAACCTACTAAAGCTGTTACATATTTAGGTATTGTTTTCGATGATAAATTGCGGTGGACAGCCCAACTCCAGAAACTTTTTGTGAAAGCAAAAAAACCGATTACAGCTTCTACGTCGTCTTGTGGGTCAAAACTGGGGTTTAAACTCTAAATTATTACTGAATACTTACAAAGCCTTTATCCGTAGTGGCCTTACTTTCAGTCATATAGCCTAGTGCTCTGCTCCGCAGAAGTTTTACAATAGATGAGAAATTATTGAACGTCATGCTATCAGACTCGCATTTCGCATAAAACTACCGTACCCCAATGATGACCTTTATAATAAGATTGATTTTCCTCCGCTTGTCCACCACATAGCTCTCTTACGCCAAAAATATACAGCTAAATGTCTTCATTCATATAAAGATATATTTCTCCACAACATATTCACAGACTTGGAACAAGACTCTCAGTACCGATACTGCTATACACCTCTCAGCATCCTCCTTTCCATTTATGCTCGTCAACTTTCAGATGATCATCATCATGCAAGATTTTTCCGACGATAACTCATCCATGACGACATTCCTAATCTCTTACCATTATAACACTGTCTCCCACAACACTAATAAGGGCTTCCTCCTGTTTCGTATCAGTCTTGAGTCGCCCCAAGACAGAAGACTAACCAGCATTCGTCTCACTAACTTATTTCATTGTGTTGTGATGTGATGTGCACTGCATTCATTATCATGAGCATAACAATTTTCCCTTACAATGCGCTTATATTCATTAGCACTTTTGTATACACATATTTTGACTAGTCATTTATTTTGTTGCTTTCTCTGCACCTCTTATTTATTTTATGCACATATTCTCTTCTAATATTTATATATTAGTTTAGATATTATTACTGCTCATAATGTCATATTATTATTATTTCAAATATATTCGATTATATTAATGTACGTACATATGTTTGCACCATTTGCTTTTTGTATATTGTTACTTACAAAAATTTTCCTTTGACAGCTCACTAAACAACTAAAATGCAATGAAAAATAATTGATGCTCCCACCTCCCAGGCCAAGAGAGAGGGCGAAACCCTCTAGTGGCAGTTCTTATTATTCCCACACGTTGAATGAGAATAAAGATTTCAAACAAACCTGTCTCTCTAAAAAAAATAAAAAATAAAAAAATCACTCTTAATTGCCTTGTAACGTTTGATCTAGAAAAAGCTTTTGACAAGGTTTGGCACCCTGGTTTACTATACAAACTACGTAATTACCTTCTCCCAACCTCGTACATCCGATTCATACATTCCTTCTTAATAGGGTAACTAGCTTATATCTCAATCAATGGAACGCTATCTCATCCAATCTTTTTACACTCCGGGGTACCGCAAGGCTCATCTGTGTCTCCTTTAGTATACCTATTGTACGTTACCGATCTAGTCGCTCCTAATACCACCACAATATTCCAGTTTGCGGAGGACACTGTATTTTTCACAACTGCCCGCACAGTACGATCTCTTATAAAAACCATGCAAACAGCTATTGACGCGTTCGTGCATTGGTGTCATATATGGAGATTGAACATTAACTCTTCCAAAACACAAGTCATAGTTTTCTTGCCACGTAGATGCCGCTCTCGAGTACATCGAAATCCGAAACTGCTTCGCCTTCAGGTTGATCTTACGCCTGTTCTCGTGTCAACTACTATTAGGTATCTCGGTGTCATTTTTGACACTCATCTTACCTGGACTCCACATCTTACCAAACTCATAGGACAAGCACAAAACCGACTTAAACTTCTGAAACGGCTAGTTGGCACAACTTGGGGACTACGAGCACGTACCGTAATCAATACATATAGAACATTCTTGAGGAGTACGTTAACATACGGACATACAGCTTGGATATCTGTACCATTAAAATTCTACCAAAAACTTGTTATCATCTTGCGCCATGCTATACGCCTAGCATATCGTATAAGTCTGCCGCATACAACGAGAGTACTTTATGAGATGATCGATTTTTCGCCATTACTAAATCATCTTGAAGAACTTTGTATGCGTTATATCTGCAAACGAATTGCTCAGCACCATCCCCTGATGCTTGAAATTCTCCGCTACGACCGTGATAACGATGCACCGCCTCATTACGTTGATACTCCTCTTTAGCACTTCATGATACTATATCATTTACAATTAGATAATGATATGCTGGACCCCGAAATCTTTACAGCATACCACCCGCATGAACTTTCATCTCATATCTATCCATCATACGCTCAGTAAGTACCTATTAACAGGGGCCTCCTCTGTCCTCATCAGTTCCTGAATTGTCCCAAGAACAGAAGGTAACTTCATTCGTCTGAACTAACATAACATAGTGATGTGATGTCCAGAGGACTTCATTTTATTCATTCCATTAATTACATTCGCACCTTTATTTTTTGAGTCCACAATTCCTCCAGGCTTTGTATTCATGTAATACCTGGCAATGTTAACATATTCACTTACAACACCTAAAATATTATTGTTCATGTATGTGTTTCTTCTTGTATGTATGTGTGTCTACGATTAATATTAATATATTGAATAAATAAATGATAAATATGTAACCTCTTAGACCACCTACATTTCCTTCAATTCAATCAATCAAATTAATGCACTTACTCGAAGAAAGGACACAACCCTTTAACCGGGATGACGGACAAAAAAAGTCACTCTTAATCATTCTTCTCTGGTTTAGCCTAAACTGTCTTAAAGTAGTTATTGCACCTTCCGATGACGAAGTATTGCAATACGTATTTCTGAGATAGGTGCAAATACGCTTTTCACAGGGTAGACGAAAGGATTCTACGCCCTGTGGAGGGTTCAAACCTGTATTTTTTTCTCATCTCATCTCATTTCGTTTCATTTCTTGTTAGCTGGTTCCGCGCACCATCTGTACATTTACATTCATACCCATCACTTTTGTAGGGCCCTGGCAAGATGCACAGACTACCACCTGTGGTCTCCCAGCCTAGGGATCAACGTAGGCGCACTAGGCGGGAATCTGATACCTCGGATAAGTCGGTTGATAAGCGCCCCCTTTCGGGATCTGCTCCTGAGCGGCCAATGTTAACACTGCTGATGACCAGGACTTGCGTATGGACACCAAACCTTCAACTAGATCTGACCCTACACCACCTCCTTCTCGGGATCAAATTTATAATTTCCTTCTAACAAACTTTGATACAAAGTTCAAAAATTCAAAGCATATTTTTCAACAGCTTGTTAACTACGTGCCACGATTGGAGATAGCCGAGATTCGTTTCACTAACAATGGTGTCATTCTCAAGTCCAAGAACCCAGATTTTCATCGCCACGTTCGTAACAAGATTTCCTATGAGATCTTTAGCAAGAATGCAAATATTACTATTTTGCAACCGAAACGTCAGACGCAAGCTCCACCACCAAGAAAACCACTGCTGTTATCCGTCGTCATCAAGGGTGTCGATCCCGAGATAACTGACTCGGAAGTGGAAGAAGAGCTTACTGCTGAAGCCATCAACATCCAAAAATGTATTCGTATACTGCAATGATATATCTAGTTCGAGTTCTGACAGACGAACAGCAAGCTATTGACCATTTATTACAATATGGGGCCTACATATTTAAACGCCGCCATAAAGTAGAACCATCTCGCATACCTCCACCCCTTCCGATTCGCTGTGAAAAGTACCAGGTTTACAACCAACATCTGACACCTAACTATCCGAACACTTCTAAATGTGGTTACTGCGGCCAAAACCATTTGACTAAAGACTGTCCCAATGGAGCAGCGCCACCAAGTTGCAACACCTGCCATGATGCGCATCCTACTTACAGCTATAAATGTAAGGCCAAACCTCAACCTGAACCCACTAAACCCGGACTGGTGGTGTCTTTACGTACAGTGCCTCCAGTCCCTCCGCATAATTCTCTCAGAGAACCAGTTACAGTTGAAGACATGATTCGCTTCTTTAGTCTAGCTCTCCAAAATATGCATCCTTTCTTACGGACTCACATAATCCACCAAGTTGTCTATGCAACTAAAATACTCTACAACCTAGATATCAAAGCAACCTATTCAGGACAGATAGTACATTTTCAAATCTATCCTCCCACAACCGAAGTTGAACTGTCATATCATGGACACGGGCTTCATTATTACGTTTCTTTATCTCAATATACAGCCACTCTGTACCAGGAAAGACCTACTTACTGCTTTATTAAATGAGCACAAGTTTCATAGTTTTCTCCTTAACGAAAGCTTCCTGAATCCCAAACAATCTGTTTATTTTCCTGCTATCAATTCATACGCCATAATGGACCACCGGGCCAGCGAGCTAATGGCGGAACAGCTGTCGGCACTCAACATAAGTTACCCAGCAAAACTATTAATCATAGATTCACTGAATCTTTACTGGAGCACAATATTGTCACCATTTATTTCAACTCCATACCTATCACTGTAGCAACCATATATATCCGACAACATGTTCGCATACCCATTTCGTTCTTCACTTACCTGGATAATAATTTCCGCTCCTATATCGTCATGGCTGACTATCATAACAGAAGTGCTACCGAAAACCGCTCTTTTTCTGATTTCATTAACTCTCACACGAACGACGAAATTTGTCCACTGCCTAGAGCGACTCGTCCACCCTCTAATACAACTTATGATGTGGTGATTGCCTTATCTGATATATTACCATACCTTGATATCAGTGTCGTAGATTCTATTGGTAGCGACCATGAGCCTATAAAGGTAGACATAATTTTTCCTAAGCGATCAAAACCACCTCAGGAATTTCTCCGTTCCCGGACAAATTTTGACCGTGCTAATTGGCTAGACTACCGGCAGGTTATACATGACATACTAGCGGATATTCAACTTCTATCTGACATTCCTACGTTTGACACAACTTTAGATCGCCTTACGCAAAGCATTCAAAACAGCGGTGCAAACCACATTCCTGTAAGCACAGGTAATCTTTACCGCCCTAAACTACCACCTCAATATCTCTCACTCATATCTCTAGCTCGGAAAGCGTATAAGGAATACCTACATAGTCGTAACGATGTCACACTGCGACTTCATCGTCAGTATCTTCGTATGGTTCAAAATTACATCCGAGCATACAAAAAACGCAACTGGATAAAGACATTTAATGCTTTAGAAGAGGGGAGAGTCACCCAACTAAGTATTGGAAACATTTCAATCGGCTAATTGGGAAAACCAGCACCTTTCAGTACCCTCTACTAGACAAGAATTCTGCCCTTACAACGGACTCTGCTAAAGCGGATGCCTTTGCCCATGTCCTTCAGACCACCTTTACACCAGAAACTTCTTTTCGAGATGGGTCGACACTTTACAGGCGCATTGCCAGATACCTCATGATGAATATCTTCAAATTAACTTGGACCATACTCTGGATGATCAGGATCCTTTAACCGCTCCAATAACGTCAGTGGATATTACAGACGTGATACGTCACAAGAAAAACACTGCGCCAGGGTTTGATGGCATAACCTACCGCCATATTAAAGAAGGTCCTGCTATTTTGTTACATATTTTGGCAACACTTTACAATTTTTTCCTCAGAACCGGCTACTATCCACCTACTTGGAAAGTATCTAAAGTGCTCATGTTTCTGGAACCCCACAAAAAAAACGGATTCAACATCTTATAGGCCCACTCAGCTCACGTCCACACTCGGCAAAATCTTTGAGCGCATCGCAGTCCGGAGACTTCATAGGCATTTGCTAATGCATGATCTGTTACCTAAACGCCAAGCTGGTTTCCGTCCTGAGCATAGCCTCCTTGATAACCTCTTACGACTTAGCACTATTCTTACGAATCATTATATTAGAACTGCACCCTCATACCTACTTTTATTCGATCTTGAAAAGGCCTTTGATCGCGTGTGACATAATGGTCTTGTGTATAAGTTACACTTCTTCAATCTTCCTGCCGCATATATACGTATGGTGTACTACTTTCTTACGAATAGTCTTGCATATCTCCATCAACGACAGTTTATCTTTCCCTACTTTTCCTTACACCGGTATCCCGCAAGGTTCAGCCTTATCGCTACTATTATATATTTTGTACGTCAGTGACCTACCTGTAATGCCTGAGCCTATCTATACCTTCACGTTTGCAGACGATACTGCACTGCTGGCTTGTGGCAAAACTATGCATCAAATCAACATCTCTCTGCAAAAAGCCATAGACGCCTTTAGCAACTGGTGCAGAAGATGGAAGTTGAAATTAAATTGTACTAAAACCAAGGCTGTCGTCATCATTCCACACAAGAGACGCAGTCGAGTACGCCGCAATCCATAATTACTGAACATTAATGTAGACGGTGTACCCATCCACCCCATCACTACTGCTTAATATCTGGGGGTAATCTTCGACGCCAAGTTATCTTGGAAACCTCATCTTCTTTCCATCAAGGAGAAAGCGCAAAATCGTTTAAATCTCCTGAAGCGGCTCGTCGGTACTACCTGCGGTTTGCACACCGATACTGTTCTAAACACCTACAAGACATTTCTTCGCCCATATCTCACTCACAATCACACTGCCTGGGTTAGTGCGAGTGATGAATTCTACGAGCGCCTACGTATTATAGAACGCCATGCTTTGCGTCTCGCATTTCAAATCAGATTACCTAGCCCGACACGTCTCTTATACGAACGACTAACCTTCCCGCACATCACTCGATATCTGGAAGATCTTCGCTCTCGCTACATAGACAAAAAATGGAGAACACAGCACCATACGCTTATGAACACCATACCATATGCAATTGATAGTCGCCTTTTCGCCTCACCTACGTACTACTATCCTCCAGTGCGACATCTCCTCTCCATCTATAGCCGGACGCATCCAGAGCACCCTGTTCATCATTTCTTCGCTACCTATCATCCATCAGAATTCAATCCGCACATCTATCCATCGTCTGTACAGTGACTCCACCTAACAAGGGCTTCCCCCCGTGTCTATCATCAGTGTTGAGTAGCCCCAGGACAAAAGATAAGCTCATTTGTGAATACTAACTCTTCCCTCTGTACTGTGGCGTCCAAGCACTTCATCTCATCATTCGCTCCGCTCATTAATTAAACATCTCTTCCTAAAATTCATAATCCCTACATCTGATCACTGTTATCTGCTATCTGTCCTCAATCCTACATGTTAATATTCCACATTCATATCTGTGTTACTAGTTTGTACCATCTATGTTTTACAACAACAATAGTAATTCACCTGTGTATGAATAAAGTGACTTACTTTATTATTGTTAAACCTCATAGCCCATTTATGTGATAAATCATAACCAATGTTTATCTGAATCACTCCCGAAGAGACGACGTTATCGTCTGCGGTAAAACACACTAAAAACCACTCTTAATTGGCATACTTTCGATCGCTAGCAATTTTGCTAGCGATAACCGCAATAGCTTGGCAATAGCCAATTTTGAAAGATCCTTCCTGTTCCTCATCCCAGGCTTTTTTCTGTGTCATTCGTTTGAACACTACTCTTCAGACTAACCAAGCCAAGAGTGTGTAGTGTTACGGGTTTGGCCAGAGAACTGTCCAACCTTTGTGGCTATCCAAACGGGTCACCTTACCCACACATACTTTCATAATCATCACACACTGCATCTCGTTCATTCTTCAATCTAGGGTCTTCGGCCCGTTTCCTGCTCTCCATGGCGGATCCACATCAGATCACTGGGGCTTCAATGGATGGTCGGTATGGTGGACTACCTCCAGACTTCCTCGCCCCACCTGCTCATGCAACGAAGGTGGAAAAGCGAAAGGATAGCACACGACATCGCAGAGCTTGTGAACGCTCCACCGTCTCGAACGCGTCCAGTAGGTAGCGATTGCCAATTCATTCCGAGAGCTATGCTAAACGTTTAATGAACTCGCCGCCAGCAAAGAAACAACATTTAAGTCGAACATCAACTCAATTGACATGGACACCGAAATCGCTCATTCTTCATCCTCATATCAATGTCAAAACCAAGTTATTCCATCAGTATCAAAACCAGAGCTTCATTGCTTTCTCCTTCAAAATTTTGATCCAAAATTCGACAACGTCAAATACGTAGTTCTTCAAGTTCGTAAATATCTACCAAGTATTAATCTTCATCAACTTGTCAAACTCCGCAATGGGATAATCTTGAAATCTACAGACTCAAATTTCGCTACTACTGTACGAAACAAGGCATCTTTCAAAATTTTTGGGAAAGCAGCCAAAATTGACACCCTCAGTCCCTCTTGCCGAAAACAACCACCACCTCCGAAAAAGCTTCCTCTTCTCTCCGTTGGTATCAGGGGCGTTGATCCCACATATACGAATGAGGAAGTTTCTGAAGAGCTGAAACTAAAAGGCTTCACCATCACCAAAGCACTCCGCATCCGGAAAGATCAGGGACCCACTTACATGATGCGAGTCTTAACAACATCGCAAGAAACAATTGACACCATGCTCGTACATGCGCCATGATCTATAAAAAACGTCATCGTGTAGAACCCTCCCGATCATCACCGCCATTTCCAATTCGTTGCGAAAGGTGTCAAGCATACAATCAGCACACCACTACCAACTGTCGCAACACTGCCGTATGTGGCTACTGGACAGGCACCCACCCTACCCGTACTTGTCCGAATTTAGAACTTCCACCCCGTTGTGCTACCTGTAACGAACAATAGCTCACTTACAGTGCAAAGGAAAACCTCAACCTGTAAGTACTCAACTTGAATTAGTTGCCCCACTTCGCACTCATGATTCTTCTACCAACACGGATTTCCCCATTGATTCCACTCCTGTTACTATAGATAAACTTCTCGCTTTTACTACACTTGCCCCTTTATCCGTCCACACATCATCCAACAAATCATTCACGCAGCCCGTATCATTTTTCACGTCTCTTTCAACGCAACATACTCTAATACCGATGCTCATTTTCAAAGGTCACATTTTCCGTCTTATTCTTAACACCCAACTCTTACACCATATCATCATGGCTTTAGTATTTCTATTTCTTAATATCCGATCCTTTTTCAAAACCAACTTCTCTTCGAGACGCTTCTACTCGAAGAAAAAGTAAATGCATCTCTACTCAATGAAACCTATTTCAAACGATCGGATACTAGCCATATAGCACGCTATAACATCGTCCGTTGTGACAACATTCTACCCGCTCAGCGAGCTAACGGTGGGGCAGCAATTGGCTTTTACCACAACCTTCCATATAGACGTCATTCTAGTCCAATTCTCAATCTTCCTGAGCATGTAATAACTACATTATATTTCCCGAATGTAGCCATCACACTCATTACCATTTACGTTAGACCAGGCCATCCGATTCCACTTCATTTTCTACAAGATATATCAAATACATACAAGCATTACATCATCATGGCAGATGTCATTCTTCATAGTCGTACAGACAACGAACGTACCATGTTCACGCAATTTGTTGCTTCAAGTACAACAGGCATCATTCACGCTTTACCATCCCCGTCTCGCCCTATTTCTCAAACAACTCCCGATATAGTCATCACTTCCAATACTCTTGCTTCCCATTGCACCGTTGACGTTCTGGCACTACTCGGCAGCAATCACGCATCTATTAAGCTGACGTATCCCCAGCGGATGTCATACCCAGGCCACTAAATCTGCTAATCTACCATGTCCATGGCCAATACTTCGATACGATAAAGCTGATTGGCAAAAATACCGTGGCTACATTTCTCAGTCTTTACAACATCACACACCACCTGCTACAGAAGAGCAATTGTACGAAAGCATCCCTACCATAAACTCGACTCTCAGTCGTGCCTGCGAACTGTATATTCCAACTACTTACTTTACTCCCTATAAACCACATCTTCCACCTCAATACTTATCCATGATTCGACGCTCCCGTCAGTTATACCGTGATTACCTCCGTACTAGGAACCCTGAAACTCTCCATCATCACACTCAACTACAGCGCACTGTTCGCAATTACATCAAAGCGTACAAACTGCGGAATTGGGTTCAGACCTCCAATGATCTCAACGAAACCAGCCACCCAACCAAATTCTAGAAACAATTCCATGTTCTCTGTGGCAAACACACTAAGCCTTCTTACCCTATTCTTCATAATAATGTACCACTCCAAACTGATCTGGAGAAAGCTAACGCCTTTGCAGACTACTTGCAAGATATCTTAACACCTGCAGCACCCTCCACTCTCATCACTCCACATCCAACAGATCGCCTGAATCTCGCATCTGCTCACTTACAGCCCGACGTCACACATTCACATCCACAACATTATCTTACCATATCTGTTACTACCGATGAAATCATGACTGTGGTAAATCGCAAAAGCAATTCCGCCCCAGGCTTTGATAATATTACATATCACCACATTAAAGAAGGCCCATTATTGTTTCTAAATCTGCTTGCACTCATCTACACATTCGTCCTTCGAACCGCCTTTATTCCGACAGACTGGAAAACTTCCAAAACAATCATGTTTCTGAAACCTAACAAGACTCCTACTGCTACATCATCTTACCACCCTATTCAGTTGACATCCACTTTTAGTAAAGTCCTGGAGCGCATCATCATTAAGAGATTACATCCATATCTCGAAACTAAACAACTTCTTCCCATTCACCAAGTGGGATTCCGTCCTTTATATTCAATTAATGTTCAGCTTCTTCGCCTCACCAGTCTCATCATTTCACATTATAATTCCATCAAACCTTCTTGCATTCTGTTGTTTGATTTGGAAAAAGCCTTTGACAAAGTTTGGCATATGGCACTTCTCTACAAGCTCATACATCTCAAACTTCCTGTTGTTTATATTCGTTTCATCTATCACTTTCTGGTGGGTCGCATTTCCTACGTCTCCATTAATGGTCAGTTATCTCATCCTATTTATCTTTTGTCGGGTGTATCTCAAGCTTCAGCTCTCTCACCTCTTTTGTACATACTTTTTGCAGGAGATTTTCATCCGCTTCCTCCTGATATATATCTTTTTCAATATGCCCATGACACTGCATTGCTCGCCTTAGGAAACACTATTCGCCAGATTAATGAGGACCTGCAGGAAGCTATTAATCTTCTTACTCGCTGGTGTACTACATGGAGTCTCTCTATTAACGCGAACAAAACACAAGCTATCACTTTCATTCCACCACGTCAACGCTCCAAAGTCCACAGAAACCCATAATTGCTTTCTTTTCACGTCCATGATACTCCCATAGTTCCTATTCACACAGTTACCTATCTTGGCATAATCTATGACACACATCTTATAGCCCAGGCAATGAACGAAAAATAGGGGAAAAAAATCGTGTAGTTCTGAAATTTGGCACAGTTGTTGGGGGGGTGTATTAAACAACATACTAAAAGTCCCCGTGGGTGAGGGGTCGGCAACAGGGTGGGGGAGGGATTTAATCCTTTTAACGATGGGATTTTTCCAGGAGTTTGGAAAGTATTTGTTAGGTAGCTACTGCGTCAGCACTACTCACCCGAATTGCATGATTAGTACGTCATTCTCTTTAAAACAAGGCAATCTGCTAAATGGAACCTTGTCCATGGCCCTATGACATACACGGAAAGGGAAATTCGTAAAAAAGTCGGGAAAATTTTCTTTAAAAATCCCTTTGTAGAAGTTTAGGTCCTTCTAGAGCAGCCCTGGGTAAGAGCACGCGGCCTTAATGTACCCTGGAAAATATTAGGGTATTGATGATAATTTTGTATGATTCAACTTCCATATATTTGATATTCACCTGGGAAAAAATACTTCCCTATCCTATTTGATTATATACGAACAGGGGAAAAAATAGGGTTTAAACTTTCTGGACAAGGTACTTTTTATTCGAATTGTATGGTTAGTATGTCGTTCTCTTTAGAATAAAGAAAGCTTTCAAACGCAATATTGTCCATGCCCCTATGACTGTGCTAAAAGGGAAATTTGGGGGAGTTGGGAAGATTGGGAAAATTCTCTGAAAGTGACTTTCTGGACACTTGGGGCCTCTTAGAGTATCCCAGGAGAAAGTACACGACACAAATGTACCATGAAAAATACTTTTGGGTATTATTGTGATATAAAGTAACGTGGGAAAAATATTCCCCATCCTGTTTGAAAGTACAAAACACATAAATATATAGTAAATACAACAGTACAATTTATTAAATATAAGAGTAGTGGGTTAGGTTAAAATGTCTTGAGCAACGTACTAATAGTTCTGGTGGAAGGAGCTGTCCAGGCAACAAAAAGACAGTTTATATAATACACAAAATATAGAATTGAACAATTACATTAGGCAACATGAACAGGCTCTCAGAATAAATGTTAATTTGTCCATTTAACATGTTATATACATAAACCATTCCGACACCATATAATTAAAATTCAACTTCTTCTGAGACATGATCAAGTTCGAAATCCTCATTCCCCAAACGTACATCGTTAGTCACGTACCATGATAGGTACTACAAACAGATGAGCATTCCATACCAGCTTTCCGGCACTTACATTTTTTACCACATACAGTTGTCGTACAGTAACAAAATATGGATTTTAGAATTTTGTCTGGGGCTACCGGGTCGTTTGTTGTCACTGGGAATAGGAATCCATTCTCTCCACGGGCCCACCCCCACTGATCAGGAGGTAAGTTGTTACCAAGCCACTGCTGTATCTGTAGGTACACTCTAAACGAATGTTGCTCTGCCGCGCCTTTAGTTGAAGGAAGTGAAGGGAGGTCAGTTTTGATTTTGGTTGATGATTTAAGGAATACTGACTGTCGGTGATGATTCAAATCATGTTCATTAGCAGCGGCTTTGTATAGAGAGAGGAACATCTTCTCGCCGGCTTGTGATACAGCATCTGATGTCGATGAGGAGTTATAAAAGATGTCAGCAATGTCTTTTACCTGACTCGATTGATTTTTGAACAATGAAACCATTGTTGCTTTGCTTTCTTCGTAAATGGCTGACGTGGTGTCGTATCCACTGAATGCGTATAGGAGGAGGATACTTTGTGAAAAAGGAAGTTCTTGCAGTTTTCTCGTCGAAAATAATTTAGTTTCTACTTTTCCCCTCCCAGGCTTCATGAAGCAAATGTTGTTCTCTGGTGGTGTCAAAGCAACCAGTAGAACGATTAAGTCCACATCTTCCCCTATTATGATAACAGTAGGATGAGAAGTTGCTTTCTCTATTCCACATCTCACAATTGTAGTATCAGCATTCGCTGTAGCGACTCTTGTTTGAATGCATCTTGCAGCCATTGTTTGTGAAGGTAAGTGAATAAGTTTAGTTTTATTCTTTTCATTTGCAAGAAAATCCTCCTTTTTAACCGTGACATTTACGTTCAGATCAAAATTTATATCAACTGAAGTTTTCGTTGTGCCTCTTCGTTTCTGTTCTGCGCGCTTCGTACTGTTGACATCGCCGTAGCCATCAAAGATCACAGTGCAGTTTTCACCATAATGATTGGCCAGATAGGCCATATACTGGTCACAAATGGACAAAAAACTGCTGCCAACATCCCATTTTACACGGTGGAGGAGGAAGCCACCGTCTACAACATTGGCACTCATTTTGATGTTTATAGTTGTATCACACTCTACAGGAAGTACATTCTAAAGAGATGATTTCATTGGCTTCTTCATTTCACCTTCATTAAAGAGAGCTAGTGGGAATGGGGATAATTCATATTGTAAAAGATCCGCAACATCCTCATCACTCTTTTTGGCAATCATAGCTCTTTGGAAGATTATTAGAGGGTCAACGACCATTGTCTCATTGTTCAACTTGATCGCATTGTTCACAGAGGCCAGTGACATCACTACATTCCTTTTTGATTGTTTTATGATACCAAAGTTACTTCCAATAAAACTTTTCATGGTTTCGGTTCCAACTTTTAGTGCTTGGTGACAATTTGTTTTGGAGTTTCCGATGATACCTGTCGACAGTGAGATCAGCGAAGCCAATTTGGGAAAAGGGGGATGGTTACTGAACCACTCATAAACTTTTAGACGGTCCTGCTCATCTCTGTTTTGTCGTGATGCACGTAAATCAACATGCTGCTCTCCACTTGAAAAAACTGTTCTAGCAAATTCCTCCAATGAAGAACAGATGGCAGAAGCCGCAAGTGACCCACCAACCCACTTTGCTAACACAGAATCGCTGATTCCTCTTCCTCGTGTCCGTTCGCCAGAGCTTTTCATGGACCGCATGAGTGTCTGCTCAATAACCATGTCAGACCAAACTCCTGCCCATGGTGAACCACTTCTATTTATAGTAAAATATTCCTTTTCTACAAAGTCTTCTAACACATCTGGATGGTTAGTTGCCAATTCAAGCATATCTTGCACGTAAAGATGGGCGCATTTTGCATACTGAAAGTGGCCACTTGCATGGAAGAACGGAATCATTTGCTGGACACAGGACAAATGGCTATTCCAGTCGCCACAACGTTCCGCAACAATGAACTTCTTCATCAAGGAAACCATATTAAAATACTGCACCCACAAAGCTGCAGTAGATCCGTTTTTATTTACACGATCAAGCTCGTTTTTTAGTTTGTTTTTAAGTGAAGTCAGTGAGCATTCTTGCTAAGGTTAGTTGTTCTAGAGTGCACAATGTGTTGATGATCATCTCCTGCTGTTCTGATGAAACACTGTCACCATCCAGAATAATTCGAGCCAAAGCAGCCTGTACAAGTAAATGTCCTCTAACTGCTCTGCTATAAGCATGACCAATCAACATTTTATCAACTGAATTAGGAGCAAAAACTGTGGATAACACCTCTTTCAGTCCACTTCCAGCCATTGTCTGGCCTATACACTCCATATAGGACAGTAGCATATCAAATCCTCCCAACCTCACGACAGTTGTTCCAAACAGAGGATCATCCGAACAAGAAGCCACGATTTGTCGAGCCTTGATATACAGAGGCTGATCGAACGTGACAAAACAAGTTTTCGAACCTTGCTCATGACTATCTTTGGCAGCAAGGTTCAGAGCGGTGTACACTGTGTTTAAATCGCTAGGTGGTGAATTTATGAACGGAAGGGGTTTCACAACACTTTTATCAGAATTCACTGATTCACAACCCAATTGCATGAATTCCTTCCACTCTGGAATGACTGGCACTTCTGGGATGTTTTGCAGTGAATACAGCCATTTACCAGACATCCATAATATATCTGGGAGGCTGGGTTCAAATATATTAGACGGAATGGGATTTAATATGTTCAAATCCTGAGCAACAATTTTATGTAACGCATTCTTTTTCACATTTTCAAATGTGAGCAGTTCCACAACACCTAGTTTTCCTACCTCGTCAGCAGAAGGAGATAATTTCAGCCTTTTGATCTTGTTTGCAGGAGGAAGAACCCGAGCTGGTGTGATACATTTGATACCTCCCATGCTGTGGAAAGTATTCAAACCATCAAGGGTGGCAACATTAAAATCTGCATTGTCAAAAATATATTGACAGAATGTTCCTGTAGCAATGAGTTGTGTAGAATTGTAGATGGTCGACAGTTCCAATTGTTCCCTGTACGTCATAGAGGCAATAATATCGCCAGGTATTCTGTTTATGCTTTAAGGGGGCTTGACCTATAACTCATTCCCTTATATTAATATAATAATAGTTGCTTTGACTTCTCAAAACAGTAAATAGACACGCTTGTTTTATAAAACACGACTTTTGCACTTTATTTGGAAATAATACGCTCATTTTCGGAGTTTTTTCGTAATTGTAATTTTAATCCGAAGAAAACTAAGAGTATTCTTTTTTCGTACATGTCTTTGCTCAATATAACACGAAAAATTATTTAAGCGTTCTTTTTTGGGGAGGCGTGAGATCTGATTTGAGGGGCTAAAACCTCACTAAAATGGGCCTGGCGACGCCACTGCATAGGGGCATGCACAATATTGCGTTAGAAAGCTTTCTTTATTCTAAAGAGAACGAAATACTAACCATACAATTCGAATAAAAAAGTACTTTGTCCAGAAAGTTTAGACCCTATTTTTCCCCTGTTCGTATATAATCAAATAGGATAGGGAAATATTTTTCCCAGGTGAATAGCAAATATATGGGAATTGTATTATGCAAAACTATCATCAATACCCTAATGTATTTTCCAGGGTACATTAAGGCCGCGTGCTCTTACCCAGAGCTGCTCTAGAAGGACCTACTGATGTATTTACTATATATTTATGTGTTTTGTACTTTCAAACAGGATGGGGAATATTTTTCCCACGTCACTTTATATCACAATAATACCCAAAAGTATTTTTCATGGTACATTTGTGTCGTGTACTTTCTCCTGGGGTGCTCTAAGAGGCCCCAAGTATCCAGAAAGTCACTTTCAGAGAATTTTCCCAATCTCCCCAATTCCCCCAAATTTCCCTTTTAGCACAGTCATAGGGGCATGGACAATATTGCGTTTGAAAGCTTTCTTTATTCTAAAGAGAACGACATACTAACCATACAATTCGAATAAAAAGTACCTTGTCCAGAAAGTTTAAACCCTATTTTTTCCCCTGTTCGTATATAATCAAATAGGATAGGGAAGTATTTTTTCTCAGGTGATTATCAGATATATGGAAATTGAATCATACAAAACTATCATGAATACCCTAATATTTTCCAGGGTACATTAAGGCCGCGTGCTCTTACCCAGGGCTGCTCTAGAAGGCCCTAAACTTCTACAAAGGGATTTTTAAAGAAAATTTTCCCGACTTTTTTACAAATTTCCCTTTCCGTGTATGTCATAGGGCCATGGACAAGGTTCCATTTAGCAGATTGCCTTGTTTTAAAGAGAATGACGTACTAATCATGCAATTCGGGTGAGTAGTGCTGACGCAGTAGCTACCTAACAAATACTTTCCAAACTCCTGGAAAAATCCCATCGTTAAAAGGATTAAATCCCTCCCCCACCCTGTTGCCGACCCCTCACCCACGGGGACTTTTAGTATGTTGTTTAATACACCCCCCCAACAATTGTGCCAAATTTCAGAACTACACGATTTTTTTTTCTAATCAGGGTTTTTTGGCCTTCGTTGACTGGACTATTACATGGAAACAATATCTTCAGAAAGTCGCGACCAAAGCCTACCAACGTTTGAACCTTCTGAAGCGCCTCACCGGCACTAGCTGGGGCCTCCAACCACATGCAGTTCTCAATACGTACGAAGCTTTCTTGCGCCCAGTCCTTACGTACGGTTTTCCTGCCTGGATTACCGTACCACCCAACTTCTACGAAAAACTACGCATACTAGAACGTCATGCATCCGATTTGCATACCGCATACAGCTCCCCAGTCCGACCCGAGCACTCTATGATCTTATCACTTTTCCGAGCATCACACACCATATTAAATCTCTTAGGCTGAAATTCATCACTGTCCCATATACCTCTCACCATCCTTTACTCATGGATACTATGCGCTACCATGAACTCCATCCTGTCCGTACTCGCTATGCCCATTCTCCACTCAGTCTGCTATTCACTCTATACCTATACACTCTACATCCTGACCATCCGGATTTGTATCTGCTCGAAGACTACTAACTTCATGCTCATCTACCTCACATCTTTGCATCCTTCCCTGCAGAGTGACACCTCTTGTTTCTAACATGGCTCCCTCCGTCTTCATCAGCCTAGAGATGCTCCTAGGCAGAAGATAACACACATTTGTCTTACTAACGTACCTTGTGTTGTCCTGTGTATCACACATCGCCTCATCTATCATTTTCACTCTCATTCTAAATTCGTTCTAAATTCAAATGTATTTTTAGTCTAACTTTCTAGAATCACTTAAGTTACTCAATAATCATGTATAGTAACGTTTCTCTCTTTGTCTACTTATATACTCTATCTCATCTAAATCTCTGTGCTTAAATTGTTCTCATGATTTGCTCTATTATCTAATTTATGTATATTTCCATCATTTCCTTATTTATGTTATATCCAATTATATGTTATGTTATTTATGTTATGTTAATAAGTTTTTGTAAAACTACTCCTACCATTTATATATGATTATGATCGAAAAGATGTCCTAGTTCTGGAAACAAATAAATAAAATTAAATAAATTCCTCTTAGCCAAGCCACGCTTTACTCCTCTACCACAATTCCTCCACTGCTCTCACCTCCGAGAGGGTGTAGCCCTCTAAAAGGAGGCTAGCCTATGGCTAACACTAAAAAAATCACTCTTAATTGCTATTGTAGCATTTTAATAGATAGATTGTAAGGATCCCAACATCACAACATGAGCACATGTTTATGAACGTATAACCACTTCGTGTTCGATGTCTCTGTTCGGGCGGACATTTATTTGTAACCGCCCGGGTGTCGGATCGCTGTTTGGGCTACCATTTATTTGTAACCAACTTGAGTTCGGTGTTCGTGGTGCTGTCCTCCGTGGCCCTGCCAATAAGTATTCTCCTGAGACCAGAACTTACCTGGATAGGACGATGAAGGACCTCTCCAAGAAGGGGTTACAAATTGTTTCCAAATCGCTCGTCGGTCTCAATGATGAGATGAACATTAGGCGCCGTGAGGTTCGGATGTCTCGTCTCGAAAACCTCACCGACGATCAGACGGTCATCCAGACCATAACGCACACAAACATCATTCACACAAACAACGAAAACAGACTGAATTAAATAGCACTATACTTATTTATTAGAATACTATTGTATAAAAAAATAACGAAGAGAAATGAACACAACACTTAACACAGAATATGTGTAATAATTTTCATCACTAAAATCACACTTTGCCTTTTTAATGCACTGTAGCCCTTTATATATATGAGATTATGTCTGAAAATACACTATAACTACTTTTCTCACACCATTGACGCACTTGGGGGATTAGCACTGGGGAAAGGATCGCCAGGGTAATCCCACGTAGTATCCTGGTTGCTACTCCAAACAATCCTGAAGAGTCGACGTGAGTCTTCAGCGAAATAATTTCCGAAGTGGAATGCTGATGTTGGAGGGCGCGTTTATAACTTTTTGGCGCACAAGGTTTATGAACCTGGGACTTCACTATTTGGGGCTAGCCGTAAGAAAACGTCCTTCACCGGCTAATAGTTTATGTCCCTTAACACAAAATCATACTTGATTCCCGACGCAACGTGTGTGGCGGATGCACACAATACCGGAGTCAAACTCCCTGAGCTCAAAAGTTTAAGACATGAGTTACAATGGTCGAGTGAAGAGTGTTGGCAGTTCATTCTAAAAATCACTCAGTTATCTCACCTGTATGTATCCTCGTCGCCATAAGTGCCTTTACATCGCAGTGACGGGTATGTGACCGCGCAGTACTCCAAGGAAGGGATGGTTGTATAAGAATTTGTGATTAATTTTGAAGAGTTTTTATTTTGACTAGGGAATTAACATAGGTGAAGGGAGTAAAGACACAGATTTGAAGCATCAGTTCACTGTTATTGAAGCATCAGTGCACGAAAAGATTCGTATTTTCAGTTTTTCTATTTATTGTTTTATATGTTAAGTTAAACACCACAATATGTATCACTGATATCGCAGATCGTATTATTTTTTAAAATCGTGTTTGTAACCTATTGTCAAAACATTCATCTCCAGACATGATGTAGAGAGAAGAGAAAGAGATACGTCATATGTAATATATGTATATGTGATTCACTAAGTAACTGTAGAAATTAGTTAAAGGACACATAAGAGAGCGAAAAGGAGGTCTAGGAGTCTGAACTTTTTAGAGACGTCCTAGATAGGTGAAAATATAGTTAAAAATTGCAAAGGGTATCATGTAATTTAACTTTCTTTTCTTATATTCTTTTTCTTTCACATCCAAACATCTCTATTCAGAATTATGAGATAAAGGTGAAGAGAAAAACATTTCCATTTCAAGAATTATATCAGGGAAAAAATCTTTTGACTTAGACTAGATTCGAACTCGCAACCCTTGAATCCATGGCTCAGCACTCTGCTGATTGAGCTAACAACTTCTGTTGGAAAAACCTGATTTCTACAACTACCGATTGCAGAATGGTGTGTATTAACCAAGTTTGCCGAGATAATTGCTTCATATACCTATTGCAATAATAATAATAATAATAATAATAATAATAATAATAATAATAATAATAATAATAATAATAATAATAATAATAATAATAATAATAATAAAGCAGAAGAAGAAGAACAGAATTTAAAAAGTCGCATATGTTAAAAGTTTGACGTGCAGAGTAAGTCCTAATGTGAGATTTTATTATTTATATATAATAAATGTAAGCGTGGTTTATTCGTGCGTGCTACTCAAACTGCGCAACTCACTACCTAGTCCCATAAGGGTAGGTACAGTAGCCTTGCGTCCTCCAACCGTGAAGAATATTTCGGTTTGAACCTATGCGTGTCCTAAGAGGAAGGAAGAGATTGAAAGAAAGAAAAGTGGTTTAGAAATTATGCAAACGTAGAATATCTCACGAGGTGAGGTGATATAGAGTTCAGCGTGTCTTTCAGCTACTACTCTATACAAGACGTGCATCTACGACTTAACGTGGAACCAGAACCACACGACTCCTGACGGGAATCGAAACCCGTATCACCTCTAGTTCTATTATGGGAGACACAGGAACATGTAAAAATAATCGAAAATGAACGATATTAATGTTAAATCTATAGCTTTTGAGTACATGAATTATGTATGATACCCTCTATATCGTTCACATCAAAGTTTAGCATTATCGGCATGGAGGTTTAATGGGAGGGGTGAAAATTAAAAATTCCTAATTGAAAGATATGAGTGTCTATTCAATAGCTTTCGGGGTCGCTGAAATGAATAATTACACTCCCGATACTATTAAAGCCCAAAGCTTTACTCTTTCGTTAGCAGGAAGTTTATTCATTTACTTAACTCAGGACACCTTAAAGTTAAGGATATGAAATTCGATGCATATATTTCTAATTCAAAATTATTAGATATGTATTGTAGCTTAGACTTCTAAGGAGGGGAAGGGACAATTTACGCAATGATTTCCTTCACATTCGAATAAAATACTGCCCCATGATATTGCGAAAACTCATTTCAAGTGGTGTCATTGCTAATAGTTTTCCGTATTTGTTTATATCCCTACTCATTTATAACAGTACGGCATCTCACTTTTCCTGTGACGGGAGCAACACCTAAGCGAGCATTCAGTAAAGTAAATGCCATTAAAATCTATATTCATAGCACAGTGGTGCAAATAAAGTTGAGCTCTTTGGCAATCTTTAGCATGGGAAGCGAATAAAGCCACCACATTGTAAAAGTAGCTAATGAATTTCTCTCCGAAAAATCTCACCCGCACATTTATTTTACAGGTGGTGGTTTATAGCTATACTTAAGTTTGTTGAAATTGCTCCAGTGGGGCGAGACACTGAAGTCATTCGTAATAAGGGGGGGGAAGGGACATGTAAAAGTAGTCAAATATGAACAATATTAGTATCGAAATCATAGTTTTCGTGGTCGCAGATGAATAGTGACGCTGTTGATGTTGCTTTGGTACACCTTGTCTGGAAAAGGTTGAGCGCATTCTTTATTGCTGTATCTTCGGGAAAAAGTAAACCAGGTTCGAACATCGAAGCCAACCTTTGCAATCGGGAAAAATCTTGCAGATGTTTTTTTCTTCTTTTAAATATTAAGACTTGTTACCAATTATATATAAAAAAGCAACATTGATTGAAATACTTAATGATACAATATTTCGAAACTGTATTAATGCCAGCACATGCTTGTTTGTCATTTTGCTCTCTATACTTAATGGAATATTTAGATACGTAAACGAATCTTTCCATATGTAAAAGAATGGTGAAAGTTAACACATAGAACATTATTCTCTCCTGAGTACTAAAATAAAAGTCAAAGTAGAACAAAAACAGCGCTTGCAGTGGATATGAATGTAATTATTATTTTAAATACCGCTATATATCGCTAGAAGTATTGTTCGTGGAGCGCTTTTGTTAGCTCAGTGGTACGCCGTTGGATTTCAAATCGTAAGGTCGAGGGTTCGATTCCCCTCTGAGTCAATGTTTTTTATGAAATTCTATTTTCCGCAATGCATGAAAAATTATATAAAATAATTACATTAAAATACGTCAGTTGTATATATGTATATAACATATAATCATTGCAGAACATAGTGATTATTATGTTTAAAATATAACAGGTGTTCACAGTAAGTTGGTATTCTATGATAAATGTGAATTTTAAATACAAATTAAGAAAATAATATCATCTCAATAAATAAATTATGTAGTGTATTTATTTGCAGCTATTTGTCATATAGGGGTTACTTCTGAACATTCGTATTACAGCATGCATTGATATTCTTGAAAAATTATCCGAGGCATAAAAAGAGGGTATAAACAGAGAATCCAAAGTCGGAACGCTCGCAAGAAATTCATGAACCCCAAAGGTCACGTGAGCAGACTGGAATTGTGCTTATGAAGCATGCCACAGCAGAAGGTCTTTACATAGATTTTCAGTTCAATACCTGATATATGCTTTTGCAATGTGGAAGTGGTGATGCCTTTGGTCGCTCTCTCCTACTTTCTCTCTCGCTCACTCTGTATTTATATATATGAAAGTGGATGTATGTGTGTGTTTCGACTAGGGATGGCCATTTCCGGAAAAAGAGTTTTCCGGTTTCCGGAAATCACATTTTCCGTTTTCCGTTTTTCCGGAAAATTTTCCGTCTTCCGATTTTCCGGAAAATTTTCCGTTTTCCGATTTTCCGGAAAATTTTCCGTTTCCGTTTTTCCGGAAAATTTTCCGTTTTCCGATTTTCCGGAAAATTTTCCGTTTCCGTTTTTCCGGAAAATTTTCCGTTTCCGTTTTTCCGGAAAATTTTCCGTCTTCCGTTTTCCGGAAAATTTTCCGTTTCCGTTTTTCCGGAAAATTTTCCGTCTTCCAATTTTCCGGAAAATTTTCCGTTTCTGATTTTCCGGAAAATTTTCCGTCTTCCGATTTTCCGGAAAATTTTCCGTTTCCGTTTTTCCGGAAAATTTTTCGTCTTTCCTTTCTAATTTTCCAGTTTCCGGAAGAATTATATTCCGTTTTCCCTGAAAATGTGGTCATCCCTAGTCTGTAGGAGGTTTAACCTTTTAAAGAGTTCTGGTATATTTATATACCATGGCGTACTATTGTCTTTGACCGCTTATTTAGGTTCTATAACAGGTATTTAAGCCGGGATTTTTTTTATTTTTCAAGTCAAGGATGGACCAAAGAACACCGCAGATGCGTTTTGGAACCGGATAGTCAACTTGGCGGCGCCAAGTGGTGCGAAGGGACGTGACTTTTTTCTTAAGGCAAATTTCAAAACTTTTTCACGCCTTTAGTTTTCAAGATATCAGATTGAAACTTGCATAAGGATTGTGTGTAGACCTACCTTTGGGTATTTATCAATTTTTTTAGATCCCTACGTGAAACCGGGCGCAAGTGTTACGAAGGGGTGATTTTTTCAGAAAAATTCCGTTTTTCTTCGATTTTCCGGTTAAGGTTTATGATACCGACACGTGGTACCGTTGGTAAGTACAGGGTTTGTATGATAAGTAATGAGACCAGGTCTGGAAACATTGTTTTATTGATCTGATCTGTACAGGGACTTAAAAGCTTTCGAAGTACTCTCCTCTTGCGTCGATGCACTTCTGCAATCGATGTTTCCACGCTGCAAACGCCCCCTGGAAGTCAGCAGCCGGCATGTCCTTTAGAAATGTGGTCACGGCTGCTTGGATGGCTGTGACGTCTGCAAAACGGGTTCCTTTCAAGCGTGGCTTCAGCTTCGGGAAGAGGAAGAAGTCGGCCGGGCTCACATCTGGGCTGTAGGGTGGTTGTGGAAGGACTTCCACCCCAATCCGGGTCAAAAAGGAGGTCACTAAGAAGGCGGTGTGGGCAGGGGCATTGTCGTGATGCAACTTCCACCGGCTAGCGATCGCCGGTCTTTTCCGCTTGACGCTCCTGTGCAGTCTCTCAAGGACTTGTTTGTAGAAGGCGGCGTTGACGGCTTGTCCTTGGGGTACAAACTCCTTGTGGACCACCCCCACATTGTCAAAAAAAACAATCAACATTGTTTTCACCTTTGACTTCGACATTCTGGCCTTCTTGGGGCGCGGGGACGCAGGAGTGTGCTACTCCGCGCTTTGACGTTTCGTTTCAGGGTCGTACTGGAACACCCACGACTCGTCACCTGTTATGACGTCATCTTCAAAGTTAGGGTCACTGTTCATGAGGTTCAACAGTTCCTGACAACAATCAACACGTCGTTGCTTTTGTTCGTCAGTCAACACTCGCGGCACCAGTTTCGCACAGATTTTTCTCATTCCCAATTGTTCCGTCACAATCTTGTGCACTGTTGTGTGGTTCATATCGAGTTCATCAGCAATCAATCTCAACGATAATCGACGGTCTGAGTTCAGGAGATCCCTCACTTTTGCCACAGTTTCGTCCGTAGTCACTGTTGTCGGGCGTCCAGCCCTCTCCAGATCCTCAACGCTTTCCCGGCCGTTCCGGAACGCACTGTGCCAACGAAACACCTGGGCTTTGGATAGGGCTTCCTCTTTGTAGGCCTCCTGGATGAGAGAAAGCGTCTGAGTAGCCGTTTTCCCCAGGCGAACGCAAAATTTGATCGCATAACGCTGTTCGATGGAACCCTCCATGTTTGTTGATTTTCCGC
Organism: Thermobia domestica; assembly: GCF_964235325.1. Lineage (NCBI taxonomy): Eukaryota > Metazoa > Arthropoda > Insecta > Zygentoma > Lepismatidae > Thermobia > Thermobia domestica. The sequence goes on along the minus strand of NC_137469.1, from coordinate 141,174,063 downwards.
CGTGACAAGAATGTTCACAAGGGCTTTGTCCAAGGCTTGTCCGCGCTCCACTAAGGCTCGGAGCCAACTGACGCGCGGTGCGTTGCTTTGCTCGGACCCCCCCCCCTACATCCTCCATCACCGACAAACCTGCTCCAGCGACACGCGCGCCGCGGCGCGGCGAGTCTCATTACTTATCATACAGACCTTGTATGCTCTATCGTGAGAAGAACGAGGTATGAGCCATGATCCTACGATAAATAGTAAGGAAGCAGTAGCTGTTTGAGTGAAAGTCTAAAATTTTGGACATCCTTAAAGGGTTAAACTTCTTGCAATCTGACGTCTTTGTTACATTTCTATCTGATAGTTCATTGTTAAGAGCTCTTCTTTGTTCTATCAATCTCTCAAGCATTTCATGTATGCTGTTCCACCGAGTTTAAACTTGCTGTATAAGGAAATGTACTTCCAATCCTAATAACCTTTACTGTTTTTCCAGTTCTGACGTGGGAAACAATCCGACTAACAACACTTAACATTTTCTCGATTTTCTCTATTGCAAGTCCCTTAATTAGAGAGAGTTTAGGGTCTGAGCAAAACAACATATGCTTGCATACGGAAGGTCTCGTACCGCACTTGTGATATTACCAGCATTGTCATAGACAATTGCATGTATTTTATCTAAAATGTTCCACTACTCTGCAACATGTGCTAAGTGCTGAGTTAGGTTTACCCTTGTGTGCCTCACTTCTATTTCAATTATTTGAAGGACTGAACTTATTGAACTTAGATGGAAGCATATAGTGGGCTGTGATTGTAATATAACTTTCCGTAGCCTGCGAAGCCCAGCTATCTGTTGTCAAATCAATCGATTCCGCAGCGACACTTCTCCTTAGAAAACAAGGCCTCAATACGGCGAGTCACAGTTTGCCTGGATGGTGAGTGGTAACTTGGTTCTACTTCATTCATAAATTCAAGAAACCGAATTGCTTCAACGAAAGGCAAAGGAAGAAGAATCCTTTGGAGGAATCCTTTGGTACCGTATTACTTACTTTACTATCAAGCACCTCTGCTCTTGCGGAAGAACAAGGTTTAGGGTCTCTGAGATCAGACAGAATTCTTTTCTGTTTCTTACGTACTACTATGTTCCCTTATTTGTAAAACATTTTTTCTGGGATCTTTCTGTTACTTTAGATGCATTTGAGCGTGGGCCAGGTGAAGCGATAATCTGAGATATAGAGGTAGCAGCACCTAGATCATCATCTACGTTTATGAAATAATAATAATAATAATAATAATAATAATAATAATAATAATAATAATAATAATAATAATAAAACACTTTGATAGTATTAGGAGTTCACAATTTAGTAACAAAACATGAATGTAGAATAATAAGTAGAGCAATCCACATTATGCTTTATTTTTTTCCAAATTATGCTTTATTATGCTTTATTATTAATTTCAATCATTGTTTTACATCAATCGTGTATAACGTATAATATTTACTATACATTAAATATTCTAAATATCTTGATCTATTTATTAATATTTTATGCAACCAGTTTCTTTCATATTTAATGAACTTTCTACCTAATGCACTGTAAAGAGAGGCTTTACTCGAGTCAGTTTTTTTTTAATCACTTGTGTGCCCTTAGAGGTGCATTTATACAGAAAGGGAAAGTAAAAGATGCCACCAATAAGTACAGAAAGTGCTCAACTTCAAGAGGTACACATAACATTATAGTGTGGAGTTCTTGTGTACTATTCATTGTTGGTGGAAGTTTTCTTCTTCTTGTCCTTTATTCTTTTCTCCACGTCAAAAGATTAGACCAAAAAGTTTACAGAAATAAAAATAAGCTTTTCATTGTTGCATTGTTATGTTCTCAATGATTTTGCATTGTAAATATTGTTTCTTAAAAATATTAATACAATATGTTAAACTTGAAGTTAAAGAGATTTTTTAAAGAATTGGGCTATATTTTTTAAATTATGCTTTATGCTTTATTTTCTAAAATTATGCTTTTAAAATTAGTTTCTTCTGGACCCTTAGACAGCCACAACCATGTTCAAGGTACCAACCATATGTGTAAATAGCTATTATGCTTTTTATGCTTTGTATGCTTTTGGGTTGCTCTAATAATAAGTAAAACTTTCAAATGCATACAGAAACATAGATAATAAGTCAGCATTGAGAACTGAATTGATGTATCGATGACTAGGTGGAATCGTCCTTCAGTTTAAGAGAAATTAGCGGAAAAAGTTACGAAGAGAATTATGTGGAATAGATCATTATATGAATAGCTGGCGCTAGTTTCAAGTAGTGCTACATACTATGGTATTTATAGTCAATAGTACCGGTATTTGGAATTTGTGACGCTTATAGTTGCAAGATGGTAACACTAGGATAAAGTGTAAAATTGAATTACATCAATAGAATTGAATTTATCTTAGGGTTAAAAAGTCTACGGCACAGGTCGGATGTAACTGAGTAATAAACTTACAGAAAAAAAAATCGGGACGATAGGGTGCTCGAATCGAACATCGGCCTTCTGAATGTTAATCCGATGTTCTAACGCCTGAGCTCAGTTGGAATACGTAGTGTACTCCCGCCAATACTACTGCGTGTGGATTCTATAGTATCAATCTAGGGCGCCAATTTCTCTGTAACTTTGGGGATCCATTCACATGCAGAAGGTATATATGAGGGTTTTAAGACAAACTGAATTCAAATTGTGCAAAATATTGTATATTTATAAATAGAATGCGGGGTCCACATGAACTTTGAGGGGGCTGCCCCCGGCCCCCAGGATCTGTGACCTTGACAGATCACCGTGATCACGATAAGCAATGAAGAAATGGTTGGAATATAAACATACCAGTTGTATTAATAACACACTGCCAGCTCTACTGCCAGAGTTCTGCCCTCAGGTACACGCATAATCGGGGATTCCCCGAAACACACGCATGATGGGAATTTCCCGGTGCAAACGAATGATCTGCAAGCCCTCACGCAAACAAAAAAAGTACATGATTAAGCAAGTGTACAAATAGATGTAGGAGGAAGGAATGTTTCGTCGCTGATTTACTCGACCTTTTCTCTCCTGTCGAATGTTAAGTTTGAGTTGCTTTCCTTAGCGCTAGATGGTTAAGAGCCTTGCCTCATTTACAGGTTGTTTTCGCGTAGCATTTTTCGTTATATTTCTTAATGTAAGACGATCAATGTCACTATTCCAAGTGAACATTTTCATTTTCCGGAAAATTTTCCGTCTTCCGTTTTCCGGAAAATTTTTCGTTTCCGTTTTTCCGGAAAATTTTCCGTTTCCGTTTTTCCGGAAAATTTTCCGCCTTCCGATTTTCCGGAAAATTTTCCGTTTCCGTTTTTCCGGAAAATTTTCCGTTTCCGTTTTTCCGGAAAATTTTCCGCCTTCCGATTTTCCGGAAAATTTTCCGTTTCCGATTTTCCGGAAAATTTTCCGTTTTCCGATTTTCCGGAAAATTTTCCGTTTTCCGTTTTCAATTTTCCGGTTTCCGGAAAAAATATTTTCCGTTTTCCGTTTTTCCGGAAAATGTGGCCATCCCTAGTTTCGACATAATTGTGATATTTCTAGAGCAATTTTAACCATATTTCTTACAATCTGGAAAAGAGTACTGTCGGGATATATATCAAAAATGCTAGAAAAGGATCGATATTAGTATCGAATCCATAGTTTCGTGGTCGCTTAGGTAAACAGTTCTACTTTCAATTCAAGTCCAATTAAGCTCCCATTAGCACCCAGGGTGGTTACGTAGCGACAAAAAAAAATATCGAAATCAACCAATATTAGAGTCGAAGCGTAAGTTTTCAGTGCCGCATTTCCCATTAGTCCAACTAGGCCCGTGCCTAGAGAGCAACATATTTGAAGAGCGCAAAGTTTAAAATTTTAATTTTTTTCGTATGAAAAAGTTAAAAAAAATCGAGAGCAAATATACTATTTCATGAGCAGTCCTCTTTTACTATTCTAATATATTTAATGATAGCGTAAGAAATCTGAAAATAATTCAGAACATGTTTCCCATTTATTTTTTGTTACGTAATTGTAGCTGTAGCATCTAGTGAGTGGTATTTAACTGCAATAAATTCACTAATTAAGCATATTCGAATTAAGTTTTATTTGTAAGTTAGGGATCAAGGGACGGAGAAATGTGTAGTTATTGGGGGCGCCGAGAGCAAAAGTGCGTAGGGACGCCGAGCTTCTAAATGCAGCACTGTTCGCTAAATTAATTGGTAGAAATTTTAATGCCATTTAAGACCAAATTTAGTCCTAGCAGTGGCAGTATCCGTTTGCTGTCCTAGGAGGAATGAAAGGGACTGACATCAAAATTATGAAAAAAGACCTACATTAGTGTCGAATCTATAATTTTGGGGGTCTCTTAGGTAAAGATTGGAACTTCAGATGCCATGTAAGTTAAGCCCTCATTAACACAATGAAGGAGTTTGTGACATGTAGAAATAATTGAAAATAACCAATGTTAGTATACAACCCATATCTTTCGTGGTCGCCAAGTTCATTGGGAGCAGTTCTGATGACCTTTAAGTTTAAGTTCAACTTCCAGTAAGAGTAAGATCCCCAGCACATCTAATAAGGAGAGCGTAGTTCTGGAATATCTGGGACAACCTTTACCAAACTTGGGGGACATATTACTTTCAATCTAAGAAGAAAATATTGTAGTAGTATGAAGTTATGGAAGTTGGGAGGTGTGACATGTAAAAATAATGTAAAACGACTGATCTTAGTGTTTTATCCATAATTTTCTAAGAAGGTAGTATTCAAATAGGTCAGCTTAGTAAGTGTAACTACCATCATCATGAAGTCTGTTTCCAACAAGAAATATTTAATTTAAATAATATACTTATGACAGATTTTGCCGGACCCTCCAAACTTGCCGCTCCATGCAAATGCACGTGTTGCATATATGGTAGAGCCGTCTCTGCATATCATATATCTAGTCGACAAATGATTTAAATATGATATTTAGAAAAATGCTATTAGGCAAATTGTATTAGTTTTTACCTTTAGACAAATTATTTGACTTTTATACTGTTCGTGACATTATTTTCATACTTATTAAAGGCCTGTTTTCACGAAAAAACAAACTTTCATATCTACTTTTATTTCTTAGTTGATATTGATGAAAAATGTTGAAACCCGAATTGTGAATAGGTATGGTATTTACGGATGCGCACGAGACAAGATTTGTGGCTGTCCAGTCTCGAAAATGGACTGTAAAAGTGATGTCTCGACTCGAAAAATGTATACTTTTCTATTGGAAGAGCCGTGTCCCAGATATTCCAGAACTACGCTCTCCTTATTAGATGTGCTGGGGATCTTACTCTTACTGGAAGTTGAACTTAAACTTAAAGGTCATCAGAACTGCTCCCAATGAACTTGGCGACCACGAAAGATATGGGTTGTATACTAACATTGGTTATTTTCAATTATTTCTACATGTCACAAACTCCTTCATTGTGTTAATGAGGGCTTAACTTACATGGCATCTGAAGTTCCAATCTTTACCTAAGAGACCCCCAAAATTATAGATTCGACACTAATGTAGGTCTTTTTTTATAATTTTGATGTCAGTCCCTTTCATTCCTCCTAGGACAGCAAACGGATACTGCCACTGCTAGGACTAAATTTGGTCTTAAATGGCATTAAAATTTCTACCAATTAATTTAGCGAACAGTGCTGCATTTAGAAGCTCGGCGTCCCTACGCACTTTTGCTCTCGGCGCCCCCAATAACTACACATTTCTCCGTCCCTTGATCCCTAACTTACAAATAAAACTTAATTCGAATATGCTTAATTAGTGAATTTATTGCAGTTAAATACCACTCACTAGATGCTACAGCTACAATTACGTAACAAAAAATAAATGGGAAACATGTTCTGAATTATTTTCAGATTTCTTACGCTATCATTAAATATATTAGAATAGTAAAAGAGGACTGCTCATGAAATAGTATATTTGCTCTCGATTTTTTTTAACTTTTTCATACGAAAAAAATTAAAATTTTAAACTTTGCGCTCTTCAAATATGTTGCTCTCTAGGCACGGGCCTAGTTGGACTAATGGGAAATGCGGCACTGAAAACTTACGCTTCGACTCTAATATTGGTTGATTTCGATATTTTTTTTTTTGTCGCTACGTAACCACCCTGGGTGCTAATGGGAGCTTAATTGGACTTGAATTGAAAGTAGAACTGTTTACCTAAGCGACCACGAAACTATGGATTCGATACTAATATCGATCCTTTTCTAGCATTTTTGATATATATCCCGACAGTACTCTTTTCCAGATTGTAAGAAATATGGTTAAAATTGCTCTAGAAATATCACAATTATGTCGAAACACACACATACATCCACTTTCATATATATAAATACAGAGTGAGCGAGCGGGAAAGTGAGAGAGAGCGATCAAAGGCATCACCACTTCCACATTGCAAAAACATATATCAGGTATTGAACTGAAAATCTATGTAAAGACCTTCTGCTGTGGCATGCTTCATAAGCACAATTCCAGTCTGCTCACGTGACCTTTGGGGTTCATGAATTTCTTGCGAGCGTTCCGACTTTGGATTCTCTGTTTATACCCTCTTTTTATGCCTCGGATAATTTTTCAAGAATATCAATGACATGCTGTAATACGAATGTTCAGAAGTAACCCCTATATGACAAATAGCTGCAAATAAATACACTACATAATTTATTTATTGAGATGATATTATTTTCTTAATTTGTATTTAAAATTCACATTTATCATAGAATACCAACTTACTGTGAACACCTGTTATATTTTAAACATAATAATCACTATGTTCTGCAATGATTATATGTTATATACATATATACAACTGACGTATTTTAATGTAATTATTTTATATAATTTTTCATGCATTGCGGAAAATAGAATTTCATAAAAAACATTGACTCAGAGGGGAATCGAACCCTCGACCTTACGATTTGAAATCCAACGGCGTACCTCTGAGCTAACACAAGCGCTCTACGAATAATACTTCTAGCAATATGTAGCGGTATTTAAGATAATAATTACATTCATATCCACTGCAAGCGCTGTTTTTGTTCTACTTTGACTTTTATTTTAGTACTCAGGAGAGAATAATGTTCTATGTGTTAACTTTCACCATTCTTTTACATATGGAAAGATTCGTTTACGTATCTAAATATTCCATTAAGTATGGAGAGCAAAATGACAAACAAGCATGTGCTGGCATTAATACAGTTTCGAAATATTGTATCATTAAGTATTTCAATCAATGTTGCTTTTTTATATATAATTGGTAACAAGTCTTATTATATTTAAAAGAAGAAAAAAACATCTGCAAGATTTTTCCCGATTGCAAAGGTTGGCTTCGAGATTCGAACCTGGTTTACTTTTTCCCGAAGATACCCGAAGTTGGACTTAGAAAATTTTTGCCTCGAAACAGCAATAAACAATACGCTCAACCTTTTTCAGAGAAGGTGTACCAAAGCAACATCAACAGCGTCACTATTCATCTGCGACCACGAAAAATATGATTTCGATACTAATATTGTTCATATTTGACTACTTTTACATGTCCCTTCCCCCCCTTATTACGAATGACTTCAGTGTCTCGCCCCACTGGAGCAAATTCAACAAACTTAAGTATAGCTATAAACCACCACCTGTAAAATAAATGTGCGGGTGAGATTTTTCGGAGAGAAATTCATTAGCTACTTTTCCAATGTGGTGGCTTTATTCGCTTCCCATGCTAAAGATTGCCAAAGATCTCAACTTTATTTGCACCACTGTGCTATGAATATAGATTTTAATGGCATTTACTTTACTGAATGCTCGCTTAGGTGTTGCTCCCGTCACAGGAAAAGTGAGATACCGTACCGTTATAAATGAGTAGGGATATAAACAAATACGGAAAACTATTAGCAATGACACCACTTGAAATGAGTTTTCGCAATATCATGGGGCAGTATTTTATTCGAATGTGAAGGAAATCATTGCGTAAATTGTCCCTTCCCCTCCTTAGAAGTCTAAGCTACAATACGTATCTAATAATTTTGAATTAGAAATATATGCATCGAATTTCATATCCTTAACTTTAAGGTGTCCTGAGTTAAGTAAATGAATAAACTTCCTGCTAACGAAAGAGTAAAGCTTTGGGCTTTAATAGTATCGGGAGTGTAATTATTCATTTCAGCGACCCCGAAAGCTATTGAATAGACACTCATATCTTTCAATTAGGAATTTTTAATTTTCACCCCTCCCATTAAACCTCCATGCCGATAATGCTAAACTTTGATGTGAACGATATAGAGGGTATCATACATAATTCATGTACTCAAAAGCTATAGATTTAACATTAATATCGTTCATTTTCGATTATTTTTACATGTTCCTGTGTCTCCCATAATAGAACTAGAGGTGATACGGGTTTCGATTCCCGTCAGGAGTCGTGTGGTTCTGGTTCCACGTTAAGTCGTAGATGCACGTCTTGTATAGAGTAGTAGCTGAAAGACACGCTGAACTCTATATCACCTCACCTCGTGAGATATTCTACGTTTGCATAATTTCTAAACCACTTTTCTTTCTTTCAATCTCTTCCTTCCTCTTGGGACACGCATAGGTTCAAACCGAAATATTCTTCACGGTTGGAGGACGCAAGGCTACTGTACCTACCCTTATGGGACTAGGTAGTGAGTTGCGCAGTTTGAGTAGCACGCACGAATAAACCACGCTTACATTTATTATATATAAATAATAAAATCTCACATTAGGACTTACTCTGCACGTCAAACTTTTAACATATGCGACTTTTTAAATTCTGTTCTTCTTCTTCTGCTTTATTATTATTATTATTATTATTATTATTATTATTATTATTATTATTATTATTATTATTATTATTATTATTATTATTATTATTATTATTATTATTGCAATAGGTATATGAAGCAATTATCTCGGCAAACTTGGTTAATACACACCATTCTGCAATCGGTAGTTGTAGAAATCAGGTTTTTCCAACAGAAGTTGTTAGCTCAATCAGCAGAGTGCTGAGCCATGGATTCAAGGGTTGCGAGTTCGAATCTAGTCTAAGTCAAAAGATTTTTTCCCTGATATAATTCTTGAAATGGAAATGTTTTTCTCTTCACCTTTATCTCATAATTCTGAATAGAGATGTTTGGATGTGAAAGAAAAAGAATATAAGAAAAGAAAGTTAAATTACATGATACCCTTTGCAATTTTTAACTATATTTTCACCTATCTAGGACGTCTCTAAAAAGTTCAGACTCCTAGACCTCCTTTTCGCTCTCTTATGTGTCCTTTAACTAATTTCTACAGTTACTTAGTGAATCACATATACATATATTACATATGACGTATCTCTTTCTCTTCTCTCTACATCATGTCTGGAGATGAATGTTTTGACAATAGGTTACAAACACGATTTTAAAAAATAATACGATCTGCGATATCAGTGATACATATTGTGGTGTTTAACTTAACATATAAAACAATAAATAGAAAAACTGAAAATACGAATCTTTTCGTGCACTGATGCTTCAATAACAGTGAACTGATGCTTCAAATCTGTGTCTTTACTCCCTTCACCTATGTTAATTCCCTAGTCAAAATAAAAACTCTTCAAAATTAATCACAAATTCTTATACAACCATCCCTTCCTTGGAGTACTGCGCGGTCACATACCCGTCACTGCGATGTAAAGGCACTTATGGCGACGAGGATACATACAAACAGAATACGGAAAATAATTTATGTTAATCTTAGTTCACTGGCTACGATGCACAAGACACTGCGATAACTCGGGCGTGAGAAAGTACAGATAAGGAACTGCAAAAACAATGTGACTGGCGTCACTCTGGTCACTCGAACACCTAGTCAGCTAGTATTTCCGTAAATGATTAAAGAAAGCACTTAATTTAGTTCCAAATAACTGCAAAATATATACTGTGCATATTAATAAGTCAGGGAGAAACACTGAAAAGGTTCGTAGCTCACTGAAATGTTCTCACCAAAAAGCAATGTTTTAAATATATATATATGAAAAACAATGAAAGACTTCTTTGTCCAGTTGCGTGGGAAGGAAGCAATTCCCACCGAAGGAAGTACTTATTTGCGTCGCAGAATAAAGTATAAATCGAAAAAATAATCACTGTCTTTACGAAATATACACAGCGTCCACAAAAAAATACTTCTATAACATAGTAGCGGTTATAAACGACACGTGCTAATGTTTACAAACAAGCAGACGATACACAGAACAGGAAGACACGAAGAGAACTCGAAAGAAGACGAGCCATCCGAAGAGGGGCCCATAAAAGAGGAACCACAGAGGAAGGAGGCACAGTTGACCACTAATCGCCAACAAACTACAGCTCTGGAGGTCGCTTTGGACTAAGGGCCTATACCTATCCTAACATCCCTGGAGGCTGCTCTCAAGCGAAGGGGATTCCTCAACATAACCATATCTCACGAGTCTGCTATGAGCTGAGGTTTCCTAGGACCGTAACCTGGAGTCACTATAAGACACCCTGGTGGCTGTTTTGAGCGAAGGGGTTCCCGTATGAAACGTATTTTCCTCCAACCTTGGTCATAAAGGAGATTCTCATATATTAACTTTGTAAAACACGAAGACTATTTTGTATTTTTATAAATAATAATAGGTGAAGAGCTAGATTCCTGGTCCATTATTGACTTTATCTACAAATCATATATATACACGTGTGTGTGTGTGTGTGCGTGAGTACTTCAAAAATGTACTGCGTCATTATCATCTGATCTAGAGTCATGATTCAAACGTCATTTTCATCAGTATAACGAGCCCTTTTGAATGGTACCACTTACATACCCGTATCATACACCTGAACCGACAATCCATATGCAAAGTTTCAACCTGATATCTTGAAAACTAAAGGCGTAAAAGAAAAATTGAAATTTGTCTTAGACATAAAAAAGCCACTCTCCACTGCCCCCACTTGGCGCCGTCAAGTTGACCATTGGGTTCCAAAATGCATCTGGGGTGTTCTTTGATCCATCCTTGACCTGACCAATAAAAGAAACGGGATAAATACATGTAATAGAACCTAAATAAGCGGTCAAAGACGATACTACGCCATGGTAACAAAAGTTACCAAAAATCCTAAAAGGGTTAACAACGAACGGCATACTTTGACGCGCCGTAAAAAAATACTTCTCTCAATTCTCTGGAAAATCACGCATGAAAATTTATTCTCAAGTATGCCGGTTTGTTCAGCTGCATAAAATCTGTTATGTGATTTTAATCTGACATATCTTAATCTGACATATTTTAATCTGACATTAATATAATTAAACAAAACATTATACTTTTAAGAGTTAATCGTAATTTTGGGTTATATCTCATTAAGCATAGTCCATACTATATTATTTTTACCATTATGATGGAAAGTTTAATTTATATTTTCATATCAGTTCCACATTTTAATACCTGACGTGCTTATGGTATCGCAAAAATTCTTAAAGTTTACAAATATTTTTTTCCTTATTTTGTCGAAAACTACGCATAAGATTCTATAATCACCTGTATCATTCTGTTCAATTCAATGAGATTTATCGACTGGTATATAATCTTTGGAAATTTTCTTCGTTAAATGCTAATAATGTGTAAATTCCACATCAACTAAGAACAGAGATCAAATTTCCTAAAACATCCTAAAACAATGTCAGAATGGCCTATTGTGTTCGGTTGGGAAAAATGAGTACTGTGTATGTAGGTAGGACATGTTTAGAGTGGGCGTATCATACTACCATACGAGTGAGCTACTATGTAGAGTTCTACATTGAGAAAAATACGTTCTCTCAGTACATTGTTCAAATATACGAAATCCTCTTGCTTACTACAGAAATCAGTTCGGAGCATACGTTTTCCGTATGCTAAATAGGCACTGCTCTTAGATGTTACATCATGCCATTGCAGGATGTCTGATATCTAACAGTCTTCCTTATATTACATACATATGTATGTTACCTTCGTCAGCTATATGTTATATACGTCCATTTGTATATGAAATCCTGACCGCCTATATTGTTTCATACGGAAAGTACGGAGAGATGGAACACTTATACAGAAAGTATTTTTAAAAAACATGTGATTTCATTTATAAGTTTGCTGAACGTTAAATCCAAAAACTACAGGATTTACTAAGGTAACATACGATTTTACGTGCGCTACATACATTTTTCTCAGTGTATGCAAGTTTATAACTCGGATTCATATTATTATTACTATTATTATTATTAGTAGTAGTAGTAGTAGTAGTACTAGTTGTAGTAGTAGTTGTTGTACAGATAGTAGTATAAAAAATCTTACCGTCTTGTAGCTCTGGATTCACTAAATCCGTATAGGTTGTGTACATCATAATGTCTATATTGTCCCTCATCTCCTTGCACACCTGCCATACAAAGGGTTTTATCTGCCAAGTTATTTGTAGGGCCTTCGTTGGCAGCACCTGAAATAAAATATTCTATGAAAGTAACAAGATATTACATGGCGTTTAGAACGATTTTACCTAGATTAGATATGTACAGAAAGTTGATTGGGTAATATCCGACCAATTTTAAAACCATATTTACTCTGTGGAAACCTTACTATTACCACCGGTTGTGTTCTGTCGGACCAACAAGGTTATGGACTAGCGCCCAACATCGCAACTTCCACTGCAATGAATTATGTTGGAGCTTAGGCGTAGAAATTCTATTCCATTCCTTTCTCAGGTTTCCAATAGGTCAGTGAGAGCAACGTTGTAGAAATTGTTTTAACAGTGCAAATGCGCAGAAATTCAATGTGCTGGAGCCAGTTACAAGAATCATGAAAGGAAATAACGACATTCCTATTTTTTGCTTATGATAAAACCAGAGAGTATATGTGATAGTAGAATTTAACTCAGGTTTTATTTTGATGGGGAGCTAGATTCTCCGTTATAAGTAGAATCTCATATTTCCATAGTATAATATTATAAATTTATTGATTACCAAACTCTGTCGTGGCAAGAAATACCTGAAGCCACATAAATAATACCAGTGATGAGTGGACGCTTTCCGCACGAGGATCTCCACCTTGTTTTTGCTGTCTCTGTATAACAGAGGAATGTGCACGCATGTCCAAAATGATTGTCGCATATCTATAACTGTCTTCTTGTAAGAATATAATTTGATAATCATTTTGCAGGGTACTTAATTCTGATACTATGCGTATAATCGGGAAATGTCTATTTGTGTTAAAGTTCATAGGAAAAGAATTACAAATACGAAAATTAGAATGAATAAAACAAAATGTTGCTAAATGGACAAGAAAGTTTTATTTTCGTTTTATTGTTCTTATTTACTGCTCTTTTGTCATGAAATTTGTCACATACATGTCTATGCCGATTATACACATACTAACATTATAAGAAATTCTGGGTGTATTCGTTATCAAATTATATTCCTATAACAACGTATTTATAGACATGCGACAATAATTTTGGACATGAGTGTACCTCCATTGGATTAGTGTTATGGTGGATTCCTGGAAGTAGACAGCATTCACCTTCACGTTTTTGTCCACAGCACGTGCCTAGGACTTCCCCTAACAAATCGTATTTGGCGACAATCACGATTGCTTGCGGGAGGGTTTATCGGCACCGGTGGTAGAACTTGGTACAATCTATGCCAGAAGTAAATGCCTAAATCTTACTGTTACTAATAGGATAAATGTTGGTCTCATCCAATGTGATAAGAACCATCCATCTTGAGCCCCAGAAGCGTCTTTCGTACAGTTCGTTTTATGTTCAGCAAAGTGGCCCATTGGAATAAGATGGCTGAGGGTGGACTGTGGCAAGGTTAATCTCTGGATTATGTTATGTTGGCATAGTGAATTATCCTGGATTTGCAACCGACAAATTCCACGAAACACGTTAGGTGCCACTTCCGCTGACAATCTTTAACACGCTTATTTTATTGCAAATGTTTCTGCATGGACCTCATTTGTATTTGCCTGGCCGTGATATCTTTAGATATGACCACTCAGATTGTTAAATTCTCCCGACACTGTTTTAATCGTACGAAAATTGTGCGCGGAAAAGAGACATACAGTAAGTACCCTTCCCAAGAAGGATTCACTTTAGGAGGTATTTCATTAGCACCAACACGGCACTCCGGTACCTGAAAGCTGAGCCACCACACTGATAATGATGCTGGTTCCATTTTTCTGGTGCAACTACACAGATGACAGCAGCGTTTAATTTGGCCGGATATAAAGTTATCGGCCTTCTGTAGATGATATAAATATATGTAAAGTGTTCTACTACATCGACAAACTTTCTAGACCGATAGTATATATGTCTGAACATTTAGGGAATTTATTTTTAGGTTCACGAAACACAAAAATTGAAATGAAGTAGCTTTCCTTCATACTGGCTCACTGGGTGAACACTAAGAAACAAAGATCTGCTTATTGATTCGAAGTAATATATTGTATTTGAGAAAATATTCCTGATGGGGCAAGAAAGTGTTAACTTATATCGTTACTCATGTAAAATATTCCGTTTGACAAATTAGTCATGAATTATTTTCATGTGACACCACTTCATAGTTGGGGGTACTTGTTGAGGTCACACTCAAAACCTACATTCAAAAAATAAACCGAGCAGAATTTTCTCCTTTTTTCCGTTTTGAAAATTCTATTATTGATATTCAGTGGCGTATTTAAAGGAGCTTACCCGGCTTGAGCCCCCCTTGAGTGCACAGGATTTTTTAATGTACTTGCAGCGATAAGAGAAAAACGAAATTGTCACCTAACGTCTCTTGTCGAAATGCAGAGCAAAAGGTAGCATATCTGCAACAGAATAACCCATCACTCTTCATCTCCATTACACACACACACACTAACAAACACTATTAACAAGTGAATATGTTATTGCAGCGAAACGCTTTAAAGCCCCACTCCAATTCGGCTCTCTTAGATTTTGGTACTTTTCTCCTGCGCATGTTTGTTAATGTATAAATAGAGTATGTATATATAAGTGGTGTAAATATGCCCCAGGCGAGTGGTTCATCGGTGCGGGTGAGTATTTAGTATCATATTGAAGGTAAGCAAATAATTTCTATTGTGGGGTGTGGGCTAGTAGCTCTTTTTTTGGGTGAATAAAATTCTGTTGCTTATTTGCATCTCTGATATATATATATATATATATATATATATATATATATATATATATATATATATATATATATATATATATGTGTGTGTGTGTGTGTGTGTGTGTGTGTGTGGAGGTGTTCGTGTGTGTATGTATGTGTGTAATAGCCATACATGCATATCAGGATTCATGTTCAACACAAAATAGGCCTATGTTGTTTTCAGTTTTGCCCAAAAATTTTCATACCCCCTCCCATTGGAAATTTCCGGATATACACCTGTTGATATTTATTGATATTTCTCTCGAGTAATTTATCACGATTTCTTCTGTAGACTGAATTGATGAGAGTCAGTGTTTCCTCTCTTTCTTTTTTATTTTTCGATGATCATTCCTTCATCATACGTGTCGTTCCGAGTCTCTTCACCTTTTGTCCCTTCTAGTGATAACTATCCCCGTACAAAATTCGATTACATGATTGATTATTCAAATATTGAGCATAACTAATTTGAAGTTGGAGAAGAATGGAACACAATCATTTAAGCTTGCTTCGATGCAATAAACGTTGGTGGTAAAACGCGTCCTCTCGACGATTCCTATCTGCTACCGGGTAGGAACGAGGATTCTTAAAGCAACGTACATTGAAAACAACAAAGTTTGTAATTGGAGAAATAAGAAGTTTGGCTTCCATCTATTTTTGGAAAGGATGAAAAACGTGTATGAAAATCCCAAACTTTCATTTGTTTTATTATAGATATCTGCGCGATAAGTATGGTCAAATGTATGTCTCACTTCTTTCATTATAAATATCTCCGCAATATCCATGGTTGAGTGTATGCTTCACTTGTTTTGTTATAAATATCTCCGCGATAACCGTGGTCGAATGTATGCTTATCTTCTTTCATTACAAACATTTCCGCGATAGCCATGGTCGAATGTATGCCTTACTTCTTTTATTATAAACATCTCCGCAATAACTGGTCGGATGTATGCCTCCCTTCTTTCACTATAAATACCTCCGTGATAGTCATGGTCAATGTATGCCTTATTTATTTCATTATAAATATCTCCGCGATAGTCATGGTCGAATGTATGCCTTATTTCTTTCATTATAAACATCTCCGTGATAGACATGGTCGAATGTATGCCTTATTTCTTTCGTTATAAATATCTCCGTGATAGTGGGTCGAGTGTATGATGTTTTATAAAGTTAACCACAGAAGCGTAGACTAATATTTAGCATTCTTCTATGGTAATCACGAGATACCTGGCTCAAACCGCACTGATGATAATCCCCGCAGAGATTTCTCTTGCATCTCAAAGTTTCACCAGCCAAGTGCCAGATAGCACCTTTAAATAAGCTCCTCTTCGCTTCTTCCTCCCTTCCCTTTCCCATTGTTATGATTATTAATTGTTACGGATTGCAGGGTAAATTGGTCCCGCAGGGTGGAGCTGAAAATTATGTTAAATAAATAAAATCCTATTTATTATACTCGCATTAGAAGTTTCGTAAGAAACGCTGTGAGAACTCAAGCGGAAAAAGAGAAACTAGAAAAATTAAACTTGTATTCTAAGCTCATAACAGTAAGCTCGCATTTTCTTAAATTAATCTGAATCGTTTCACTCATAAGTAAATATAACTATAGAATCATGCATGAAGTGAATGGAGCCACTGTAGTGATATCAACTTCTTTTCTAAAATTTAAAAGTAGACCAAAAGGTTTTCAGAAACAAAATTTAATCTACTTGATAACCAAAGTTTTACATTTTTCATTGAAGTAAGTACGTGGGTCCTTAAGCTGAAAAACTTCTTTTAAAAGATACATTTGTAAGCTATACTGTATATACATGTGTAGGTGGATATATACATAATACCCATTCTCACTTCTCCACAAAATCTCCATTGAGATTCAGGCATTTGTCCCACCATTGTACCAATTTGTTCCAAGCCTTTGCAAAAACAAATCAGGGCTCTGGCTATTTAGCACTCTCCTAATTTTTCATTTAATTTCATTTATTTGCCTGTTTCATTAGCTTACAAAACGCGAGAAAATTCTCATGTAAGCATTACTGTTATCACCAATTTTTGCCTATTTACAAAATATTGAGGTATCAAAAGATATACATAATATTGCATTTATACATCTTACTAAACTATAAAACCATAAAATAAGAGATATCAAGTATTTACATGGTATTTAGGAAACCATTTTTACCACACCTGACATGTACCAAGAAGGAATATCTGTTACCAATTCTTCATTTAATGAATTATTTTTAAAATCCTTAATACTGTAATAGCACTTTGCAAGCAAGTAGGCTAAATAACTTCTTATGAAAAACGGAAACATTAGTCATATTCTTTAAGTACATAGGAAGCTTATTATACAACCTAACACAATTCATATACACTGTTTTGCTTATATTAGCATATTTTTGATGCATCACAAACATTGTACTGCCTTGTCATGTATTATGGCTATGAACATTTTGTTAAAAGTGAAGAGATGCCTGTTTTTCACAGTAAAAAGAATAGATTTATAAATGTATAAGCTGCCAGAGCCACACTCCGCTTTTCTTCTTTATCTGTTTCGAAACGTTCATCGTCCATCGGAAGTGTAATGATGGACAAATATCTCATCCCCTGTCACAATGAGCATGAGTAATGCATTGCCATCTTGCTGGTATCGCATTAAAGCTACAGGACTGCAACCCGTTCTCATCTGTCGATTATCGCCACTCAGTTGATGGGGAACCCATCGTGCACACACGTTGCGGTATTGCAGTTTCTCGTGAATGATGTGATGGGCTGTTCCAACAGAAGTGTTCAACCTTTCTGCTACTTCGCATATCTTAATTCGACGGTTTTCTTGAGCAAGTTCATCCACCCTGCCAGTGTTCTAGAACAAATAGCCAGAGCCCTGAATTTTTTTGTAAAGGGTCTGGACAAATTGGTGCAACGGTGGGACAACTACCTGATTCACAATGGGGATTGTGTGGAGAAGTGAGGGCGGACCCAACTACATATGTATGTATAGTTTATAAATGTGTCTTTAAAAATATTTTTTACAGCTTAGGAAAACATATTGAACGTCCCTAGTATGAGTGCGTACGCTGCGACGACGCGATCTTTTTTATTTAAAAAAATATACCTAAAATATTAACAAGATACTTGAAGCGGGTAATTTAAAAGCGAGTGTTGCTCTTTTTTATTTATTTTTAACTGTAACAAGCACACTGGCTTTAAGCCACCGTGCTTTACCACCTCATCCATTTCTGATTACCATTGTGACACATATTTCCCTAGCCCAAAATAATTTTTTTTTCTGTTGCTGCTAGATGATGCAAACATATCATTGTTAATACATCAAACAATTACAATAGAAAAATTCTTTTCTTGGTAACTGTTCCTGATTATTCGTCAAAGAAAATTGAAGTCTGTCTCATGCATGGTGAGTAAAACCGGCATTTTTCTTCAGTGTTTGAAGGATTTATGCACTGAAGCATTTGACACCTAACTCATTTCATCCAGCTTAGTATGGTCATCAAAGTAATGTTTTAGGCTTAGTGCACGAATTTGAATGCATTTATAAAAATTAGATGATTCAGCCCTCAGTAATTATTAAACACTTGGCAATATCAAAGGTTAGTGACTAGCTGTTACTTACGTGGTGAGTACGGTGGGTTATCATATATATTTTCAGGGCAAACCAAATTCCTTGTTGATTTCGTTTGATCTGTAGCAAAGTTAGAAGGTTCGTTCATGTCCTGAAATGATTATAAAACAAATGCATCACTACTAATCATCTCCAAAGTTACAAAATAATAATATTAGTTATCTTGCAAATACGTTCAATTTTTGCTATACAAAATGTAAACTGAGGTCTAGTAGATCCTGAATTACATCGGTGATTTTATATAGGAATTTCAGAATAATTAAAGATAAAATGAAGAATGAAAATAGATTGCAGGTAGGTATATTGTACCCTACCGACGCAAATATGCTAGTTGTCGCCCGGGACAAGAATTCGTCTTAGCGCCCCCTGACGAACCAAACCAAACTGATTCCCCAAGTATTTGCCCAATTTTGCGCGCTCCGAATTCGGCACCCAGGGCACAAGCCCCGTTTGCTCGTCCTAGTTATGTCACTGATTCTACCGAATATTCTTACACCAATTCACTGACAACTTCTCATGTTAGTGCTACAAAAGGTACATTAGTATCACTAGAATTGGAAAACTTTATATTTTTATAAGATTTCCAGCTACCGACATTTATGCGGAATTGGAAAAATGTGATTACAAAATTTTCACGGAGACGAAAAATTAAATACTGGGACTGTTTCGGGGAATCTGGACCGTCTGTCAACCTTAAGTTCTAGTGAAATGTTAATCATTTATTAAAATTATTACTTACCCGGATAGCAAAAATGGCTTGCAACAAACTTGCAGCAGATTTGCAATTCAAGTCTGGCAAATTTGCAGCAGACTTGTGATGCAAGTCTGCAAGTTAGATGCAAGTTTAATGCAAACTTTCTAGTTGACGCTCTTCGAACTCGCAGCACGCCTGCAATGCAAGTGTATGGTAAGTTTGCAAAGCAAGTTTCTGGAAGGGATTTACTTGCACAGCAAACCTACTGCAAGTTTCCACTTGCACTGCAAGTGCACAGCAAGTCGGCAGCAAGTTAGTGCAGGTTTGACGCAAGTCTCTGCAAGCATATCACGTGCACTACAAGTGCACAACAAGTTGGCAGCAAGTTTGTGTAGGTTGAAAGCAAGTCTGTGCAAGGATACCATTTGCACTGCAAGTCCCCAACAAGTCTACAGCAAGTTTGAAGTAAGTCTTCTGCAAGTATATACTTACATTGCAAGTCTACAGCAGGTCTTCAGCAAGTGAGTGTTGTAAGTCTTCTGCAGGTACATTTACTGCATTTACCGTATACTGTATACATACTGTATACGAACATACACACAATATATTTTTCTCAACAACTTTGTCAAACAATACACGTTTAACATATAAATTATCTCTACATACTGGATACTTACGTAATTATCTTAATTATCCGCTTGTTTTAATGCTTCACACACTTCGCACCTACTACAAATGGCGGCCTGGCGGGGAGATTTCTAAGATTAAACTTTTGTGCCACCTGTTGGTAGAAATTAGAACTGACACACTTGCTACAAAGTTGCAGCAAGCCTCCGAGGCAAGTAAAATCTAGCAAGTGAAAATCAAATTACGACATTTGCGAGTAACTCTTTCAAAAAGTCTGCAGCAGGTGTACAGTGCACGGAAAGTCCAGCAAGTTAAAATCAAATATAGTGAAAGACTTGCTGCAAACCAACATGCTATTAGGGTACTAGCTTTCACCCTCTATCCCACAGGAATCAAGTGAATTATAAGCAATAACTGTCAGAGTTTATATTCTGTTCAAAGTTTGTCTCACATCTACTATATTTATTGAAAACTTTCAACAATTGAGAAACGCGGTTACTTTACGAATACTCTGCAACATTTAGGTTTAAAATACATTTACATTTTTCTAGGAAGTAAAACGAAAAAAGCTTTTTATTTACTTATTTATTTACGGAAGTTTATTAAACAATTCTGTCAAATAAATATTCCTTACCAGCATAATTCTTTCAAGATTATGATCACTGATCAAAAATCATTGATGAAGAAATTGATCAAAAATCTCAGATTAAATTTTATTGTTAGGATCTAAACTTGGAAGTCCAGTCGTAAAAATGTAATCTCAAATTATGCAGGTGTTACGGGTTCAGGACTTTCATTTTATTGTGTGAATAAAATTAATTAAATTTATGCCTCTTTAATTGGTGGAGAAAATGACTGCAGTTCTTTTCGTATGCCTGTATATTTTCTAGAATTAGGATTATGAGTTATCCTATTTGTTTCTTTGCTTCAGATTTGTTGGCGTAAAATTTGATTGACCTTCAGATTAATATGTTCTGAGTATATGAAGTGTATTTTTGCAGACTCAATAGATGAACCAAGCCTAACGTACTTCAGTCAGCACTCACGGTATCATTTATTTCTAGTTGATTCCAAAGAAATGTGCCATATATATGGAACTTTTATTGGTTATGTCTTACTGTTGACCTAAGAGGGTTATTTTTCTCAATCTTCGGTAAAGCATGAAAAGGAACCATGTAGAAACGTTAATCGATGCAAACCTTAGGTACAATCATCTGCTACTTTTTCATGCAGCAGCCACTGCGATAAAGACATCCATCATACCTAGGCAGAAACTTTGGTATGATCTCCGTAAGGAAGGTTTCCGCCTGATAACTGAACCTGATTTATAGTGATAGGTGAGCAACTTTGGAACGCACCGTGCACAATTTCTTGTAGCCACTCGCCAGTGATACTCATCAGTGGCGAATGGTACTATGAAGCTCTGAGGCTGGGCCTACCCTGTTGTCTAATGTATATTTTCTTTACCTTTGGTTTCTTATAAAATAAAGTCAATACTTCAACATTTAGCTTTTTTTCGGTAACAAAATAGTGGGTTGGAAACACTTGGAGACCCTTTCGTCTGAGCCTCACCAGCTCGCTAGACAGGCTTACAGGTTATGCTGCTCAGGAAGCGAAGCTATTATCGCTGGAGATTGCACACATTATTGGGAAGGTGCTAAAACTCGCCTCTGAGAGTATAATTTTAGCGTTGAAGGCATCTTTCAATGCTAATAAATATTTTCCATAAGTAGAAGCTTTGCTTTCTATATACTTAAACACAAACTATTTGCTGAGCAAAACAATATACTCACATAAAAAAAGCTACATACGTGTTAGTTGGCGAAACTGTAACATTATGTAGTTTTTTTATGTGAATATATTGTTTTGCTCAGCAAATAGTTTTTGAGTGTGTGTGTGTGTGTGTTTCCGTTATAAAATAATGTCCTTAAAAGAGTAAGAAGTTTCTGCGTAGAATTATGTAACCTATTTCTATTAGTGATAACTTGTTTAATTTAGGTGTATACTCTCAGGAGTTATTCAGAGTAGCTGTTTCTTTTTTCCTACATGGAACCTGGTCCATAATAGCTTGTGGAGTATAAGTTTGATACATTAAACATATGTATAAATTAAACAAACGCTACCGCACAGGATAAAATAGTAATAGTCTGTGTAATTTAAGTTGTTTTCCATTTCATAGAATCAGTGGAATATTTACGATTTTGTTTCAGGGAGCTTTGCTTGTTTCGGTACGGACTTTGCTAACTTCCCCATCAGGATCCTGCCGCCTAAAGTCGGACAATTTGTCCATGCTGACCAGATGCCGCGGTCGGATTGCCGGCGCCGAACACCGGCGTTTTTCCGCGCGATTTTCGACCGCGACGAATAGTTGCCTTGCCTAGCAGTCGGCAAACAGCCGGAAATGAGCATTAAATACGTCGGCGCCGCCGTCGAAAAGAGGCCGGCATAAGGAGTCGGCAAGGGATCGGAAAGAGGCCTTTCCGAGTGTTTTACCGACTCTGACGGTCGGCAACAGTCGACAAAGAGTCGGAAAAGGGCATTTTATTTTACGATTTTCGACCGCTTGCCGCTTCGGCAAAAAGTCGGCAACTTTGAACAAGTAGATCGTCGTGCCGCCGCAGACTGGTGCTGGCTGTCTCCGGCGACATGCCACCGTCGACTGCGGTAATCCCTTTTTCCGACCGCGACTTCCTGATGGGGTTTGTTCCTGGAAATGCGTAAGTTCTGCAATATGTATGAAACAATAAAAAGTTCGATAAAATTTCGGTGAGTGCTTAAGCCGGGAACCCACCCCTTTAAATATGTCGCTGCATAGCACAATATTAAATATCTTGTGTTAATTCAAATGAAATTCCTTCGGTGCATTAACATTTCTAGTGAAGTCATAATCACGTGATGCATGAATTAAATGCAGTATTGTACTTACTTTAAAGTGTGAGATGCAAGTGACAAATGCTTATCCAACAAATTTGACAGCTGACTGTAAGAATGTACTTTCTTTTCCACTCTCTCCATTTTCAAATGTGAAGGGAATGAAAACAGCAAGTGAGGATGAAATTCCTCTCATCCGCCTTGCAAATCCCAGACAGAGGAAAATATAAACTGCACTTCAGTTAATTCAGTTAATACATATTAAGGGTTTTCTTCATGTAAATATTTGTTGAATAATAATAATAATAATAATAATAATAATAATAATAATAATAATAATAATAATAATAATAATAATAATAATAATAATAATAATAATAATAAAAGAAGAAGAAGAAGAGGAAGAAGAAGGATAGACTACTTTCCGTCTACTTTTACTTATATATTCATTCTTTCTTGTTAAATTAAACAACAACAACAAAACTACTATGTATAAATGCACATAAATTCAACTCTAAACAGTGTTAGAAATATACCTAAGAAAGTTCTTTAAGATAAATAGATTTCGTAGTTTGTATCGTATTAGGTTTCGTACTTTTTTATTAACTCAATAAGAAAAATAGATTTCTGAGTGTAATTTAAACATTTTATGATATATTAAATGTTATTTATGTTATTAGTTTATCAGGCCTACCCTACTTGTGGGATTACGCATCGCCACTGAGTGTCATAGTGAGCTATTCTTTAAATTGATCCTTCAGGAACCGCCTAATTCACTCGTTCAGCAAGGTCGTCTGTCGTAACAAATTTCCGTTCTTTACGTCTGCGCGTTTTTTCTTAAAACTTTCTACAACACTTATTCAAATAGGCTCTACTCAAAAGTTATTGCGGTAAATCTTTCATTCGACGACGAACTGCACTATATTATACCCTTCTTAGTAAAGAAAGCAAATTACAACACATAGTTCATACTGGGCTGGCGCTTTGATTACAGTCGACTTGTTTCCTCGCCCGCTGCTTCACAAATAACAAATACTCACAAGGAACGGACATGATCGTGTCATCCGGGCATCCAAATCAAACCTAGTCCATTCGATAAACATAACAAAGATATGTTCATGCACAAAAAATTAGGTACCATGGACAAAGGAGTAAGTCCCTAGGGCCCATTAGCCCTGTTAGTATAAAGAAAATCGTAGACTCGCAATTAAATAGCTGTTGCATCAACATTGTTCATTGAAAAGTCATGGTTTATAGTTCATTCTCTTCAGCATGAAACAAGCTTTTCAGAGGTGTGGTGTATTGGAACCCATAACGTACTTAAACAGGGAAAATTGGGAGAATTCGAGAAAATTCTCTCCAGAAATCTCTCCCATCAACTTTGGACCCTCTGGAGTGGCCTCGGATTAAAGCATACAATCCAAATGTATCTCGAAAAATACTGCAGGTAATAAGAAATGTTTGTGTATCAAGTTTCGTATTGATAGACGGAATAGGTATGAGGGAATTCTATCTATCAATACAAAACTTGGTACGTACATTCCTTATCCCCTATAGTAATTTTATAGTAATTTTCAAGATGCATTTGGATTCTGTGCTTTAATCCGAGGCGACTCCAGAGGGATCCAAAGTTGATGGAAGGGATTTCTGGAGGAAATTTTCCCGACATTCTCCCAATTTTCCCTGTTTAAGTACGTTATGGGTTCCAATACACCACACCTCTGAAAAGCTTGTTTCATGCTGAAGAGAATGAACTATAAAACCATGACTTTCCAATGAACAATGTTGATGCAACAGCTATTTCACTGTGAGTCAACGATTTTCTTTATACTAACAGGTTAATGGGCCCCACGGACTTACTCCTTTGTCTATGGAACCTAATTCTTTGCGCATGAACATATCTTTGTTATGTTTATCGAATGGACTAGGTTTGACTCGAATGTCCGGACGATACGTTTATGTCCGTTCCTTGAGAACTACTAAACTGTAGAGTCTGTTTAACGGTGATCAGGGTGATCGACACCCAATCAACAAGTTGCCTTCTGTT
Source organism: Thermobia domestica (assembly GCF_964235325.1). Lineage (NCBI taxonomy): Eukaryota > Metazoa > Arthropoda > Insecta > Zygentoma > Lepismatidae > Thermobia > Thermobia domestica. Next base: position 141,148,951 of record NC_137469.1, on the reverse strand, counting down.
TGTTTTGTCATCGCACGTGACTCTCCTCTGGTGGCTTAGTGGAAGTTGAAAATAATTAGCCCTTATTTTAACATTATAATGAAAGAAGCACTTGTAATTGTTTTCTATGTTATCAAAATAAGAACATATAAAGAATAAATAGATCATATTGAACACTTTAAGAGTCATACACGTATATATTTTATGCAAACTTGTTTCATTATTGGGATTCATGGGCATATATGTTATGCACACGTTGATATTCCTTAGGAGGACAATGCACTCTGCTAGCCCCAAAATAGAACATCTGATTTTGGGACTTTGCGTTTGAAGTATAAAATAAGATTTTAAAAAATTATTGAGATGCAAATAAATGAGAATCATTCATCGGTCTATTCTTTCTTCATCTAGCATAGTGTGTTGATTTGAATATGCAACTCTTGGTATCATATAAAGATACTTTAGTAGTTACTTTAAGTGATGAAATTACTTGAATCACCTATAGACATTTAAGAACGCATCTTACGATTTCTAAGTAAGAAAAATTTTGTGTCTATACCTTAGGCAGTTACTACAATAACAGGTCTCAACAATTCAAATTTACAGTTTGAAAAAAATATTTAACACACTGTACTTACAATCCATATTCCTGAGTAAGGCAATTTATCGTGTAGAATCTGTAATTCGCTAACCCACCAGTCAATCGTTGAATTCCTAAAGAAATCTGGGAATCCAGTATCTTCAGCAGGCCATACCTATTCAAATAAGATAACATGCATATGAATAACGAGAAATGAAAGGAAATAATTTACTTTAAAAAAAAAAGAGAATATTTGGTAAGTGATAGTACCAATACTGATTATAAATTGCAAAAAGAAGTGTTTAACTCTCATTATATTTTGTCATATTCAAAGGAGGTGCTGAAACGTTACTGACTTTGGTCCCCTCCCATCCACTAAACCAGAGCTTGATAGCTAGTCAACAACCAACAAAACTTCTACAAGCCAACGAAAAACCAGGATAGCCCAATAGACGACCAAGGTAATAACCTTTAGTACCTAAAACAATCTCTCTTTCCTAACATGCAACCTGTCTCTCTTTCTTACAAAAGTTTGTACGTTACCTTCATTTCATGCCTACTAAAATTTCTGCTGTTTCCAGCCTAAAAAACTCAAAACTATACACTGTCTCAATTTACAGTACTGCTCATCAGAGGCAATCCCCAAGTTTCAAACTAACGGTGTTTTAACCCCTTGCCATATTTTGACGCGCTGGACGCGTTGCTTTTTACTTTTTACTTCCGTATTTTGACGCGTGTTACGCGTTCCGATGTTTGAGCGGCTGTATCCCGCATGCTGTCAATAGAAGACAGACGCTTACAGGTTTCCTGTGCTTTGTGAACATCTGTTAGTTTAAGTAAGCGCCAGAAGAGGCATAGATGTTTACAGCATTGCAAAAAAATTCCGAAAGAAGTCATATGTGAAGGGGTTAATATAAGTTAAAAAGCCTACATACTCCTGTACTAAATAGTTCAATATTCTATTTCTTACCATAATATTTAATAGAGATATCACATGCATAACAACGTGCCTCAAAAGCATCGGAGAATGAGAACCGATTTGTATAAAGTTAGCTGTGACTTAAAGAAAACTATTCATCTTTAAATTAGAGAATTATTTATTTAGAAGTGTTTTTATTTTGAAGTTATAACCAAAAGCAGTTGTATACGTGAATATCTACTATGTTCACGTTTGCATAAAAACGAAATAATTGTGATTATATCACAAGAATAAACATTGACAGCACTCGTCTGATATAGAGCACTCTGTTGATTTCTTAATCTTGACAGCAATCTTTATGAACATTTGAATAATGTAAATGCTTGTAAGATAAGAAATTAATTTATTTTGCTATAAGAACATTTGAATAATGTAAACGCTTGTAAGATAAGAAATTAACTTATTTTGCCATAAGAACATCTGAATAATGTAAATGCTCGTAGCACAAAAAATAACTTATTTTGCTAGCTTGTTAATTGACTACACAAAAGAATATACTCTGTGATTCCACCATTTGCTACTCCCATTCTCCGTAGATCATACAGAAAGAACAAGGAGCAAACAGAAAATCTACCGTTGAAAGAAGGCAGTGGTAACAAACAAACAAACACATTGATGACTTATTTGAAGGTTTTGCAGATATGCTACTAGTATGAGCATGACTCTTACCATTGATACTACGGACACTTATTTTATTCTCTTCCGAAAGCTCGTTAACTTCCCCTTGCTTGTTCCATTTGTTATAACTGTCCCTTCTCCGACTGTAAAGGCTTGCTCATACGTCATACATCAGGCAGTTGGAATTAACCATCACAAAACACAACATGACTATTCTATCGCACAACAAACTTTTGACTTCACTACTAGACAAAGTCACACTAGAAGAACTACTCCATTAAACTCATTATTCTGAACTAAGCATCAGACGACGCTATGACTGGTCATTTACTAGGTTTTCGAACTTTGAATGAAACCACCTTTCCTTTTTAGTGATTAATTAACTCTGATAAATACAGTACAAGGGATCACACGAAATACTTCCATGTATGGGATATGGATAGCCACTGTTAAATTCAATGTTTACTCGTGAAGATGTGAACGAATTAACTCCATAAACGAAATCGATTGATATAATTGTTCTAGTTTTCTATTAAATAAGAAAAGCATTCAAAATTTCTCTTTCGTTTGAAAGTTATTGAGTTGAGTAACGGAGAGACAGACAGACGTACTAACATTACAATTTTATAGTGGTTACTAACATAACGTAACAGGATGTATTAACTGAGTATTCTACCAATTATAGAACTGAACATGAATATGGGACATTCAGAGCACAACGGAACCAAGTCTACCAAAGTTGTGAGAGAAAGAGCATAAAGTTTGTACGGTACGATTAAGTACATGAAAAATTTAAAACTTTTTTTTACATTATGAGTTATTTATAATATCTGAACGTGAATGTTATAAACTTGGAAAGGAGCTTCAGACAGAGATCTCAAAGACGAAATACTAGTATTTCCGAAATGACTAAAAGGAGCATTTGATTATCTTGTGGACTACGCCAGTTGTTGCCTCTAATAAGGAGCATGTTGAATTTAATGACCAATGTTTAGCAGAAGGGGTCCAGCCATTTTTTCTAGAAAATGTTACAATTTCGCTTATTTCTGTTCACAATAGGTTAGTTTTGGTTAGGTTAGGTTATGTTATATTATGTTAGTGTAGGGGTCCAGTATAATTTTCGAAAAAAAAAAAATAATAAAATTTCGTTTATTTCAATTAATATTTGATTAGTCCAGGTTTTCTTTGGTTAGTTTAGGTTAGGTTAGATTAGATTTGGTTACGTTACGTTAGGTCTAAGTACTCGCATCATCCATTTCTTCTGTAAATTTTGTATTTTTTACGTACTTCTGGACCTCTTCTGCTAAACATTCTGCAATTTGATTTTTCTTCATGATGTAAGTAAACTAGTCCTTTTTCATTATTTTAATTATACTAAAAATTAATGTATTTTTGTCCAAAGCGCAAACTTAAATTTCCTTAATCAAGAGAGAATAGTATCAAACTCAGTATTAGCGAAAAAAAAATATGACCTTGTCAGTGTATTACTACAAACAAAGTATATTTAGTAGTTGTAATCTAGAAGGATAAAGGGAAAACTACATTAGTGCAATATCAGTTTTGGGTGCCCATGCTGTACCAACACAAGAGCATTGTTATAATTTTCTTTTCCTTTAATTCCTTTATTTTTAATTGCTGTTAGGTGGTCTGAAACTTGTGTTTACCAGTAAATAGGTAGCAAACAAAACAGAGTTAAAATTCAAATTTCGCTGATTTCTTTTATAATGCTACGAAAAATAGTATGCTTTGAGCATCACCATTCAACAGTTTAGCAGTAAGTTAATTCATGTAATTATATATTATTTGGGAGACTCATAATTATTCTGGACTATCTGAATCAAGTTCTCTCCGAAAGATAGATTAGTCGTGGCTCACCCAAGATATGACTTCCCGTTCTCCAGCCTTACACCCTTAGACTTTTGGTTTAACAAGTCAAAAATGTAGAAGGTAAAGATCAAGAGCATTCATAACCTAACACAATGGAATACTGCAGTGGTTGCTGCGATTACACTACCTATGCACCTATGTTTCTAGACATGCAGTCGAGCGCTGGAGGTTGAGCTTAGACATGGAAGATCATCACTTTGAAATGTATTGAAATTTTATCTGCTGGAACCAATAACTATAACTTCCTTGCTTATTGTGCAATAAAATATGTTTATTCACGAAATTTATGTTGACCACCCTGTATATCTTTATCATTATTTGAAACATACTTTTTTTAAAATTATTTGTCGTTTTGTTCGTTGTATGTTAGAATATATGCAATATTAATAAGCATAATAAACTTATCAAAGACCAAGTGTGTTTTTGACTTACATGTCCAATTAAGTAGGATCCATTGTTAATCTCTGGAGGCCATCGAACGTAAGCATCTGCCGCCAGAGCATTCTGATGAGTCGGATAGTTGTCTCTGGTCATTGGAATGCCACAATCCAAGATAATTACAAACCTCACCCCTTCCTCTCGCATCTGCGTCATATACTCGGGAAGACCTTGAAATCTAATCTGGTCATATGTAAAATCTGCGTAGCCGTCCATGTAGTCGATATCAAGATATTGCACATCCTGAAAGAATTGTGAGATTAAAGATCCTTCAGATCACGAACATTCAAAAGCTGTCCATATCTAAATAATATGTTATACGCATTATCTTGTTCAAGAATCTTGGCCACCCACGTATTTTGGAAAATCCCTTTATTTTTATTAGTAGATAGAATCGAATAAATGTGAATAGGGCTGCTAAGAAGAGACGTGAGAATTCCATCTCATTTCAAAAAGTATATATGTTTCTATTGGAAGAGTTCTGTCTTCTCTCTATCTCGTTACGGAAATCCTGTTTCGTTTCGTCTTGTAAACAACCCTAAATGTGCATCGCCCTTGAGCAACTGAAGAAAGGCAAAAATAAGTATTTTGGGACAAATCAACGTATGTTGTCATGAAGAATGCCCAAATGGTTATTTTAAATGAGAATAATTGTTAGCACTAATTATGATCCAGATGATTACATGCCATACTCTCAGAATAAGACTGTCGTAACTCTAAAATATCAATTTTACAGCTAAACAAAACAATTATAAGTATCCAAAGATAATTGTAACGTTATTTCAATATGAATAGTATTAATTATTGTAGAGAAAATATTTCTTCAATACATACGAATTACAATAAAAAATTATAACAATTTAAAACCTATTTTGAGTTATGACAGTCTTACTCTCTGGGTGCAATATACAGAAGATACCATACCAGCGATTGTTTTCGTAGTTTAAAGCTTTCCTATAGCAACATCGCGTGTAATGTGCACTCCTCCGTGACTATTGTGCGACAATGTACTGACTACTAAATATTTACAATTGTGCGAAATGATGCTTGACCTTGAGTGCTTCTCTGACGAGAACCAATCCCCTTCCAGCGACGTTGCCATTCTGTGTTTATAACGCCGGATTTGGCCGATATTCTGTATATCCTTAGTGAAATGAAAATCTTGTTAACATGTAGCAATATTCGATCGCTGAAAACAAATTTCTTACCGGAGGTTTGGCAACACCGCATCAGGAGATCATTGGTCCATTCCAAACGTCAATTTAGCTGCTGAGTAGTAAGTGTTTTACCTTCTCATGATGGGAGTTACATAACATGAAATACAGCGTTTCATGGGCTACCTCCACTCATAACGAAAGACTTTGAAAGTTTTCATATCCCGCAATTTCCTTAAAAGTAGCGTTGTTGTAAAACATTAATTTTAAATATAAATTTAAAACTTGAATAGGAATACTGGTACTGTATAGAATTTTAAATTAAGTATGAAGTTTTCAATATTCTTTTTATTTCGGCTAATTTGATTTTTCATACAAGAACTATATGCTGATAGTAATTTAAATTAAGGGTAGTATGAACACATGATACGTTGAGCCCTTCTAGATAGCTATTATATATGCAGATATATGCCCATTCCTCTCTTTCATTTGAGAATTCTTTTGATATTTCCTCATTCCTGAGTAACGTTCGCCCTGCATAGTAATTATCAATAATAATCGCCCTGTATATTAATTATACTAACATCAATATCATAAATCTTTTAATATTATGGTACACAATCTCTATTTATTACAGTAGAACGAAAGCAAGTCACCGTTAAAGTATAGCCCCTTGTGTTGGATTGTCTGCTGTTACTTCCCTGCCAGTTTCTCGATTCTACGTCGATACCACTCCTTATCCTTAGAGACAGAAAAGCCAGTAACTGCTGTTTCCACCTTCTGGGGGTTGTTAAAGGATAGTGATTTTAGAAAGTGCACCATGAACAGAAACATATAGTAATCAAAAGGAGCAAAGTTAGGGCTATGTGCGAGAGGTGGCATCAGTTCGATGCCATCAAGTTCCTGCATTTCTTATTGCGTTTTCCAAACCAAGTGTGATTTCTTGTTATCCTACTGCAACAGGGTTCGCTTTTGGTTTATCAATGTAGGATATTTTGGTGTAGTGCAGAATACATCCGGTTCAACTATTCGGAATAAAGGTTGGCATTGATGATGCGACCGATAGGAACGAACTCGAAGTGAATTACCCACTTGTAGTTCCATCACACAAAAAGCATGAGTATGCTCGAAACGGACCAATTTCACAATTGGTTCCGGAAGTTGGAAATTACTCAACCTACATATTATAACGATTTACATATTATAACGGAAGTTTACATATTATAACGATAATAGGCATACGTTACTACATGCAGGTATACTATGGTCTGTAACGTATATCATCTTCTTTTATGGCCCAATCTGCCTATTTATGTTATTTAGTTTGTCCAGACACGAATTTCTATGCTTTTTACAGTTAATTTAGAACCAGGGAATTCTTGATTCAGCTTTTCTGTTCTCGTTTTTCCTAGGATACTTTGAGGCCGGTGACGTCACGTAAAGGTGTCGTGGTATTTTTCAACAGAATACGTGAAATACTACATAAACAATTATGCTACTGTTTCAAGATGGGCAAAAACCATCTTAATTGCACAGTAACTTATTCTAATAACAGAGGAAGCAATATAAATGAATTAATGTTCCATCGATTCTCTAAAAATGATTAATTTTGAAGAAGATGGATTTCCCGCTATAAGCAAAAGAACACATTTAATATGGATAAGGTACGAATATGTTCTGCTCATTTTTCACCACAGGATTATCAAAGGTTTGAAAAACGAGCTTCTAGGTTTCCCAAAAAAGTAGTGTTAAAGATCTGACGCTGTTCTTTCAATATTGATACCAAACTGGCATGCGGAAAAAATAAACTAGACGTTAGTCAAATTGAAAAACAGATGTGTAACAACAATAATTTATTTTACTTTTATTGACATTTGTTTCTGAGGGCCTGAAACTTAGGGAGTTTATGTACGTAAAGCGAAGTGGAAGAGGGTACCAACGACAATATATACTCTCATATTCTTTAGTTTAAATGATGTTCTTAAGTTTTGTTGAGTATCTGAATCGCTATTCTGGCAAAGTTCTCGAAGTTCACTTTGAGCAGAACATTCATAGGAACCTATTACGAACCGAACTTACCTAACCTTACCTAATCTTGTCTAAACGAACCGTACTTGTTACGTACAAATTACATTCATTTTATTCCTTCTCTAATGCCACATCGTGAGACAAAATCACTTGTTCTGCGCAAAGTGCACTCTTACCATTATTCTTATAATTGAAGAACTGACCAACAGAGTGCGCTAAGCCACGAAAACTAAATTCCAAGAAATCGAAGAGTAAAGTGTAGGTCAAATAACTGCAAATTTTCCCCTGTGAATTTGGTTCTTTTATGTTTGTATACCACTCTATAGATATCTGTGCAACTTGTAACCTGTAATACATAATGCAAAGTGTGTTATATTGAGTAATAAACGAATATTGGTAATGTAAAGGAAATATTTTGCAGTGACGATATCTGACAGTTTGATTAATACACACGAAATACAATAACCTAACCAAATTAGGTTAGGCTCAGTTAGGTTAGGGTAGATTAGATTTCTAACGTAACCTAACCTATCTTAACATAACCTAACCTAAATTGTTAACACACCCGGAATCTCTGATTATTTTGAATTATATTTGTTTATGTATTTTACTACCTGAAATATTCTCAATGAGAGGATTGGTTTAAGGAAAGAATTTGAACTCCCCCCCCCCACTTACACTGAGAAAAAAGAATGTAGGTGGCGTACTTAAAAAGATAGGTTACATGCGTAATTCCTGTAGTTTTTGGACTTAACGTACACAGACGTATAACTGAAAACGCATGTTTTATAATACTTTCTGTATAAGTGTTCCATCTATACGTACTTTCCGTGTGAAACAATGTAGACGGTCAGGGTCTCACATACAAATGGACATATATAACGTATAGCTGACGAAGGTAACACAAGTATATGCATACGGAAAACTGTTAGATGTCAGACATCCTGCAACGGCATGATGTAACATCTAACAATGCCTATGTAGCATACGGATAACGTATGTTCCGTACTGATTTCTATAGTAAGCAAGAGGATACCGTATATTTGTACAATATACCGCTGTCCGGAGAACGGATATTTCTCTGTGTAGAATTCACGTTTCAATGAAAGTGTAATGACAAAAATCGACAATGTCACCCCTTCTCCACGTTCAAAGAGGATGAATTTGGATTTAAACGGTATCGGTAGGGTCACTATTCATTTCAGTGACACCGAAAATTATGAACTGGACACCAATTTCGACTGTTTTGGATTATTTATCGCCTCCTTCCTATCTCCTCTCACCCTAGAGCCGAAAATGATACGATCCTGAGTACATTAAGGTACCAAAAATACTTGGTACTTTAAGTTGGTCGAGGAGTTAGCAGTCAAACATTGTTACAATGATTTTTATTTAAATGAATAGAAAATGCCCCTTCTTCCCCTTAAAAGAAAATTTTCAGAATAATACGACATGTTTCCCCTTAAGTTTAATGGAGCTTATATACCGAGTTTCGTCTTTATAACTTCACAGGCTCATCAGATACTGTATGTTAGGCGCAAATATTTAACCTCTTCTATTCCCTTAGATTTCGTCCTTTAATCAAAGTAATGTGATAAAAATTTTAGTCAGGCCATTTCAACTCATGTACTAAAAATTATAAAAATCGGCCAAAAAGTCTAGGATAAGTTAGCGAGCAAACATTATATTCATTTTTATTTGTATAGATAATTAATCATTGTTGATGGTATTTATCAAATTATATTGTCTTAGATGTGAGTAGAATAAACTCATTATTTGTATTTGGCAAGACAAGGAAGTTCATAATTATGTTTTGAATCCAGTTTTACGAGTAGGCCTAAAGCGCGAAGTGTAACAAGCAGGGAAGCGAAAAAAATCTTCACCGATACCTCCACATGACGTCACGGACAGGGAGCTAATCAGAATGCTAATCGTGAACTTGGGCTACCTGTTATTTTATATACCTTGATTTAGAACATCAAAGGTACGCCATTGTAAATGAGTGTATTTTCGTTTAGATATTTTGTAAATATTAAAAACCTAAATGTTAAAATATGTTCGAAGAATACATAAATTCTCATATATCGTATTCTGTGTTATGGCATTTTGAACAGTTAACTAGTGAATTACGTTTAATTACATTTTGATGTAATTTTTTATTACACCAAAACGAACTTAGGGCAAATATATAACGAAATGTGACCTGAAATAAACGTTATAATATTCATAGTTCAGAAAAACACTCACTTTATGTGACAATCCGTTTCAGGGCATGCACATCACATGGATTGGCAGCAGTTTTCGGCCTACAATCAGTCTCCTCTGGACCTGAACTGAAATCAGCTCGCGTGGCTGTATCAACAACAATGCTGTAGCTTCTGATGGTATTTCTAAGTTCGTGAAGGTGACTCACTACAATCGATTGGGACATGCTGCATTAGTTTGATACTCGTCGTGTGCGGTGAATGAATTTTTTCCTCAATGGCATGTCTAATGGCCTTAGAATCTGTAACCTTCACTGATCGACACTTTGACAGCCTGCAGTAGACTTCTGGAACCAAGAAGTTGCTGTGATGTAGTTCAGTGCACTTTCCCTTTCGCATGGCAGCAGCATTATGTCTCAGTTAGAACTCATACTGTAAGAGTATACGAATGAGACGTTGTTGAGCGATCATAGTCATTGCCACTGAAAACGGACTGAAGATAATGATAGATGGCAGCCTCCATGTTAAAAATCCCGCTTCCTATATTATTTCTTGAGCCAGGTTGACCTTGTATTTACGGCCGATCACGCGTGTATACTCGCATACTATTTAGATTGTGGGAATATTGCAAGACTCATGACATATCCTTGTAACATGGCCAGTCGAGTCAATGCAACTCTTCGGGTGACACACTGCAATTAAGTAATTGAATGACTTAACAATCTTCAGGACTCGTCATTACAGAGCAACAAAATCACGCAAGTGCATCTTATGTTGTATCAAGACAATCCATACACAACGTTGATACCTTTCTTTATATTATTTTCCAATCTCATTTCTGCTCTGGGTAGAGAATGTCTGTTTCGTATATACCTACCAACTAGATTTCTGCATTTTCTCGTTTGATCCCCCTATTCCGACCATTTCAGAAGTCTCGATTATGTGAGGCATTGAAGAGTATGTATTGTAAAATTTGTGTTACGTAAATGTCCCCACTGCCAAGTTTAAACTTCTCTTATTTTGTACACTTTGAGAAAAGCAAAGAATTAGTAGGTTTTATTTAAAAATTATATTTACGGAAAATGAAATGATTTATTGCTCCCATAACTAACTCTAGTATATATTAATAATGTAAACTAACTCCAGCCTTTTGCTCCCCTGCTCTTTTTACTCTGATAATACGGAAATGGTTTGAAAAGATTTTTCTATCATATTCTAATTCCTGCAACCTACGCATATTACCATGTTTACATTACTAATTCTAGAGCATAAAGAGTTACGTGCAAATACTAGAAACTATTATTTATCATTGTTGGGATCTAGCAAGTTGTGCACCCTTTCTGTTGCTCTAGTAGCTAGCGCGTATACCTTCGGTGCACGTGGTCCTGCGCTCTATTCTCTTCTCTAGTGAGAAAGTACACAAATTTAATTTCACAGCCGTTCACTTTTATTTCTCATCTGTCTCCTTTATCCTAAAGGGTATGACTGTAGAACGTTAAACAAACTTTTCTTCATTTGGAAAGAGGATGCGTGCTTCGTGCATGATAGAACATCTCCCATATTGCTTTGATATTACGAGAACACAGAGAGCCCGAAGTATGTTGGTATGCATAAAAATATAAGTCAAACCTGTCCGTAATAGGACACACACACATGTAATAATACTAAACACACTGCCAACAACGTGAATAATACTGTCGCTAAACAAACTGCAAGGAGACACTAAAAATATTAATTTTAGTGGAAATAATGCTACTTTAATCACTAGACAAAATTTAAAAGGTGCTAAATTTCTATTCTAACAATGATAAATGAACCAATTGGTTTTGAATTAAAAAATCCTTAAAAATTTCTAGATCAAGAAACAAAGTGCTACATTGGTAACACTGATAACAAGAGACAAACTACAAGCGCCTGATGATTCCGCGCATGTGTATAAATTTTTGACGTACAAGTATAACATCTCAAACATTGCTCCAATGATCAAAACATAACATACTAGTCCGTCGAAACTAATGAAAACAAGGCAGTAGATCATTTTGACATGCTATAGTTGCTCACATTTTTATGTTCATGGCGGACATATCCGTAATGTCAAAAAATCGACATATTTCCTTATGTCCACCATTAGAAGGCAATTCATTTGTACACATTAAAGTATGTCCAAATTTGAAGACATGCATTTATTAGTCGTTTTGATTCGTTTTGGGCTCTGTGTGAAAATTGCTTGAAAATGATTTTCCAGGCACAATTATTTGGCGCTACGGAAATGTGAAGAAGCTCAGACATAACTTTTTCTACCTTTTGGGATATATTAGAAAGGAAGTAAGCAATAACAACAAAACAAGAATAGAAATAAATAAAAAGCATACAATTTGGACATTTTCGGGACTATGATTCAGCAATATTATGAAATGTAGCAGGAGACATGTTGCAACCAGCTGTCGACAATTTTCCATTCGAATAGTAGCGCTCGGACTTATGTTGATAACTAAAATGTAAAGAACAATTGTGTGTTCTCCATGTAAAAGGAACTTAATTAATGACGAAATCGTACACCAATAAAATAGGAATTATAATCATATTTATATAATATGTATATCGTTTAAAGTAAACGTAACCTTTGAAATTAGGAAACAAAATATTTTAAATTATTTACCACAATTGTTAATACGTTTATAGTAAGTGAGACTCACCTGAGGAATATTACAGCTTCTTGTTCTGTTAATAACTGCCTGAACATCGCCGAGGTTTGTATATCCATAACGACTTAACTGATATCCCAGACCCCAATACGCTGGCATAACTGGTCTTCCTATTAGGTCCGTATATTGGGAAATCACAGTCTCGGGTTCTGGTCCCAGAAACAAGAAAATATCAAGGACGCCACCAATTGTAGTATACGATAATGCTGGTAGTGGCAGAAGTTGATACTCTGCAAATAATAACGAAAGTGAAACATAGTTACGTTGGCCATCATCATTACGGTCGGATCCAGAACCGACTTCTTGGGGGGGCGGTGGGTTGTCATACTGCTACTTTTAAGGGCGCCAAACATTGGGATGGATTTTATTTATATATGTAAAATAAGAAAGCTTCCTCTTCTGGGGGGGCGATCGCCCCGATCACCCCCCTGGGCCCGCCCCTGATCAATGGTGTACTCAGAGAGATTAACTTACAGAAAATAAGTATATTCCAAAAGTATCATAGATGATAATATTTTGTCTTATTCATAAAGTTGAATGTGTGTGTAACACAAATGTGTGCCGATAAATCGCTTGAAATGAATTTTGAAATATACTTAGTACCTATCTTGAACAGAGTTCTTATCAAGTCAGTTTGATTAAAATGTTCATGCTAGGATAAATTTTAGTTGCACTTTTTATACTAATTTGAGTATGACAAATTCAATGGAACTATTTTAAAACACGTTTGTCCAAGCAGTCACGAGAAAAATTACTGCGAAGCCGAGAACACATTAATAAATCACATTGCCCAACATGTGCGAGGATGAGTTACACCTGAGGTAATATTTTTGCTGAAACATTGGTGCCAGAATCCGTCATTTTATTTTAAAAAATGTTTTTTTTTCTTCCTGAATACATAAAATTTAGAGTAGACTTTATAAATAGCTACTGTTAACCCTTCAAAACAACATGCAGTTTTTGTCCCATCTGATAAATATGGATGCGTATTAAACATTTACATTAAGAATTACCGTGATTAATTCTTTCTTCTGTTACTGGCAATTGATAATAAGCAATTTACATTTTTAATTACATTTCTGATTATTTAAACAATTACCAAAATTCAACGTTACGATTTGTCTCATTGGTTTTATTCTCAAAATATCTCCATAGACAACGCTAACTTTTGTCACAAAAATCATGTCTCTATCATTCTTACTTGAAAAAATATACTCGATCAAAGTTTGGGTTTTATTTCTTTAGGGACATTGTAGTTTGTTCAATATGTGATTTCTTTTACAATACAAAATAAATATCCAAGTATCAGATCATCATGAGCACTTCGTCTTTATTTTTGAATCAATAACTCTGTTCTCTCACCCACAGAAGAATATTGAACTAACTGTCTTGCTTTATCTATCTAGAGCTACTCTGTCTCTCTAAACAATAACATTTATGAAGTGTTTCCATCTTACCTTGGGGACTACTGTTGAGGATCAAGACGCCATGAGAGTTTCCATCATTCTCAATACATTCATAGAATGGGTGAACTCCATATAGATTGACGATAAACTGCGAATATAAAAAATAAATATGAATAGTTTGTTTCATTCTGATAAATTCAAGATGTCTGAGAGTTAATAAAAAATACAAAGAAAAGTCATAAGTCTTGCAATATTTCCACAATCCAAACAGCAGGCGAGTATATATGACGTGATCCTCCGTAAGTACAAGGTCAAACTCTGCAAGAGATAGGGCGAAAAGTGGACTATTTAACACGGAGGACGCCATTCCATTTGTACCATCAGTCAGTTTTCAGTGTCAGTGATGATGAGTGCAGACGAAGTGAGATACGTGAACTCTTACTGTATCAATTAGAACTCGGACAGAATTCGCACAGCAACTCGTTAGTTCTAGAAATTTCGGGTAAAAATGCCAAAGGCCGCCCAAGGGGTAACATATTCTGAGGTCATACGACAAGTTATTGAGTAGAATCCATCCATCAGCACAAGATGACTGTCAAACCAATTCGACATGTCACAACTCACTGTAGTAAGTCAACTTTACGAACAGGGGAAAGCATCATCAGCTGCTGCATTGTGCCACGTGAGCTGACCCCAGTTCAGGCTCAGAGAAGGGTGAATACATATCGGCAACTGCTGCAAAATTAATCTGATAGGCGTTTCCTGAAATAGACATATGCGACGGAAAGTGAGTGTTTCTTTCGAAATGCGTGTGTGTAAAAACAGTAGTTGAGCAAGCGCCAACTTAAATAACCGATCGTCAAACAGGACCGTCTATGATATAGTCTGAATCTGTATGTAGTGGAACTACAAGTGGATAATTTACTTCGAGTTCATTCCTGACGATCGTACCATCAATGCTGATCTTCACTCCGAACAGTTGGAGCAGATCCTGCATTACGCAAAAAATACCATGTTGGTGAACCGAAAGCGCACCCTGCTGCAACTGGGTGAAGGAAAACCACACGGGGCTCGAAAAATCGCAAAGAAAGTAACTTGATGGCATCAAACTGATGCCACACCCAGATATAGTTGTAACCTTGAACTTTAGATTCCTACTGTCTCGGTCCATGGCGGAATCCCTCAAATCATGATACTTCACAAAGCAGCACAAGGTGGAAAAAACAGTGAATAACTTCTTTGCATTCATTGACAAGTCGTAGCATCGACGTGGAATCGAGAAACTGGCAGTAAGGAGGTTGCGGACAGTTGGACATGAGTTGTTATGTAAATGTAACCTGGTTCCACCGTACCGCAATAAATAGAGGTATGATGTATACCAGAATATTGCAAAACTTACGCCTCCTTCTTTTACAAAGAACAACCGGTCATGTCACTAGTAAAAAGTACTCACACTACGATGAATTTGTAATTGTGCTTTTTATACTATAATATGAGGATGCCGAATTCAGTGAAACTAATTTTAAACATATCTGTCCATGGGGGTCATGAGAAAAATTTGCTCGAAGTTGGTATATTTATATACGTAATCCCAAATTTGATATCACTTCCTAGGGAGTCCATGAATGCGTATTTTAAAAATAATTTCATTCAATCCAGTGACTCAAAGTAGTATAAAATGTGCAATTAGAACGTATCCAAACCTGGTACATTTACTACTGCTATGATTGTTATCTAATTGATAACAGCAGAAATAAAGAAAACTATTTACTCCGGCTTCTCACCTTAAGGACTGAACTGAACGGACCTGAAAATGGGGCGGGTCATGGGAGATGTTGAAATTCATTCCAATGTTCATGATATCATTCTTCAACAGTTCCAACAGTGTGAATCGTCTCTTTGTCATGTTAGAATCAAAGTTCATGACATCACGACTCAATAGTTTCAACAGTGCTAAATCGACTCCTTCTTACATTAGAATATTGCGTCATTGAACGAAACAATATTTAAAAAATGGGATTCACGTATTCACCTAAAATGTTTCCATAGTCACTGACAGTAATATGTTATGTATGTATTATCAGAGGACTATAACATAACCATAAAAATGCAGCCGATAGTGCAACAGAGTCCCCGCGGTGGGGAAAATCGCGAGGATACTTTTCTTTCCAAAGCAGCCATACATACTCATTGTCTGTTGTAGGAAATAAGATGAAAGAGAACTAATTAGATCACATGAAACGTTTCCAATTATCGGATGTGTACTTTGCAGGTCCTCGACATTTTGTGTGTTTGTGTGCGTCTGTCCTAATATGTTGTTGGTGATGATAATTGCAATGCAACCGCAGATGTTATTCAACTCGCGTTCGACTCTGTCGCAATAGGCTGTTCAGGTTTCGATTGTACAGGAACCTGTACAATACAGTCACTTTTTGCCGCATGACTCTATGGTCTTAGTTGACAATCTTCATCGATGGTCCTTAATTCCTGTTGCTGAGAATTCTCTTTCATCTATAATTACTTTCATACAACGGGATTTCCTCATTGCATCGTGGAAATGAGATTAACAGGACACAGTGAGATGAAGTTGACAAGGTCCGTTCACTTTAGACCCCTCGACAGTTGAATGAAGAGAATACTGTCTCCCGGATATGATGGCTTCCTACATGGTAGTGGCCCCTCATCCATTCTGCTCCCAAGAACTATCTCCCAATGAACTCTGCCCGTTTTCAAAACTGGAGGACTCATGGCGAGACAGTTGTTTTCCGTTCAGAAGTGACATTTTACACTGACAGAAAACATATACCACAAAAGAATCCTCAGACGCTTTTGATAATGAGATACAAGGTTCCAATGATGTGTAGGGGTGGACAAAGATCTCGTTAAAAGTGACAAAAAGGTCTCACCAAAATATTCACTATAATCGGAAATGCAAATGGAAAGTAGTTTTGGTGTGCATCATGTATAGTGAGATATAATGTCATAAGATAGTGATTTTAACTTACATCAGGTTCTTTTGGTGGCGGTTGGTCTCGTGCAAGTAGTGGCCAGGTGATTCCATCCAATTGTCTTCTGAAAGTAGGATGCGAATTTTCTCCCAACCCATAAACGTTCTCTGATGGAAGTCTGGTGGAAATTGTAAGAAGCTGATTGGCAAATGTCAGGCCACCAATACCAGTGTCAAATCTAGAAGAAAACACGTAAAATACTTCATAAACTTTGATAACATTAGAATTTGGATCTTACTGTACAATTTAGTTTATATACGTACACAGGAGATACATAGAGAACTTAATGATAGAGTATAGTGGGGTGGGGGACTCTGAGCGCCGTGCGACTCTAAACATATTAACGTTTGTTATTTGTTTTCAAAAACTGCCACTTTGAGTTTAGTAGAAAGTGGTGGAAGTGGAAGACGTTCGTGTGGTGAGCTAAATATTTGTGCGACGTAAGGAACTCACGTTTGGTTTGCAGAGGAAAGCGAACGAGGCAAACACAAATGTAAATACCAACTAATAAAATACCCATACTGTAGTTTGAGACCTTGGGTATATAGTGTGTAATTTTTATCGGAGACAGCACAGAACCACATTGTTGATGTATGGAAGTTTGGCGGGGATTTAGTCATGCCTGACTGCTGCATGCTAACTGATGCTGCCATCTGTGAAAAATTACAAACACTTAACCGACAATCTTCGTTGTGGGGCTACTGCGAACAGATTTGATGCGGTGACACTGAACACAGCTTTATATTGCTGTTATGT
Source organism: Thermobia domestica (assembly GCF_964235325.1). Classification (NCBI taxonomy): domain Eukaryota; kingdom Metazoa; phylum Arthropoda; class Insecta; order Zygentoma; family Lepismatidae; genus Thermobia; species Thermobia domestica. Next base: position 141,131,209 of record NC_137469.1, on the reverse strand, counting down.
TGTTTTTACTGCACAATTTGTGTACAGTGCCTTATCAGGGTTTCATGTTTCATTACAGATACCCAGAGACTACAGGAGAGTAAAGAATGGCACAAAATACGAACGATGGAATGAGCAAACAATAGCGCAAGCCGTAGAGGAAATTGAAAGAAACTGTCCCTCTGCCAGGTTGTCCAGAAATCAGGATACCCAAGGGCACGTTACACTTGCGGTTGAAACCTGCCAGTAGGAAGTCACATGGAGGTCAGTCTGTATTTGGGAAAGAAGAGGGAGACAAAATGGCAAACTTGTTTCTCAAGGCGACACGGAAATTTTCCCTATAACACCGCAAAATGTAAGGAAAGCCGCATTTGACTACACTGAAAAGAAAAACTGAAGCATCCTTTCAACAAGGAGACGCGATCGGCGGGAAAAGATTAGTTTTGATTGTTCCTCAAACGACACCCTGATTTATCGTTACGAACCCCGCAACAGCTATCTCTTCAAAGAGCAGAAAGAGTTTCATCAAGGAAGCTGTCACAGAATATTTTGATCTCCTGTGTCAAACTGTAGAAGACACTGGGTTGGTCAACTCTCCGGAACACATCTACAACGTGGAAGAGACTGACGTTTCTTTCAACAGTAAACCAAAGCGTATTGTGTCAGACAAAGGTTGTTCAAATGCAGTATTCGTGGTATCCGCCGAGAAAGGAGAAAATGTTTCTAATTACGAGATGTAATGCTGCAAGTGCATTCATTTCTCCGTACTGGGTCATCTGCAATGGGTGACTGGATAAAATGTTCAAGATGCAGGCGTTGGTACCACGCAGTCTGTGAGGGCGCTGGTGACAATGTACTTTTTATCTGTGGACGATGCAGAACCAGTACGTGAGCACCAAGCATGCAAACATTGCTTAACTCTACGGGACCCAGTACCCCAAGGAGTTTTTAACACAGTAGATATATTATTGATTTTGTTTTCACTTTAGTAAATCTCTTCCTTTGTTCTTATTGTACAGATCATACATGCAGATTATTCTTCCCTAATATATATATATATATATATATATATATATATATATATATATATGTGTGTGTGTGTGTGTGTGTGTGTGTGTGTGTTTAGTATTTCTCCATATTTTTAGTGCTTTTTTTAAATGTTCAGTGTCACCCCTTCGTTGTTCAGTTTCACCTATCGGTCGTGGTGACTCGGAACAGAACACACGTGTTTATTTCTACGCACGTTTATTTGTACGCATCCATTCTGTACCAAATATTCCGCAGTGCTTGCACCGGGTGTTGAATAACATATTGAACTTTCGATTCCATGTAAAGTTTCTTCCATTCGTTGCGAACCGTTTGCTTACAAGGTGAATAACCATGAAATTGTTCAGTGTGTCCCCACCCCACTCTACAATGTTTAGTATATGAGAGATTTCTAACACACCAAATAGGAATGTTATTAAATTACTCAGATTTTATGTGGTCAACGTCAGGGGAGTAAGGCTATTTTTTTTCTAAATTACAGGATGTATATGCTTCTCCTTGGTATATGTTGCTTCCAACTTGGTAAACACCGTTTCTAACACAACAAATCACACTTAGTTGCACTTCTTTTTAGGAATTCTACTCTAAACGGGTTTGAAACAGCGATATTTAAATTATTATTGTTACACAATTCTTTTCAACCGTAAGAGGGGCATGGAAAGTCAATGGTAGATTAGTCATCCTGGTGCCAGAGGTCCCTATTTCGATTTCAAGCTACATGAGTTTGTGATTAACAACATCGTATCCGTGTGTTTTCTGGAATTTCTATCGTATCGACCCAGGTTCTCATTTCAGTACATTCTTTTATACCCAGTCACTTTCATCACTTATTCGTCTCCTTTAGCCTAAAAGCTACAGTCGTGGGACATAATACGGAAATATTTCATTTATTCTCAATCGTTGAACACGTAAGACATGAAATTTTATGTAAAAGGTTGTTTAATATATCTGCATGTATCATTCATTTATAAAAATATGGCATGACAGACAGAAAAAAAAAGAAAGAGAAAGGCTTTTCTGAAGCACTGAATTCAGGAACGACTTTGACAGTGGCGTAGATTTATGGAAGCTGTGGAAGTGCCACGTTCCCTGAGTAAACAAATGGAAGCTGAGGAAGTGTCACTACCCCTGAGTAAACGAAATATCAAATTAAAATAAATAAGAAATAATGGTTTAAGAATAATGCTTTATTATTCAGAATAACATTAAAAATAACAGGATCTCCTACATGGAAAACCATGGCACGTCTACAGACTTCAGGGTGCAAAATTTGCGAGATTTCACTGAACTTGATTTTGTGTTATCAAATTTCATGAGCTAGACACTAGATTAGATTAGTGTCCTCCTCATCTAATTTCCTCCTCGATATTTTCCCTCAATCTAGTGAATTGAAATGAAATGTTTAGTTTTAAAACCAAAGTAGATGTCCCCGCGTATAGAAGGCCGAGTCAGCAAAAAATTATCTTGTTTTCCTAGAATTCGGTGTCATTTCCTGGAATTGGGAGGCAAGTTTCGACAAGCCTTTGGTTGCTATGTTCATAGCCTTTTACGGGTAGTACAGAAGCGCGTGGGAAAATTTTGGTTTATTTGAACCCCCGTTACCCCCTACTCCTCTTTAGTTGCTATGTTCATAGCCCCTGGAATTGGGAGGCAAGTTTCGACAAGCCTTTAGTTGCTATGTTTATAGCCTTTTACGGCTAGCACAGAAGTTATCATGATCGAAGCTTCCCAATTGATTGATTGATTGATTTTTGTCTTCAAAGAGCATAAGCGATTTAGCCCCTTGGTCCTATTCCCACGAGATGTCTGGAGAATATGAACTGAAAGCATGATATTCAAATGATCGAAGCTTCTCAGGAGATTGTATGAAATTGGTCTTAGTTGCTAAGGTAAAGATTATATGTCATGATTTTTTTAAAAGCGTGAGATGAGACACACTATATGAGTCTCATAACGAAACACATACTCATGCAAAATCATGTTGATTAGCCCCTTGGCCCTATTCCCACAAAGTGTCTGTAGAAGACGTGATAGTCAAATGATCAAAGCCTCTCACGAAATTGGCTTAGTTGCTAAGGTAAATATTGTATTTCACAATTTTTTTAAAGACGTGAGACATGAAACCAGATATAAGTCTCATAACGAAACACATACCTATACACTCCTTTCCCCCACACCTCCTGCGAATGGATTCCATTGATTGAGCAAATTCTAATAATGGAAACTTCTCATAGCATATCATATTGTTTAAAACGTAGGGTGTGAAGTGTGTTATATGAATATTCACATGATGGTATCTGCTATGCTAAGTAAATCGATATCACTTCCTGTTTAGTTGTTATGTTCATAGCCTTTGAGAACATCATGTTGCTAGAAACAAGATGAAACATGCCTTTTAGGGTTACCATCAGCTATAGGTTCATGAAAAAACACGCCTTTTCTAGTCGCCTTGTATTGGTTAGCTAATTTGAATTCCCAAGCCCCGCCCCACCTCCCGCAAAGACTCTTGAACGTCTACCGGATCTTCATCAGAGTCCTTTCAGTTACCACGATTGAAACCTACCAATTGATTGTGTTTTTAGCTTAAACTGTAGTGAGTGTTTTGTGCTTTAAGTTCTTAGGATTAAATCCTATCAATTGATTGTGTTTTCAACCTAAAACTGAAGTGTATGTGTGTTTTGTGATACCGCTCGTTCTTATTAAAATAGGTAAGTAAAATATATATGTTCTTTCTTCATTTAGTTATAAAGGCAGTTGAAAGAACAAGTGTATTTATTCAAAGTTCCGTTCATGTTCTAACATTTAAAAAAAAAAAACACACAGACACATATGTGAATGTCTGTTTTGTTAGTCTCTTTCTTCCTCTGTTTTGCTAGTACATTGAACTACATCTTAAAATGGTTTAGTTTCAAAAGCAACAGATAAGATGCCATTGTCAAATGTTTTGATGATACGTACTACAACGAGATAACAAGACTGCCCTAGTTAAAAACACATAAGCGAACTTCTATGATGCTTCTAAGAAAAATGATAAGATGAAATTCTTGAATGTTTTCTGGTTCGCATTGCAATTGTCGCAAGAAGTGTCTGTAGACTTGGTATTTTAATTTTGATAATATGATGTATACGTCTGTCTTTCTGTTTGTAAATGAAATCTTTTAAACAATGAAGAGATTTACGTCCAACAATAAAGCCATCAAGGTCTGTCTGTCTTTCTATGTCGGCTATGCTATTGGAGGCGATGGTGATGAGTTGAGTTGATTTTAGTTCAGCGTCCCTTTCAACAGCAAGGCTATATGAGACGTGGACCTACTGATTATCGTGGAATCTGAACCACTAAGTTTTACGTCTTACAGTTATGACGGCTATGCTAATGCAGGCGGTGATGATGAGTTGATGAGTTGAGTTGATTTTAGTTTAGCGTCCCTTTCAGCAGCGAGGCTATATGAGACGTGGACCTACTGATTAACGTGGAATCCGAATCACATGAGCTCCCGCCGGGGCGATGGTAATGAGAAATGAATGAATGAAATGTTGCATTAAATTCACGTACACGGTGTTTGTCCACCGAGTTTTTACGTCCTACGGTTACGTCTACTAGGTTAATGAAGGAGAGGTGATAATGAAAAAATGAATGAAATGATGTAATGAAGAAAGTGGAAGGAAACTGATGAACTCCGAAGGGAAATCCACGCATACGATGTTTGTCCACCACAATGTTCATAGGGCACGAACTGGAATCGAATCAGGGACCCAAGCACTTGAGGTGAACGCTCTACCACTGAGCCACCGTGCCCTCTGGAACGTAAAAATGAAATGATAAGGACGGTTTTCGGGGGACAGTCAATAGCATCTTTTCGTTAAGTTGTAAAGGAAGCAGGGAATTTGCGGTCGCTAAAATTAATGACAAGTATATAGAAAAAAAGACATGATTTGAACACGTGACCTCATGCACCAGAGGTAAACACTCTACCACTGAGGCGCTGAAGTTAATTTCATAATTTTCTAATGTTAATAAGAGTGAAATCTAACGTTAAATACACATACACAAGTCAACGAACTGAGAGAGTTTCTGTATCTGCAATGTCTACTTGCAAAGAGCAGAAAAATAAGATAACAGAACATGTTTTGTATTTCAATGTTGTTCTCCAGCTGTCGCGTCAACATTATCTTAGGTCATGGTTTCAGACAACACGAAGCGAAGATATGTATGTGTGTATGTGTTTTAGGTAATATTAAAACAGTGTTTGAGATCTAAAACTTTACAAAACTAGTGTTGCTTATTCATCTCGGATGTCGTTACCTATGTCATATGATGTTGATTGATTTTTGAGTTTAACGTTCCGTTCAGCAGCGAGGCTATATGCACCACAAAGTTCACACGGCGAGAGTTAGGATCGAACCAGGGACCCCAATCACCGGAGGTGAACGCTTTACCACTGATCCACAGAACCCCACGATTTCAACATGGGGCACAAATCTTCAAGTTAAAACAATTGTCTATTCTCAAATAAGAGAACATTTCTCCATTTCTTTAAGTTGATCTAGGAAGTTGAACTTTATACAGTTTTCTCCATATTATAGTCTAAGCTGTATGTGATATTACTTTAAAAGGACGAAAGTAGTTAAAATATTCCCTATTATTATCATCAATTTCTTCTAAAATGCTCAGAATCCCGTTATAGAATTCGTATACTAGCTATGTACACAGGCGTGCATTAAGAAATTTTTTGTTGGGAGAGGTCCAAGCTTTGGGCGACGGGGCTCAAACACTACAAGCCTCTGTGTAGTATTGAACGCGTATTATTTTGCACTCGAAAAGACAATAAGTACTTGTAAAATACTTTCATCTATATTGTCATAGCGTCCCTTTCAGCAGCGAGGCTATATGAGACGTGGACACTAAATCACCAAGGACCCCTATCGCACCACAAGTGAACGCTTTACCAATGATTCACCGAGACCCCCTAGTACTTGTAAAAATTCTTTCATCTATATTGTCATAGCGTCCCTTTCAGCATCGAGGCTATATGAGACGTTGACACTAAATCACCAAGGTCCCCTATCGCATCACAAGTGAACGCTTTACCACTGATTCACCGAGTCCCCTTAGTTCAAAGTACAGTACTCATGTAATAATATTATCTAACATAAAGTTTACTTGTCGAGGGGCTCCCTGGGGGTAATATTCATACACGTAAAATATTTTAAAATAAACAATATTAGTACCGATTCCATAGTTTTCGAAGGTGGTGTATTCAATAAAGACACTTTGAAAATAGTAACATGACATCTAAGGGGTAAAAAAAAAAAAAGTGGTGAGCTCACGGGGTCTCCCTAGGGGGTAATATTCATACACGTAAAATATTTTAAAATAAACAATATTAGTACCGATTCCATAGTTTTCGAAGGTGTTGTATTCAATAAAGACACTTTGAAAATAGTAACATGACATCTAAGGGGTAAAAAAGTGATGAGCTCACGGGGGATGATATTCATACACGTAAAAATAATTTAAAATAAACAGTATTAGTTTCGATTCCATAGTTTTCGAAGATGTTGTATTCAATAAAGACACTTTGAAATCAGTAACGTGACATCTAAGGGGTAAAAAGTGTTGAGCTCCCGGGGGTGATATTCATACACGTAAAATAATTTAAAATAAACAGTATTAGTAACGATTCCATAGTTTTCGAAGGTGTTGTATTCAATAAAGACACTTTGAAATCAGTAACGTGACATCTAAGGGGTAAAAAGTGTTGAGCTCCCGGGGGTGATATTCATACACGTAAAATAAACAACATTAGTATCGATTCTATAGTTTTCGAAGGTGTTGTATTCAATAAAGTCACTTTGAAATCAGTAACATAACATCTAAGGGGTAAAAAGTTGTGGGCTCCCAGGGGTTGGTATTCTTACACGTAAAAAGGGGAGCATATGAATAAGACAAGTAAGACATAAGTAGAAACGGTTTTCCGGGGGAAAGTCAATAGCATCTTTTCGTTAAGTTGTAAAGAAGATAGCATTGAATTTGTGGTCGCTAAAATTAATGACAGTATAAAAGAAAGACATGTAGAGAGGAGGAGGAGGAGGAAATATGGATTTCGCGTTCACTAAAATTAACGATAAAATTCTAAAACAGAATAAGTATAAAAGGCCGTGTAATCTACATATCTTCATTAGTCAATACATTTGAAAGAGATTGTGAGCATACATTTGTTTCACTCTTCATCCCATGGAATAGGAAGAAAAGTTAAAAATATTTAAAAGGTATGATGAGAGATTATTTCATTGACATTATAAAGTTCTGGCTTATATAGTATATATTTATATATCTAATATATATTGATTTATAAGTAACAAAATTCATTTCTTTTTTATTTTAGGTTGCATACAAATAAAGATAAGTGTAATCCTTTTCCCTATTCCCGTTGATATTATTATTATTATTCCTTTTTAATTACTTATATATATCACATTTTACTTACTCGTATATTCTTTTAAACGCTTATATACCCTTTCAAAATATTTATATACATATATATATTCCATTTAAATAAGATTTATATATCCTATTATATACTATTACATATACCATTTACATATATTGCATTACGTATATATATACATCTGAGGAAGAAAAATGGCAAAAGAGAGTACGCAAGATTTACTGAAGGAGATAACGGTCTTCATTAATGACATTGAAGAAGAAGAAGAAGAAGAGGTAATGGACGTAAATAACGAAACGCAAGTTCTTTTAAGTGAAATAAATGCCATAATCGGGATAGAAGAAGAAGAAGAAGAAGAAGAAGAAGACGCAAAAGAAGAAATGGAAATAGATCATCATGAAAAAATGCAAGAAGAAGAAGACGGAGAAGAACAAATGAAAATAGAAGAAAGAATAGAAGAAGCAGCAACAGCAACAGCATCAGCAACAGAAGAAGAAGAAGAAGAAAGAGAAACTATTGAAATTCAAATTCCAGTAGAAAAAGAAGAAGAATATGATGAAGAAGAACTATTACAAATATTGAACAGTGCTAGCAATAGAGCGATAACAGAAGAAGCATCAGGCCGTATTAAAGAAATTATAAAGTGGTTACAAGAAGGAACAGAAGAAGACGTCGAAGAAAGGAGAAATGAAGAAGAGCTGCTAAATCTCACGTTTTCCCAAATAATAGGAGAGGATTACAATAAGGAAGAGATGAAGATAGAAGAAGAAGATGATAAGTTTTACACGAATGAACTAGAAAATTGGATTAACAATTTGTTTCCCGATCCCAGAAAAGAAGAAGAAGAAGTAATATATCCCTCAATTATGGAAATATTAGCAGAGGCTAGTGTAGAACACGAAGAAATGGAAGTCGATTTAGACGACATAGAAAAAAGAATGGACGAATTGCTAGTCGTATTTCAAGCACAACGAAATTCAAATATACAAGTAGGATTCGGAAATAACAACCGTAATGATGGACACAATAGATTTCATATAATAGAAGAACGAAGAAGACAATACAGAAGATACAATATGGAGGGTAGAATGCTACGATTCCGTCTAGCCCCCGTACGTGCAGATGAAAACCCTTTTACGGCAATTGAAGCAAGTCTACGGGCACTAATAGATTATTTACTACGTAATGTGGACCAGCATGATTACGTAGGAATAACAATCACAAACGAGAGAGAAGGACATCATCCATTTTGGTTGTCATTCAGAGAAGCAAGAAATCTCTCAGCAGAAGTTCTATGGACAAGCTATGAGAAAGTACTGCAAAGTAATGCGGCTTTTCTTATAAATGAAGATTGCATCGTGAATTTTCATCATGTACGTATGCCGAGAGGACAAGGTCCTTTGAAACAACATATTTTGAATACTGAAGAATATGTAAAGGCAAAACGTGGTATTATCACAATTAAGAATAAAGACACAAGATGTTTAGCACATGCAATCGTCGTTGCCATAGGACTGAAAAAATACAAGGGAAGAAATCAAACTGAATATAATAGATATGTAAAAACTCAAAGTAAATATATAATAGAAAAAGAAGCAGAAGAACTGTGTGAAGCTGCCGATGTAGATCTTAGTCATGGTGGTGGAATTCCTGAAATTCGTAAATTTCAGGAATATTTAAAGGATTATAAAATCACAGTGTATAGGGGCTTTTCAGGAAGTGATGTCATGTTTGAAGCACCACCAAGTGATAACGAGAGAACTGCTTTAAATTTACTGTTTATAGATAACCACTTCAACGTCATTGAAAGCTTGACATCATGTTTTAGCTGTAAATTTTATTGCGAAAGTTGTCATAAGAAATATGAAAAAAAGCATGAACATTTGAAACATTGTACAGCTGTATGTTTTCGTTGTCATCAGAAGCCACCATGTGATTTTAAAGAACCCCATATTACATGCATTGATTGTAATCGAGAATTTTATGGCCAGTCATGCTATGACTATCACAAGTCAGCGCCGTATCAAAATGGAAAGCCTTTATGTTCCATTGTGAAATGTTGTGCCCAGTGTTTGAAAATTTATGTAATGAAAGAAAAACGTTCTCACGTATGTGGAGAAACATATTGCAACATTTGCTATGCTATTGTACCACCCAATCATGAATGTTACATGAAAGTGAATGAAAGAAGAAAATCGAAAAAAGCCAATGAAAAAATCATCGTGGAGAGGAAATCTATGATTCTGTTTTATGATATTGAATGCACACAAGATACGAAAATAGAAGATGAGGACGCAAACATATATGAACACATACCTAATGTCTTGATTAGTCAACATGTATGTTACCAGTGTTATGAAGATAACAACATCAAGAATGATTGTGTCATTTGTGGAAAGCGAGAAAATATTTTTGACGGAGAAAATGTAATAGAAGATTTTCTAAAACATCTTCAACAACGTCGACCAAACATTAAATCAGTAACCTGTGTTGCCCATAACTCAAAGGGATATGACGCACATTTCATCATTAAGACCATGGTTGAGAAGATGAATTGGACTCCAGAAGTAATCATGAATGGAGCAAAAATTCTCTCTCTTAAAATAGGAAACGTAACCTTCATCGATTCACTAAGCTTTCTTCCTATGCCCTTAAGTAAATTAAGTGGTGCATTTGGACTTCAATCGTGCAAAGGATATTTCCCACACTTCTTTAATCGACGTGAGAACCAAACCTATGAAGGGCCGCTTCCAGACATTAAATATTATGGAGCAGATACTATGAAAGTAGACGAAAGACGCAAGTTTCTCGAATGGTATACCGAACATCAAAACGACACCTTTAAAATGAAAGAAGAACTCATCAAGTATTGTGTACAGGATGTCGAGGTATTACGTCAAGCCTGTATTTCATTTATGAATACATTTGAATCTGAAACTAATGTCAATCCCTTACTTGAATGTATTACAATTGCCAGTGCATGTAATTTGGTATATCGTAGAAATTTCTTAAAGGAAAATACAATTGGTATCATACCAAAGAACGGATATCGATGGAGAGATGTACAATCAGTTGAAGCAGTACAATGGATAGCTTGGGAAGAAAAAACCAGAAACATCCAAATTACCAATGCTGCACGTAGTAAGGAAAAACGAATAGCATCAATGAAAGTAGATGGTGTATGGACAGATCCCAACACAGGAAAAATACACGTCTGGGAGTATGAAGGCGATTTCACACATGGTTGTATCTACTGCTACCCTAACGACAGAGATAAACCCATCTATAACAATACTACAGATACCATGGAATTTCGATATGAAGCAACAAAGAAGAAAATCCAAAAATTAAAAGATTTTGGCTGTGAAGTGCATGAAATATGGGGTTGTGAATTTAAAAAACAATTGGCAGGAAATGAAGAGATGAAGAAGTATGTTAGTAATCATCCGTATACAAAGAAAACACCATTAAAACCTCGTGACGCTTTTTATGGAGGACGTGTGAATGCCATACGTTTGTATCATAAAGCACAAGAATCTGAAGGAGAGACCATAAAATACAAAGATGTTATTTCATTGTACCCATTTATCTCTAAGACTAAGAAGTTTCCAATTCGTCATCCTACTATCTACCTGCCTGGAGATTCAAATATTCCCACCATTGAAGAAGTAGAAGGATTAGTTAAGCTCAGTATTTTGCCTCCAAAACAACTGTTTCATCCTGTCCTCCCTTATAAATCAAATGATAGATTGATGTTTCCACTCTGCCGTACATGTTGTGATGAATTAAATCAAGCACCTTGTAATCACAACGATGAAGACCGAGTGCTACATGGAACATGGGTAGCAGATGAAGTAAGAAAGGCATTAGAAAAAGGATACAAAATAATAGATATTCATGAAATATGGGCATATGACGTTGTTCAATATGATGAAAAAACAAAAAGTGGTGGCTTATTTGCAGAATACATAAACACCTTCCTGAAAGCAAAAACAGAAGCAAGTGGATGGCCAGCATGGTGTGAAACAGATGAATTAAAGAAGAAGTACATTCAGCAATTTTATGAAAAGGAAGGAATACGTCTAGATGAGAACAAAATTAAACATAATCCAGCACTTAGAAGTTTAGCTAAATTAATGCTAAATTCATTTTGGGGAAAATTTGGTCAACGTGAGAACATGGGTCATGTCAGCATTATTAATGAACCCAAGGATTTATATGAGAAATTATCATCTCATGATATAGATGTTCATCAAATATTTCCAGTAAATGATGACATGTTATATGTATATTGGCAATACACCGATGACGTTCCTGTTTCATTACCAACAGTAAATGTTGTCATAGCCGCATACACAACAGCACAAGCAAGATTAGAATTGTACAAATATTTAGATCAACTACAAGAAAGAGTATTATATTTTGATACTGATTCCGTCATTTATACGCAAAAACCTGGTGAAAGTACAATTCCAACTGGTGACTTTTTAGGCGATTTAACAAATGAAGTCCTCGAATATGGTAAAGAAGCCTATATTTCAGAATATGTCTCGGCGGGCCCGAAGAATTACAGCTTACGTATTTTTGATCCCAGCACGAAGAAGGAGTTTCAAGTATGCAAGATACGAGGCTTTTCATTAAACTATGAATCTTCAAAACACCTAAATTTTGATGTAATGAAGAAAATGATAGTAGATAATGAAGAGGATGCAGAAGAAGAGGAAGAATCTCGTCCTACTGAAGTAAAAATTACCAATGAGAAAAAAATTTGCCGCAGGAAAGACCATACTATCGTCAGCATGCCCGAAACAAAAATTTATAAGATAAATTATATTAAACGACGTAGAATACCAAATTCATATGATACTCTTCCATATGGCTACACTACTTCCAACAAAAGAAGAAGAGAAATGTAATAAGGCCCTTTATAAATATACGTATGAAGAAAGAATGATCATATTCTTTAACATGGACACGACGTGGAAACATCCCTTTTCATGTATTGTTGCCGGACCAAGTGGATGTGGAAAAACTTCCTTTGTAATACGTTTCCTGTCCAATTTACCACGTGTGGTTAATACATCGTTTCGTCATATTTATTGGTACTATGCAGAATGGCAAAATGCATACAGAGAAATTTCGACAAAAGTACAATTTATTGAAGGATTACCTCGAACAAAAGACTTTTTACCTGAAACTGGACCACATCTTATTATTATTGATGATCAAATGTGTGAAGTGAACCGCAATATAGTTGATTTCTTTACAAAGGGTTCTCATCATAGAAATCTTAGTGTACTATTTATTACACAAAACATATTTCATCAGGGAAAAGGAAGCAGAGATATGAGTTTGAATTGTTCTTATCTCGTATTATTTAAAAATCCAAGAGATAAATCACAAATTAAACATTTAAGTTATCAATTATCTCCTGAGAATCCAAAATTTCTTCAAGAAAGTTTCAACGACGCAACAAAGTTACCATATGGATATTTCTTTATTGATTTAAAACAGGATACGCCAGATGAACTTCGTTTTCAAACAAATATTTTTCCTGATGATATTTATCATTACGTTTATGTTCCATCGAAATAGAAGAAGAAGAAGATGTGTTTATAATGTTTGTTTTAAACTGTGTTTCTTCATTCTGACAATATGTCTCCAAGAGTAAAACACGGAGATCTTCTTCGTACGCTGAGCAAAGCAAATCCTAAATTACGTAAAGCTATACTGGCCAATGCAGACTCTTCAGTGATTCGAAGTATTTGTGAATGTTGTTATAATGTATTAAAAGGGAATGTACCTCTTACAAAGACACAGAAAGCAAGATTAAAGCGATACAAGAGGACGCTTCGATATCTTGTGAAGAAAGGAAACTCCATCCAAAAGAAGAAGAAGCATTTATTAGTGCAGCAGCAGGGTGGATTCCTACCGGCATTATTAGCTCCTATTTTAACTGGTGCATTATCAAGTTTACTATTCCGTTAGTACAATGGAACATGCAAAGAAGATGATTTTAGTTCCACCTGAAGTTCTGAATCGTATACAAACACCAACATCATCATCATCATCAGCCCTGGAGAAACGTGAATCTAATATGGATCAAGAAATGCAAGAGATTTTACAGTTATCATCGCTTAGTGATGAAGAAAAGTGGAATCAGTATAATAATATTCTTCAAAAATATTTACATTTAATACGAAAACAAGAAGAACCTGTGACACTTTCAATTACGTCAACTAAATCAGAGAAGCCTGAAGTAGAAGAAGAAATATTATTATCTATACCCAAAATGTTTCGTAAAAGAGCTGAATTACTACTACATAGAATGAAACATGATGATAATATCACGTGGGATAATAAAGGAACTGTTTACATCAGAGGTGATAAACTAGAAGGATCTCACATTGTAGATTTAATTTCTGATGTGTCGCGACCCCGGAAACACACAAATCCACCGGGATGGGAGAAATTTTGTAATTATTTATCTTCTAATAACACACCTCAAGAACTTATTGGAAATCCAAAGCGTTTGTCATATATTTTACGACGAACTAAAGCATCACCAACAGCATCATCGTCAAGGGAAAAAATACCTCTGAAATCGTTTGCAGAAGACGACGAAGAAGAAGCAGAAGAAGAAGAAGAAAAGGAAAAAGTAATATCTCCTATAAGGAAAAGGAAACGTGCCTGTAAACGTCCAGTATGGTCAAGGTGGAAACCGTAAACAAACAGTTAAGCAAGATTTACTACAACCCTTCACATCATGCCTCGTTTTCAACTGTTAAAAAATTGTGGATAGCTACAAAAAAGAAAATTCCTATACATTGTATAAGAAGATGGTTACTGCAACAAACAACATATACGTTACACAAACCTGTACGTCGTCGTTTTAAAAGAGATTTCTATGTAGTGAATAACATTGATGATGAGTGGGAAAGTGATATTAATGATCTTCAATCTCTTCATAAATTTAATGATGGATATCGTTATATTCTTACAGTGATAGATGTGTTCAGTCGATATGCATGGGCTGTGCCATTAAAATCTAAAAGTACAAATGATGTCTTAAAAGCATTGCAAATTGTGTTCAAAGACAGAAAACCAATTACATTTCGAACAGATAAAGGAAGTGAGTTTACTAATAAAACAATACAGAAGTACTTAGTGGACAGCAAAATAAAACATATTACAACTAAAAATCCTGATATAAAAGCTAGTATTGTAGAACGTTTTAACAGAACTTTAAAAGAAAAAATGTGGAAGTATTTTACAAAGTATCAAACGTATAATTATTTAAATGTATTACCTCTTCTTGTGAAATCATACAATGAAGGTTATCATTCAAGCATAAAGATGTCACCTGCAAATGTTTCTCAAAATAACCTATTACAAGTATGGCATAATCAATATGATAATAAAATAAAGAAGACGAAGAAAAAGAATCCAAATTTCTCAAAACATCTTAAGATTGGTGATACAGTACGAATTAGTAAAACTAAACGTACATTTGATAAAGGATATATGCAAAATTGGACTTGGGAAATATTTAAAGTGAAGAAGATAATACCAAGAGATCCACCTGTTTATGAAATTGAAGATTTAAACAAGGAACCACTGGATGGATTATTTTACAGAGAGGAATTACAACCTGCGACGTTATCAAAGACATTTTACATAGATAAAATCATACGTACAAGAAGAAAAGGCAGCAGAAAAGAATATCTTGTTCATTGGAAAGGATATCCTTCTTCTTTCGATTCCTGGATACCTGCATCATCCGTAAAGAAGATCGAGAAGTACAATGGAACCTGATGGAGATTTTTACGTTACGCTTCCCAGTAATAGTTCTATGGAATATTTTCCTGACAACACCTTAACATCATACACTACGAAACTTCATCAAAGAATGGAATTCCATGAAAAGTGGGAAGTGGCTATTGTTGAAATTCATTATCCTCATTCAATATTAAATATTAATGACGAAAATAATAAAATTTTTTACAAACCTGCAAAAAGTGATGAATGGAAATTTATAACTATTCCTGTACGTTATTACACTGACATATCAGAATTGATAAAGATAATAAATACGTACAATAGATTCACAAATTTACATATTTCTTATACTCGTGAGAGTAATACCTGTTTTATACGACGTCTTCATAAAGACATAGATGTAGACGTTGCATTATCACCAAGTGTTAGTGCGATGTTGGGGTTTGATCCAAGCGTTGATTTAAAGGATATGCAACAAGGCCAAAGCATTCCAAATTTACGTTTAGGACTTCCATCTACAATGTATGTGTATTGTGATATAATTCAATCTGTATTTGTTGGAGATACAGTAGCACCATTATTACGTATCATAAATATGAATCCTGTGAATCATACATTTGGAAGTAGTGTTATAGAAATTTTTAATCCTCCACATTATGTGCCTATAGAGAAGATGCATTTTGAACACATCAAAATAGATATAAGAGATAGTACAGGCTCTCCACTGGCATTCACTTTCGGAACTGTATGCGTTAAACTACATTTTCGACCAGTGCGTCAACATCGACAAATATGAATAATCCATATTTACAATATTATCAAAAACAAGCTCTTTCTGGAACTGGAAACGTTTATGTTGGCTCCCCTTATCAAGTTGGACATGGTATTGGAAGTTTCCTTGGAGGATTATTTCGTTCTGTCATGCCACTAGTAAAACAAGGAGCTAAAACAGTAGGAAAGGAATTATTAAAATCTGGAGCAAACGTTATTACTGATGTCATCATCGACAATCAACCTATTAACGAATCCTTTCATCAACGAATGGGTGAAGCGAGATCCGTCTTGCAAGACAAAGCAAAAAATAAACTGAAATCTATGCTAGGATCTGGATATCAACGAAGGAAAAGAAGAATTACACATCATTCCATCTTTAACCCTTCACCATTACACATCATCAAGCGCAAGAAGAAGAAGGAGAAGGGCAAGAGGAAACGTACACAGAAAACAAAGAAAAATCAGTCTTATAAGAAGAGGAAGTTATCACACGATATCTTTGATTAAATCATCACCATTATGGCTTTCTTACATCATCAATCCTGCGAGTGTGTAAAAAGTGAACTAGATATTTTTTCTACAAAACCAACGCAAACCAGTATATTGGATAATCATGTCGTTACATACAAACCAATCAGTTCACTAGCTGATAATGCTCCTATAGAGTTTGTCATCCCAGGAACAAGTGATGAATACATAGATCTACCACATACTCTTCTTTACATCGAAGCTCAAATCGTTAAGCCTGATGGATCAGCATTTGGTGAAAGTGATAAAGCTGTGGCTCCTATTAATGACTTTTTAAATTCTATGTTCAGTGAAGTGGAAGTGTATTTAAATAACAAACTGATTTCATTTCCATCTCATAATCATCCATATCGATCATACATTGAAAAACTGTTAAATTATGATGATTCTGCTAAAAATACTCATCTTCAATGTGCATTCTGGTTTCAAGATACTGCTGGACATATGGATGCAACATCTAGTGGTAATAAAGGATTTCAACAACGTTATGAATTAACAAAAAAAAGTGCAAAATTCGACATGCTTGGACATCTTCATTGTGATATTTTTAATCAAGATAAATTTTTAATCCAAGGAGTAGAATTACGTCTCAAGTTAATTCCTGCAAAGCCAAACTTTTGTCTCATCGCTAGTGATGCGTCTGTTGAGGCTAAAGTGAACATTTTAGACGCTGCTTTACATATTAAAAAGATTAATGTTAGTCCTACAATAAAACTAGCACATAACAAGCTTCTACAATCAACAACAGCCAAATATCCTCTCACAAGAGTGCAAATGAAGTCGTTCGTCATTCCAAAGGATCTTCAATCAAAAACAATAGATAATTTATTTATGGGAGTATTACCAACTCGAGTGATTGTGGCGTTTACACAAAATGATGCCTATACAGGAACAATAACTTCAAATCCATTTCATTTCAAACATTTTGACATCAATTTCTTCTCTCTATACATTGATGGAAAACCTGTACCTTCAAAACCATTACAACCAATTTTCGAAAACAACCTCTATGTTTCCTCATATCATACCTTATTCTGTGGATCAGGCATTCACTTTTCCAATCATGGCAACAATATTTCTCGCCTTGACTTTCCTCAAGGATACACGATCTTTGTTTTCGACATTACTCAAGATGGAGAAGCCATCGCTGTGCAGCATTGGAATCTTATACGTCATGGGTGTGTTCGTCTGGAAGTTCATTTTACGAAGCCTCTACCAGCACCTATCTCCTGCATTGTGTATGGAGAATTCCAATCTCTCTTAGAAGTGGATCATCAGAGGAACATCATCATGGATTTTTAAAGGTACGTTATTTAAATATCATATCATATATGTACATGTCTGCATTTTTATACATGATGTCCTCTACACTAGATTTATTGAATGCTTTGCAAACAAATTCTTTATTTCACAATCATTTCGTTGGCGTATATGCAGCCAATGAATTACCAGCACATGTTCCACTACCTGCAGCTATCATCATAAATACAGATCCCTCGAACAAACTTGGCACACACTGGATTTCCGTATATATTCATACTGATGGCCGTGCCCACTACTTCGATACATTTGGATTTCCTCCATATGTAATGCATCATATTCAATTTCTACGTAGAAATTCCACTTCTTATACATTTAATAATAAACAAATTCAAAGTGTAAAATCATCCCTATGTGGACATTATTCATATCTTTTCCTATGCTTCAAAGCTAAAGGAGAGTCCTTAAATGAATTTCATTACACTTTCTCATCAACTCCAGAAAAAAATGATCGTCGTTTGCTGTATTTACTTTTACAGGTAATCATGTCTTCATTCTTCTTCTTCTTCGTTTGTTTTGATTACTTTCTTTTCATATTATTGCAGGTAGCCATTTCTTCTTCTTCTTTATTATTATAATGTGTTTGTATGTATTATTATTTGTTCATGATTATAGATAAAATAAATTTTAAGTTTGTTTTTTCAATTTTTTTTCATTTCAGAGAGTAAAAGATCGTCATCGTGTGTATGGACATCATCTTCAATGTTCAGATTGACTTGTATCTACGTTTCATCATCAACATCAACAGCAGTAGTATCATCAGTGAACAGTATATGGCAGTTGTAAAGTTATCATCACAGGAACAATGGAAAGAAAATCTAACGTTCTTTTAAAATGTACTATACTTACCGTCGTTTTAATTGTGTAAATAGTTTCATCAGCAATAAACAATTTGTATTATTTTTTCTCTTTGAAAACAAATGTTTTATTTCTTATTTTCTCCGTTTCCTAATAAATAAATATGTTTTATGATCAGTTATGTAATTAAATACACATATCATAAAACATGTTTTTAAGTCATTGAATTAAAGAATTTCATAGTGATTTAAAAAAAAAAAGATTCTAAAACTGATTTTTAATTCAATGATGTAATCATATAACTACATAATAATAATAATGAATTCAAATACTTAATCAGTTATTCTTTCGTAAATTAAATCAAGTATGTGAATTCAATATTATTATTATTATTATGATAGGACTTTTGTTTTTTTAAAATTTTAATATTAATTATTTGAGTTCCTTTTTTAAAAATTAAAAAAAGTCTTATCATACTTAAGACAAAGTTGTATAATAATAATAATTTCAAATACTAATTTCTATTTTAACATTCATTTCAAGAATTTGAATTCATTATGATTATTATTATTATTATTATTATACGTATCACTTATAATATACGAGGAAAAAATATGTTAGGATTTTTTTCTTATAAAAAATTTTAAAATCCTAACATATTGAGGTGTATGAAACGAACACAAAACACACACACAAATAAAACATTTCACTTTCCACTATATATATATTTTTATTACATTTGATATTACGTTGTTTCGTATACATGAAAAACAAATCAATTTCTCCTTCTTTATGAAGAGTCGTTCACTTCATTGATACCCTCCGAAGGTTGAGTTTCGGTTTCCCCCCACCATGGCTGTGTCGATACACTATCAAATAAATCAGCCATTATTGAATCTATGAGTTTTTGTTTGCAAAATACTTTCATTTCCAATTTTAATCGTTCACCATCAATGTTCACATCACTGTTCTTATCAAGAGAGACACTTGGAAAACTGATGTTCATACCATTAATAATACTCTGTTCATCTACACAGGTATGGATTCCGGCAAGTCCTCTGCATGTAAGACACTGTAATTGTACATGATTACGAATAGTATCTGTACACAAGTCAAAATATTCACGTAGCACAACACTACAAACTTTACTGTTTTTCACAGCATGTTCAATACACGGTAATATTTCCAAGAAATAAAGCCAATCACTTGAAGATAAGTACACAGTGTTTCGAGGAGCATGAAGTGTTCCTTTCTTCTCTAACATCACTAATTTTTCACCCATTAGTTTTCGTACCACCAGTTCGTTTTTTCGACCAAGAGATTTTATAAATGTAATTTCCACTTGAGAATTTAAATAGTCCGTAACAAATGGGGTTAAATGTACAAGTTTCTCCCACTCTGCCAAATTTAACTCCACTCCAAACACAAGTCCTTTGCCAACACGAATCACTGGTTCAAATGTATCACTATCCAGTCCAATGCAAATTAATTTGGTTTTCATTGAATTAAGTCCATATTCAACATTTAACAAGTACTCTTTCTTGGTATCCATAGTTGACGCACAAGCACTCAAAGGCATGTTACTTCAGTCGCTGGTCAGCACAGAATAACGACACTATGCATACAGATGACTGCGCATGCATGAAGAGGAGGGGCGAAGAGGGAAATTCATGTTTCATCTTGTTTGTACATGTCACCATACACTTACGATGAGTAAACCAGTTCAGTAAATTCAAGATCGTGCATGTTACGTCCAGATACATTAATCTTCATTCCTTTATATATTAAACAGACATTCCCACTTTGTAAATACGTTAATAATGCACCATTATCTGCTTCCAATTTTTCAGTACAACGTCCAGGTAAAATCACTTTTTCACCTCCTTCAAATGTCACACAGGCCTTCCTACCATATACCGTTGTAATTATCTCACAGTTTACAATACGAAATGGTACTCCAATCTCCAAATCTCGCATTTTTGTAAAGGGTACCATTGATGGCTTATTAAGCTTATCTAATAAACTCATTGACGATGACATCTTTAAAATTTTTGACGTTTCTTCCTTTGCAACAGCTGCTAACAGAATGATCTACACAAGCACATACGTTCCGCTTACGCTCTTCGCAGGAGGGGTGAGGGGTTTGGGGATTCAAATTATTAACCAATAAACGACAAGAACACGAAAATTCATGTTTTATCTTGTTTTCTACATCTAGCAGACGTCCAAGACTATGAGCATAGCAACAGCAAATCAACATTTTCCCACGGGCTTCTGTGGTAACCGTAAAAGGCTATGAACATAGCAACTAAAGAGGAGTAGGGGGTAACGGGGGTTCAAATAAACCAAAATTTTCCCACGCGCTTCTGTACTACCCGTAAAAGGCTATGAACATAGCAACCAAAGGCTTGTCGAAACTTGCCTCCCAATTCCAGGAAATGACACCGAATTCTAGGAAAACAAGATAATTTTTTGCTGACTCGGCCTTCTATACGCGGGGACATCTACTACCAATGGTTATGCTCTTTAGGTTAAAGGTGACGAGTGTTTAATGAAGATTGTTTTATAACGGCCCACGATTATGAACCGAGGCTATATAAGCCTGTTATAGTGAGATAAAATGATAGTGGTAGAATAAAGAAAATGAGAGGAAACGGAAGAACACCTAAGAACTCATGCACACGGTGTTTGTCCACCACCAAGCAAACTCGTTGAGAACTACAATCGAACCAGAGACTCCACTCCCCTTGAGTTATAGTAAGGGAATGATAATAAAAGAAATGATGGAATGAAAATGTGGAAGGGAAATGAGAATACCCCCCTTCCGCGAAAAAATAACCTCACGGACACGATGTTGTCCATCACAAACTCACATAGTCTGAGTTTGAAGTGGGGATTCCTAGTACACTGTTAAAAATGCTTTCTTAAATTTGAGAAACCGTTTCTTATCTGTGCACCGAGAATATCTTTTCTTAGAAACAAGAGTTTGAAACTCTCATTACTGAAAAATGAAGAAAAGTAGAAGAGGTTTTATAAAACGAAACTAGAAAATATACTGTTACTTTCCTTATGAATGAGAAGTGCCAAATCTCATTTCTAAGAAAATATTGTCTCGGTGCACAGATAAGAAACGGTTTCTCAAATTTAGGAAATTATATTTAACAGTGTACCCGAAGTGAGCGCTCTATCACTAACCCACCATGCTCCCTGTCATTAATCTTACGGTGTTTATTATTAAAGGGACGGTTTTACTTGGATTGTGGATGAAAGCTATCACTTACTATTTTTTGCACTTATAGGGTCTATGCATATAAGTGTTATTTCAGAAAACAATGAAGTCTAACAGGGATTGAGGAGATAAGCTGAAGATAACGCGCTTGCACGATTAATAATATTTATTTATTTATTTATTTAACGGCAGAGTTAAGGCTATGTTTGCCTTTTCTTACACTCAACTAACTCAAATGTATACAAGATATACGTACTACCATTGACATCGAATCCATAAAAATTATAATTGCTACATTAATGCATATGTACATACACACATATATACCCCTACACACGAATATGCTCCCTTACATTCCCCTCCCCCGCCATACCCTCATACTATTTATCATAAAAACAAGAAAACTATACATACAGCATACACAGAACGATATATGTATCCTTAAAAGTATACTACCTTACATTCCCCCTCCCCCATACCTCCCCACAAACCTAGTATTATAGATACATACCTCAAGTTTCTGTTTACATTTGGTTGCTACTGTTCAGCTTTGTGAAAAAAAAAAAAAAACACATTCCGAGATTGGTGTACATTGGCTAAGGCTATCAGATATTGCTTCAAATTTCTCTTGAATGTCGCAATTGAGGGTGAATTCCTTACATCTGGTGGAAGTCTGTTCCATTCTCTAATACCAGAGATTGTGAATGAATTAGCCATTTGATTCGTATTATGACGAGGTATCGAGAGCAGTGTTTTTGTAATTTGGTAATTTGGTAATATTGTAGTTTTCATTTTAACCTAAGTTATCCATTCTGTCCCACATTTCTCTAGTGTTACTTATATGAACAAGAATATGAAATAACTACTTACAATACAGATCCTGTTGCTTCACGGATTACTTGAACACTAAATGGAGATCCCGTGTCATTGGTCACTTTCACAGAGTACAGCGGACTCTCTGGTGGTGAACTGGGATTCGGAAGATTTAGATCAATAGGCACTTCGTATCTAGCTTCATTTGGATCATAGAACTAGAAGAAAAAGCAAACAAATGTTTAAAATAGAACTCGAAGAAAACTTAAAATAAATCCATAAGAGAGAACTTTAGGGAAATATTAAACAAATGTTTAAGAAATGACAAATAAATGCTTAAAAAGAACTGAGAAAAAGATATGTTAAGAATTGAAAATGGCTAAATAGCCGAAACCAGTCTTTATATACAACGAAGGTGAACTTTATTCTTTCATTTGGGGGGGGGCGCGGTGGCTCAGTGGTAGAGCGTTCACCTCCGGTGCTTGGAGTCCCTGGTTCGATCCCAGCTCGCGGCCGTGTGGACTTTGTGGTGGACAAACACCGTGCTCGTGGGTTTTCTCGGGGTTCTCCCGTTTCCTCCCACTTTCTTCATTCCACCATTTCACTCGTTTCTCATTATCACCGTCTCCTTTAGCCTAACCGGCATAAACGTAGGACGTTAAACTGAAAGATTTTATTTTTCATTTCTTTCTTTTTTTCTTATTTATTTGTTGTTGAATATACTTCTTCAGGATTGAAAATGTTTTGTTCAACGCATAGTCCGGACCTCATTTGTCTATACCATAGACTGAATATGAAGCTACGAGTACTTGAATACCCTATAATTTTGTTTGTATTATGCAATAGTTCCACTCGACTATAGTTTTAGATGCTAACACTACAGACTTCAAAAGTAAGAATACCATATATTTTGTAAGTTAATAATGAATAAATCTTTCCACAAGAATACTATATTGTTTGCCCAAGTTGCCCTTCATACATAATTGTGTTATTACCTATAGAAACATGTATTACGAAGTTGAGCAAAAATCCAGTTTTGTTATGTATGAAAACACTGCTGAACAAGACTGCACTTATTTAATATAAAAACACATTTACACGTGACGTTTCGATCTTCTAGCCAAGATCCTCATCAGACGTACACTGAGTGATACAAAAAATTATTCAAGTATATATACACAATTCATCTCCCTATCTGCTCGCTCATTGGCCCATTCAAACAGCCAATCAGAAGCGTGGAAATCTATCTGAACTGACCAATGGGACAACATAACATTCTACCAGAAAGAAACAACAAGGAGCAAGCAACCATTGAATACATTAATTCACATACATTTTTCTGTATTTATCAATAATATTTCTCCATTCTTTATTAATGCTGATACCTTTGGTCCAATTCATTAAGTTTACATCCCCTTCCTTTTCTATCCACCAGGCCTCTTTCCACTTTCTCGGCCTTATGTATGCATAAGGGTGATGAAGCTAATAGTGCTTGATTAGAATTGCCACACCACTTTAACGCTTTGAGCAGTTTTGTCAGGTTGTGTCTTGTTTTATAAGACCTGTTAATCCTCTAGTTTTCATGAAATTAAGAGGATTGGAATGAAAGACATTACGACTTTTGATAGAGAGCAAATCCTTTATCATAAAACGTTTACATGCATTCAATGTGGTCCCCAACCATATTTGTGATCTGCTGTTTTACTGCTGGAGGACGCTGTATGTAGGTAGCAATCCTGTTTATATTGATGTTCACGACTGAGCATACAGAATGACGTCTCTGGTCCGAAACACTATCCTCTGAATGGTTCTTTAGTTGGAAGAATAGATCAAAGTCACACGAACTCATATCTGGGTAGTATGATGAATTTCTTAAGACTTTTCATTCCCATCGTTGGAGCTAATCGTCTCAAGAGACAATGGTGGTTGTCATGCAGTATAATGGACAGATATGTTTGCAACTGCATTTCTTCCGCGAAGCAATATGAAAATTGTATCCTAAGAACATTCAATGAACGCAGTATTCATTGTCTCGCTTGGAGGAACCACATGATGGAGGTATACCTTACACATCATATGCCACTAACAGCATTGCTTTCATATACTGGAGTTATTGGCGCAATTTGCAAGCCAGAAGAAGATAGATGGTGGAATGCTTTGGACTGTCGTTTTAATTTTGGCTCTTATGTTCTTGTACATGTTTCATCATGATGATGATTCGGTCCAGAAATGCATGTACTCCACATTGTGATGCCCCAAATAGTAACTTACGTCTCCCAAAAACATTCCATTACATTTCTGAAAAAGGTCACTTACATGTTTATTTATGAACTCTGCTCCCAAATTCCAAATGCGCTTCGGAACGATAAAATTTCATACTAAGTCTTTACAGCTGCATCTTTGTATGCACAAATTTTATTTGTGACACTGAGCTTGGTTAATGGCTCTGTCTTTCCATTACGCGTGCAAGACAGGCACGTGGCCAGGATTTCGTAAAAGAAGGGTCTGTGACATGAAATACTGTGGTCATCACACCAGGGGCTCGATCATTCTAAACTATTTTATTGGCAACATTATTGGTGCATTTAGCCAGGATTTCGTAATCGGTGCGGGGCGGGAAGGACGTGACAAGAAATACTGTGGTTATCACACCATGGGCTCGATCAATCTAAACTATTTTGTTAGCAATTTCATACAAAGACTTCACAGCTGCATCTTTGTATGCACAAATTTCATTTGTGACACTGAGCTTGGTTAATGGTTCTGTCTTTCCATTACACGTGCAAGACAGGCACGTAGCTCGATTTCGTAAAGGAGGGGGTTCGTGACATGAAATACTGTGGCCATCACTTCAGGGACTCGATCATTCTAAACTATTTTACTGGCAACATTTATTGGTTCGTTTAGCCAGGATTTCGTAATCGGGGCGGGGGGAGACGTGACAAGAAATACTGTGGTTATCACACCATGAGTTCGATCAATCTAAACTATTTTACTGGCAACATATATTGGCTTGTTAGGACAATAAAATGAGCATATGTTAGTAAGTATTTTAGTAACAAACTATGAAGAAATCTCGAATAAAAGAATTTAAAAAGTATTGAAAAAGATTTTACAATATTTAGGTTCCTTCCTTTGTTCATTCAAATATAACAATTTTTCTTTCATTATGGCCTCAAGTATTATAAAAGTACAAATTCAATAATGTCTTATAACATGTTCTACAATATCTGCGCTCCTTTCTCTGCTGAATCAAATGTTAACCAAACTTCCTTTCCACATAATTCTTTGTTTTCATTATTCCGTCAACTACTGTCTGTTCCAAATGACAAGTTGATATCCTGGAGAAGTCAGGATTTTGAAATTTCTAAAAAAGTTACAGAATTCTCAGAATTTTTGCCACTAGTCAGGGAAATTTCAAGCTTTCGAAAGCATAGTGCCGTTCTGTAACAATATGGACATTTTTTTTTATCATAGTTTTCGTCATCGCTTCACTGTTTCTGAACATGTTATTTCAGAAACAATTTTCTAACAATTCTGAGAATTCTGTAACTTTTCTAGAAATTTCAAAGTCCCTGACTTCTCCAGGATATCCCGCTCATTTGCCACCATGTATTGGAAGTAATACAAATCTCCTCATAAGAAAGAGTACCCAAAAGCTTGCTATAGCTTTTTTATTGTTAACGCTGATTCTTCTTTTCCTCGTTTCATTCTGCTTCACCCTTCCTTATTTGTTTCATTTCTTGTTTCAAAGAGGGTGTCCGGACACCCCGAATCCCCCCTTGGCTACGTGCCTGGTGCAAGAACATCTACGCCCTCGCGTGTTTATATCCAATGTGGCTAAAATGTTGCTAGCTTTCTTCCCAGCCACTGTACAATCTAGAATCTTGCATTCGCCTATTTTAAAAATGTTCTATGGTAGTTTCAAATTCGTTTGGCTGAAACTAAAAACAAACATTATAAAAGTAATGTATTTATTCAGTTTCAAATTATTATGTTCAGTACCCCAAATTCTGTAAATAGAGTAATATTCAGATAAATTCTCCGTTTTGAGCATGGAGGGGCATATATATGAGGGTCACCCAGAAAGTATTATGCACTGAATATGTGCCACTTGTAGGAACAAGAAACCATTCGAACAGAAATCATTCAAAATATCATATGTGCATTTCTATATTAATTTATCCTTATTCAGAAAAAAAGATCTGTTTAGTAAAGGAAGACCAAAGTGGTTAGTCTATTTTTGCGTAGCAACCTACAATTTCATTTATTCTGTTGTCTCTATGGTATAAAACATCTTAGGAAAAGGTTTTATCACCTCCCATAAAGACCTGACGTAAGTTACAACAATTAAGTGCAATTCTTAAAGTTTGTCAATACTGGCCATGATTATAATATCAATTATAATTAAACAAATATATTTACCTACCTTTAATCTGACCAGATTATCGCTGTATGTGGTAACTTCAAATACTATATCTTGAATATCGTCTCCGTATAAACTAGGACCAAGTTTGCTTAATGGAATCCTGAAGCCAAGATCAGTGTTTTCCACATCTCCGCTCACTGTGTATCCGTATTCGGTGATGGGAGGAAGAGAACATGTGCTCGTAGTTGAGTCCCACACGCATCCTTCAAGACATGCGTCCTCGCTAATGCTTCCACCTCCACCACGAACTGTAAAAGAAATAAATCGCACGAAATATTCAATCTCAGTCAACTTTTTTTCAAACAGTATGTTTCGTTAAATATATAAATATTAAAATACGGGACAGAAATAAACGACTACAAACACCACTAAACTAAAGACGATTTTGTCATTTATTTTTGACCCGTACTTTATAAACAAGTATGCTTGAAAAATGTAGGTAGTACGTCTCTAAAAACGTCCACATTACTTACGAAAGTCGACAGTTCATTTACATATATCTATAGATTTTCAATACATCCTCCATCATATGGCACGAACAATAGCACAGCGCTATTCAAAATGCTCCCAAACCGGACAAATATGCCTATCGTCACGGACGCAACAGAAATAGTAATCTGGTTTTTCGGTTACACCAGTTTTTTTTTTTTTTTTTTTTTTTTTTTTTTTTTTTTTTAATGGTGGGACATAAACAGTGTTTCTAATGTAACCCCACAAAAGAAGTTATAAAAATACATATCCGGAAACCATGGAGGTTACCTGACTTTGATAGGTATATAATGAGTTTACCATGTTATACAGCGTTATTCGGTGGAACCTTCGATTGTATTTTCCTAACGATGTAAAGATGAAATCCTGTAAACAACAGGTTATAAAATACTTATACTACATTATATTAATATAATAAATACAGTATATAGTATCAAAAAGTACCTCATCGAGAAGATAGTATAACTGCCTGCAGAAACCAGGAGGAAAAATTAGTATTTTATTTATTTTAAGTTTTTTTCATTTTACGTAAATGTTTGACTTGAGAAGTACATTGGTGTGTGGAACTGCGGACTGTTACGGATTTATCCATTATAGGTAAGCGATTAGACTGTTTATCGAAACTACTATAAATACTATCTAACTGTAAACTATGCTCTCTTCACGTCGGACAAAACTGTTCTAAAACTGAAAACTATTGATTCGAAAATTAATTAGAAGAAAACAAATGAACCAATGAGCCTTTGCTAACGCATGTACAAATTTTCAGGGTCCAGTCCCTTTTTGAAATAGCACCGACATTTCATGTTACTAAATCGATTGCCAAACCACTATCATTAATAAATAATTCGTTCTATTGCTTCTTTTAGGCAGGAGATCCAATTATTGAACAACACGAGCATGTTTTTACGAAGTATTTTTGCACTTACACTCACTTTAGCTTTGAATTTGGACACAAAATATAATTTAGTGTTCGTTATGCCTTAGGACAGGCTGTAGCTAATACTTCTGGAAACAATGTGGAGTGAAAAACTTAGCGCAGATCACACTTGATAGAATTTAATACAGTAAGAATAATATGAAAATTTTGTTCATTGTTATCGTCTGTTAGTGTGTCAGTTTCGATTCGATATTGAGAAGCGATTAAACATCTATATTTTCTATTTTGTTTCTTTCTTTTATTCTTCTCCTCATAGGCGTAACTAGGATATTTTCCTAGGGGGGGAAGGGGCATGGCCCCTTAGTTCTGAAATTTGGAAGAATCTTTTAGAAGACCTTGTTATAGTGCTTATATATATATATATATATATATATATATATATATATATATATATATATATATATATATATATATATATATATATATATATATATATATGTATATGTATATAAATCCTGAGTCCCCCTTTCCCCACACTCATTATAAGATCTTCAAGGTATTTAGTTCTCCTAACACGAGACTGTCACGTGACTGTTACTTCACAGTCTCGTGTTACTGTCATGTAACATGTTACACGAGATTGTCATCTGTCATGGACAACGGAGTAAGTCCCTGGTATAAAGAAAATCGTAGACTCGCAGTGAAATAGCTAACGTATCAACATTTCTCATTGGAAGGTCATGGTTTATAGTTCATTCTCTTCAGCACTATACAAGCTTTTCAGAGGTTCTAATGTATTGGGGCCCATGATGTACTTGAACAGGGAAAATTGGGAGGATGTGGGGAAAATTCTCTCTAGAAATTCCTCCCATCAACTTTGGACCCCTCTGGAGTGGCCCCGGGTAAAAGCACTCAATCAAAAAGTATCTCGAAAAATACTATAGGGAATAAGAAATGACTGTACCAAGTTTTATATTGATAGACGGGATAGATATGAGGAAAAAGCTTGTATACCAATACACGCTTTCTCCTCATACCTGTTGTGTCGATCAATGCAAAACTTGGTACAGTAGTTTCTCTTACTCCATAGTATTTTTCAAGATACATTTGGATTGAGTGTTTTAGACGAAATCGATCAACTATCGACCAAATATTTACCATTCGCCAAATACTCAAAAAAAAGTGGGAATACAGTAGCCCGGTACATCAACTATTTATTGATTTTAGAAAGGCGTACGACTCGGTTAGGAGAGAAACATTATACAACGTTCTTGCAGAACTTGGAATACCGAGAAAGCTAATTACATTAATTAAGATATGTTTAAATGAATCCCAAAGTAAAGTCCGGGTAGGAAAATTTTTGTTCACGAGTTTTCACGTCGAAAATGGCCTGAAACAATATGCGTTGTCCCCATTATTATTTAACTTTGTTCTGGAATACGCTATAAGGAAAATCAAAGATAGCAACCAGGGCCTAGAGTTGAACGGTATTCACCAGGTTATGGCATATGCTGATGATGTAAATTTAATAGGGGATGATAGGAGAACAATAGAAAGAAATGCAGAGATCTTAAACGCTTGCAGGGACATGGGTTTAGAAGTAAATGCAGAGAAAACTAAATGCATGGAAGTGCGCCGGGACCGTAATACGGCAAATTATGGATGCGTTAAAATATTAAATAATACTTTTGATAAAGTGGACAGTTTCAAATATCTAGGATCAGTATTAACAGAGGAAAATCATATTCACGAAGAAATTAAATGTCGACTAAATGCAGGGAGTTCGTGTTACTATTCGGTTCAAAATCTCTTGTCGTCGCGAATTCTGTCGAGGAATCTGAAGCTCAAAATATACAAAACGATAATCATGTTTGTTGTTCTGTATGGTTGCGAAACATGGTCACTTACTCTGAGGGAAGAACATAGTCTGAAAGTATTTGAGAACAATATCCTGAGACGAATATTCGGACCCAAGAGGAACGGGAATGGGGAATGACGGAAACTTCATAACAAGGAACCACATAATTTATACGGTTTACCCAACATTGTTAGGGTCGTCAAGTCTAGGAGGCTTAGGTGGGTGGGTCATGTAGCTAGAATGGAAGAAAGTAGGAACGCTTTCAAAGTCTTGACTGGAAGAGCAATCGGAAAACGACCATTAGGAAGACCTAGGCGCAGATGGGAAGACAATATTAAGATGGATCTCGCAGAGATTGGAATAAAAGTAGAAACTGGATGCAGTTAGCTAAGGATAGAAGTCAGTGGAGAGCTTTTGTGAATGCGGCATTGAACCTCCGGGTTCCATAGGCCATAGAGTTAGTTAGTTAGTTAGTTTTTACCCGGAGACACTTCAGAGGGGTCCAAAGTTGATGGGAGGAATTTCTGGAAAGAATTTTCCCCACATTCTCCCAATTTTCCCTGTTCAAATACATTATGGACTCCAATACATAGCACCTTTGGAAAGCTTGTTTCATGTTGAAGAGAATGAACTATAAACCATGACTTTCCAATGAACAGTGTTGATGCAATAGGGTCATTCCATATCAATTCAACACAGTGACTTAACCGCACCATCTCAGATTTTAAAGAAATTAGGCACATAGATGTCCTATAGATAGACTAACAAAAATGCCAAATTTCAACTATATATATTAACCGGTATTGAAGATAGGGCTATGTAAAGTTTGAAAAAAAAAATCCCCAAAATAGCATGTTCAATGAATTTTGAAATTGGAATTGAAGCTCTCGTAGTTGAGCTAGAGAGATGATTAAGGTAACACTTTACAGCATTTCCCATGCCCTTTTCTGTGGTATACATCATATAGGCTAATACAGAATCTGTTCTTTTTTTTTTTTCAAAATCAAAATCAAAATTTTACTTCCAAATTTTTTTTAAAAAGTACATATTTTAAAATTTTGAAATTAATTCAATGAATAGATAGTCTTCTTGTAAAGCACCTGGCAAAACGAATTTGGGATGATAATCGGTTCATTGTTTAAAAAATTCAAAACTAATACTTATTTTTCAAGAATACTCTGTACGTAGGGTAATAACTTAAGAATACTAAGTTTTACACCTCTGTAGAAATAAAAATGAACACTAATCTGAAGAAAGAGTACAGATTATTTCATAGTAAAACTTTTCCATAAGTAATAGGATATGTTTATCACTTGAAATTTGAAAAATCACATTTGTTCGGCATACATCACTTTCAAGGAAAACATAACTTCTTCCATCGGGAGTTACAGGATTCATTTTTGTCAGAACGTCCACTACAGACATCCACAGAACATCAGCGTTTATTGGATATGAGAATGATGGAGATGGCCAGGTGGGTGAAGAAGTATTTTTACTTCATCAAGTTCTCCATTTTCCTGTAAAACATGCCCGAGCCACCAATTTTCTTCACAGACAGCGGTGATATAGCCTGATATATATCTTCTAATTGAAGTTGTTTGGAGATTTTCCCAACCCTGCAAAACATCTGAAGATTTTAATACAATTTGCCCCATATTGAATTTGAACCCCCCCTGAAAAGCTGTGTATCCCCCGAAATAAATTCCTGCGTAGGTCCCTGATAACCAGTGTGCTGAAATGGCGTTTAGACAAACAATGAATGCTGAAATTTTAAAATTGAAAATTTAGTGTAAGATATCATTGAAGAAATTTTAGAAAGTCCAATTCATAAGCTACAGTTGTAGTCGAAAAAGTCTGCCTACTTTTTATCAATATATTTAGGGTCTAAGCAAAGTTAAAAATATTGATAACTATGAAACAGACATTCAAGCAAGCAGATAGATAAGATAGAATTTGTTTCGTTAGCAGGAGTGCCTTCAGGATTTTAATTTTCAGTACACCAATTTTTTTATTTTTTTAAATATGAATATATATCATTTGTTCCTTTGCAATAAATATATATTTATTATCTTTTAATCATTTATAATTTTCAAAATTTTTGAGTAGGTACTGGCCTACCCGCTAAAGCTGTTTCAGTTCGTTTGATTTGTTTAGGCTTAACATTTTTCTGTAACAGCGAGGTTATGAAGGAGTGGACATATTACTTAAAGTGGCATCTGAACCACTACTCGGTTTCCAGCTGGGAGAAATTTTGTGGGCTCATTGGGACCCCTTAATTACAAGGCGAAAATTAGATTCAAGTTACACAGATAATTCGAGATACGTGAAAATGTCTCTATGAAATCCACACAATTTGTGGCATTTTTTTTTTGTTTACACCATTTAAAAAAAAACACCTGGTTTAAACCAGCCAACCCTGCTGTTGCACCAGTGTTAGATGTATGCTTTTTACAAACCACGTTTCTTTACAGTAACATTTTTAATTGTGAAACTTGTATTAGTATTATTTTATTAACTTTTATAAAACTAAACTTCAAAAGTATCATCACTTTAACATAGCTTTAAGTTAAAGTTTTTAGAATATAAGCTAATAAGTGTTGCCAGCCGATTACAAGTCTGTATAATATATTTTAAACCCATTACTCTACTAAACCCATTACTTCATATTTATTCTCACAAGTAAAGCAAAAAAAAAAAAAAAAAACCTTGTATACTTGTATTTTTCAGCTAAGTACAGGGTATTAATGAAAACTCTAGTGTTTCTTTTGAATTTTTTAACAATGAACCCATTATCATCATTCCAAACTCATACTTTGCCAGGTGCTTTACAACAATACTATCTATTTATGGAATTAATTTCAAAATTTTAAAATATGTGCTTTTTGCAAAATTTTGAAGTAAAATTTTGATTTTCGTTTTGAAAAAACGAATTCTGTATTAGCCTATATGTTGATGTACGCCACAGGAAAGGGCATGAAAAATGCTCCAGCTCTCTAGCTCAATCAGGAGAGCCGCAGTTCCAGTTTCAAAATACACTGAACATATTATATTGGGCTTTTTTTTTAAAAATTTATATAGCCTTATCTACGATGCCGGTTGATATATAAAGATGAAATTTGGTAATTTGTTTTAGTCCATATGAACAGTATTCTTGTGCAAAATTTCACGACAATCTGAGATGGTAGGATAAATTTTCTCTTAAAATTGTGTTGATTTGACCTGGAACGACTCAATAGCTATTTCACTACGAGTCTACGATTTTCTTTATATTAACAGGGTTAATGGGGCCCAGGGGCTTACTCCGTTGTCCATGGCACCTAATTTTTTGTGCATGAACATATTTTTGTTTATTGAATGGACTAGGTTTGATTCCCATGTCCGGATGACAGGTTCATGTCCCTTCCTTGTGAGAACATGATAGTTGTTTACGAATAATGTATTTTCGCTCAGAATTGCACGAGTAAAATAGCAATAGAAAATTGAGTTTTCATAATTAGAGTAGATTTAGGTAGTTATTTAGTAGCAACTGAATATAGGAAATATACAATTTTAAGCAAATTTATGATGTAATATGTTTTCACTGATCTGATACTTGACAGTCTCGTGTTAGGAGAACTGAATAACTTGAAGAGCTTATAATGAGTGCGAGGAAAGGGAGACTCAGAATTTATATATATAAGCATTATAGCAAGGTCTTCTGAAAGATTCTTCCAATTATCAGAACTAAGGGACCATGTCCGCCCCCCTAGGAAAATAGTTACACCAATGCGGGACGAGTATAGACACTATTAAATATGTCGAATGCAAGCATCACTAACATTGTTATGCGTAAATTGAGGTAAACTAATGACATTATTTTCGTCCAGTAGAAAAATTCTGTGGAGGGCCAGCTTTGCTTCTAGGGGGGCCGGCTCTCCCTGGCCCCCCTCTAGTTCCGCCTATGCTTCTGTGTCCTACTTCGTTGTATGCGTAATCATTATCAAGGTTAGGATTCTTAAGTGCGCACCTTTTTCTTTTAGTTCAAAAACATGCTCTCCGAAAGTACACAACCTGTCATATATTGTTTTAAGTTTCAAACAGAAAATTTTCCAGCATCTTTTCTCCATTTTAGGCTTTTTATCCTTTCATTCCGATAATCTCCTCTTGATACCCTTTTCTCCTCTTTCCAGTTATTTTAATGCTATTTTTAGATTTTATTTCAAATTTCCCAGTAAACATGGGTTAAGTAGGCTGTTTGTTGTAAGAGTACATGGACAAGATCAAGCAGTTTATGCTTTCCCTTGATTTGAATGACGCAGTGCAAATCATAGAGGCACCAACTTCTTCAGCCCAAGAGGATTCGTGATTTA
Organism: Thermobia domestica; assembly: GCF_964235325.1. Classification (NCBI taxonomy): domain Eukaryota; kingdom Metazoa; phylum Arthropoda; class Insecta; order Zygentoma; family Lepismatidae; genus Thermobia; species Thermobia domestica. The sequence goes on along the minus strand of NC_137469.1, from coordinate 141,096,488 downwards.
CAAACAAAATTGTTTAAAATATGTTGTGAACGTCACATGATCTGTCTTATAAGATGATTTGCATATTTAAATTTTTCGTGAAATTATGAATATTATTTCAATTTAATTAGGAATTTGCATATAAAGAATTTTGAGATTTAAATAATTACCAGCGGGAGCATATGACTTTTATTAATATTTCTATGTATATTTATGGTTTATTGTGTTATGTAAATGAATAGTAATGAACAACAGGGCAGGACTTAAGCGAGAAGCAATGAGAATTTGATATTAATTAATATTAACGTATAAGAAGATAGCGAATTTTGTATTTCGATATGCTAGTTTGCATGGATAGAGGCAGAGAAAGCTTCCCAGAAAAAAAAACTCAAAGAAAGCATGTGTACTTAACGGAGCGTTGGACACCCAAGTTGAGAAGATTTTTGAAATCAATATAACCATATGAATAAGGATAGAAAACCTATGAGATTCAGATTTTGCTTAGATGTATTGCTAGTTGAATTTCCTAGTGTTGTTATAGGAAGTAGCATACACTATCACTACCGAGACACAGATCCTATGGAGACAATACTTGAAAAAATCATAAAATTTTTAGCATGTCTATGAGAGAAATCCGAATACAAAGAGGTGTTATTTTTTTAAAACACGCCCATTTTTAGCGTGTTCGACTTGTGAAGCGTCGTTTTGCCAACGGAACATTCTCAGAGAAAGAGAAATTGACTATTTTAAAATTATTGACGAGTCCACTTGAACTAGAGGGGAAGCTGTCTAGAACGTTGTTTGTAATGGTTCCATGACATCCGCTAGATGTCTCTGTAAAAATATAGTTATCGTCTGCACCGCTGATATGATTTGAATGATAATATGTGTTATGTTATGTAAATAAACTTTCTGGGTGTTCCCGTAGTATTAGACATATGTAGTTCGATATATATATTTTGTTTTGTTAAATTGGCTTGTACTAATACCAGTTTAGGCCTAGTTTGTGGTTGTGGAAGGTATGCAGGGAGACTAACACATACCTTTGTTTTTTTTTAAATATAACCGAGAAGGCAATACTGTTGCAAAGGAAAAGCGACCTTCCAATCAGTAATATTATGTTGTTTATCATGTGTCAGGCTACTTCAGCCTTATATAGAGTCATTTTAATTTGTTTGCATTTTGCATAGTTCATTTAATTTGTGTAATTAACATCATTAATTTGTTCAGAAACCAAATCCTTCAATGCATCCGTTTCTGTAATTCATCATATTCAATGTCACTTGTTCAAGCAGTTCCTGGTGTCGCCGATAGGTGGTGTCACCTGACAAAGGTGTTTAAGTAAACATGTCAAGTGACAGAGTTTAAATAATGTTGGTGTGTGTGTTAATATTTCTCGTAATTACGGCACAGTGTGTGTGCGTAACAGATACTAAATTGAAGCTTAATTATTAAGCAAGTTAACAAACATAGTGACAGACAACGATGCCATTGAAGTGATCGACAAAGTGAAAAAGAACATGAACAAGTGTGTTTTTCTTAAGTTATCTAGGTCACTGGAAACTCGCAGGTAAGGGATGCACCTTCACCCCTATTCCAGTGGAGCGGGCTACTTTGGTTCGGCCCAACCCAGCAGTTGAAAGAAACAATGAAACTGCAAAGGAATATAACAGTACTCGGGACAACCAAAGAGTTAGTTATTCCTAAATCGCGAGACAGTGCATATCAAGCACTGCAAGTCGTTATCGTGTTGACCGTCAGCTATTTGGTACTCTTACCATTCAGAGATGTGTGTACAAGAATAGTGCGTTAGTGACACACTGATATTCTGTGCGTGTGTGCTGTAGAATGAGCAATCATAGCTAGTTTACTTTCAGTATTTCCTCGTTTTTCTCCGGACTAACATTCTCGTGGTGGAATGGGAGAGTAGGAGATACCGATTATATATATATATTTAAAAGTGTGTTTTCACAAAAGTGATATGAGAACAAGTGCAACATATATCACCATTTACTAGTGGGAAGAGACAAAGCTTTACATCATATTTCGTAAAGTGCTTCGCACCAGTATCAATTTTGTGCCATGTTTACGTCACACGCTATATCACTTGTTCACGCTACTAACAGTGAAATCGAAAGCGAGTAACATTCTTAGTGAAGAAAAAGCATTGCCGTGTTCAGTAGGAAATCCCCAATGCTATCGTATAGTATAGTTTAATTAAAACCCATTAAATACAAGAACTGAGCTATTTTTGCTTGTATTAAGTAGGCGGGTTTCGTGCGAGAGAACGTCATGAGAACTTTCGTCAAATAACAAATGTATTTTATAGTTGTATCACACCAAGGACTACCCAGTTGAACCGCCTCTGGTGTTTACTGAAATTCCATGGCAGAGGAAACCTGACGGTTAGCAGAACCTAGGAAGAGGATGGTCCACAACTTTGGAAGAAACTCGACCCGGAAGCGCAGTCAATCGTGAAACTAGAGACACTTCAAGAAAGAAGAGTGCGGCGTGATGAAAACAAAAGTGCACAAACAGTATTAATTGCGAGCTCAAAGTGTGAGAAAGAAATATTTTTTTTTCTTTTGCTCAGGTCTCTTAGCAAGACCACGCGCGCGAGTGCTTTTGTAAATATAATTTCTGTGTGCCTCTGGAATTACGGAAGTGGTGCATTAAATCAGGATTACCACTGGAATGTTGGCTTCTTTTATTGTTGCAGTTGGCCGCAAGGTAATGTGTTACCCTTTTGTGTTTCTTGTTTGCTTTTCAGGCCAGAAGCTGGGTCTATCAATGGATCGTAATTGCGATGAGCATATTGTGGGTATCTTTCGCATACAGGATGGGTGTTAAAACCATATTAACCTGTAAATTAGAGTTTCATGTTTAACAGGAATCTTATTTTTTTTTCTTTTCAAAATTTTAACTTTTATTCATTCTAAGACTCTACCGACTGACTAAATTCACTAAATTAACTTTGTGGCAGGAGGTTACAGTAATTTAAAGTCAATATCAGTTTAAATATTAAGATTCCTCCCACATTTGCATTTTTGCATATTAATGATTTTGGTAATTTATTCAGATTATGCAAACTCACAGTCCTCCGCTCACAAAGAACTTGGCTGCCTTACGCGTGGAGCACGACACACACACCATCCTGGATGTATGTTTTGTTTTAGAAATGTCCTTTGCTAAAATTTGCTTTTGATAGTAAATCTTGTGGCAAGAGAAATAAAGTAAAGTCTTGTTTTCTTTTTCATTTTCTGGTCAGTAAAGAATGTTGCCACAAGAAATGAAAGATACCCAACGTTTTTACGATATTTAGTGCAAGCCAGACGCGGGTAGCAGTAGATGTGTTTTTCTTTCAGGTTGTCGCGCTGCCATCCAGAAAGTTTATTATTTCTGTGTGTATTATTGTTGTGTTATATGCATTTATTTTGTTGATGTGTATTGCCAAATTTTAAACCTTTTGGAGGGGAATAACATTTAGCGAATCAAGTTTAGGCATTTAGAGAACCTAGTTACTTATTTAGAGTTCATAATCACTTGATGGTAGTAACGCGAAGTCAAGCTAGAGCGATGGAAGGTTTTGTAGGCGACAACATTATTGACGATCAATTTGCGCAAGTAATAGAATTTCCATCGGAGTCTCAGGACACCGGAAGCGATTCAGTAGGAAATGTAAACACCTCTCTCCAGGAAGTAGTTCCGCCTGGAGAAGGTACAGTTAATAGAAATGAGAGGGCTAATGAATCGGAGCAGGTTAGGGAACCGGTTCCCAGCACCTCAGCGCAAGTCACATCTGTATCTGACCCGTGTCTCGCGTCTTTGTTTAGCATGTTAAAAGAAATGGCAGACAAACAAGAGAAATCATTAAATGACATTTCGAATAAGCTAGAGAAACAAGAAAAGAAGCTAGAAACTCAAGAAAAGAAGCAGGATAAATCACTTTTAGAGATAGCGAACAAATTAGAAAACCAAGAAAAGACGAATAAGAGAACGTTATCGGAATTAGCAAGTAGGCAGGAGAACGCTAGCAGAACCATGTTAGAGAGGTTAGAGGCTGTTCAAGAGCAGATCACTGCCAGTTTCAGGCATGAGATGCTCCAAAACGTGACAGAGCTAGAGGCAAGGATCGATTCCTCAGCGGAAGCTCTGGAATCCAAGATAGCAGCATCCTGCCAAGAACTAAAATCATCAGTTGAGGCAACAGAGAATAAAATTAGTGAATTAGAGGCTCACACTGAAAGCAGGATAGGCGAGATATCTGAGGTCCTTGGTTCAGACCTCGCTCAGGTCTCTCGAGATGTCAACCATTTACGTGGTGACATGGAGAGAGTGGGGGAAAATGTAGCCGCCGTTTCTACAGAAATTGACAGAGTAAAAGCTACAGTAGATAGTTCGGTGGGCCACTTACAATCTAAGTTGCGTAGAGCAGAACTGAGATGGGAGGAACAGCTGGAACTGTTAAAGGAGTCGGTGCGAGAAAACAGTTCCAGTTGTCAAAACACAGCCTCTGTCTCGCATGAGAGAATCGAAACGCCGGTCGCTGGACCGAGCCATGCGGGACAGTTCCCTGAGCTTCCCAGGCGTGAGAACTCAGACGAGCAGGCTGCCCCTCCCCCTCCAAACATAAACAACGTCAGCAGTAGCAATAGTAGTGTTGCGAATTGCCAGGTAGCGTCAGCCTTAGGGCTATTACATCGAGATCTGTCACTTCCTGTTTTTACAGGAGTTGAATCAGAAATACAGGCCCATAATTTTCTAGTAGAGCTAGATAATTATTTCGATTTAACGGGTGTACCAGAAGAGAGACGGTTGGTCTTTTCCTCCCACTGCTTCCGTGGCATCTCACGCCAGTGGATGCAGGTGACTTTGAAGAAATGCGCTAATTACCAAGATCTCGTTAGACATTTCAAGAACGCCTATCTTAGCGAGGAGAAACTTGCTAATCTCCGTGCCTCTATTTTGACGTCACGCTTCGAGACACGGGGAAGCAAGAAACCGACAGAATACTTGTTGGAATTACTGCATACCAACAGTATTCTCGACCCCCCGTTACCGCCCCAGGTACTTTTGCGAGTTCTTCCACGGCAATTGCCATTCTCAATCTATAGATGTATTGTGTCATCTAAACCTCGATCTATAGATGAATTGTTGAACATTGTTGGTGAGCTGCAGTCCACCTATCAGCCACCAAGTAACAACAACAGTAGGAGGGGAATAAATTCACTTACTGTAGAGGAAGAAGAAGAAGATGTAGGACGATCTTCCCCCCCCACGAAACAGTAGGCCGAGTAACCCCACCAGAGACAGGAGGTTCCACAGGGACAATGGGCCTTATTATAATAGGGGTTCACGAAGAGGCAATGTAAACAGAAATGGAAATAATAATGGCAATTGGCGTGCGAGAAATTCCAGTGGTCAGGAGCGTGACACTGGAGATTCTCGAACGAGAAATCAGGGAAATCGAGGACAACGACGTGGAAGGAATAGGGGTCGTGCACAAACTCGTAATAATAATAATAGAAATAGTGACTATGCTGCGGAGGTTAATGAGCTCCGTGTTCATAACGATAGGACTGAACAGTCCTCGAGACAAGTCTCGTCTCGTGGGAATTCACGTGCGAATAGCCCTGGAACTAGTCAACGCCACTGCGAACTGTCCGCATGTTCTCAGAGCGGTGACTTGAATACTGGAGTACTGAATATTCAGGAGCAACCGGCGAAATGTATTTCTGAGGATATGCGTAATTGTGTTATTGCATGCAACAATGTTTTAGAAGAAGAAAAAGAAGAAAGTAGTGAGACATTTGTAAAGACTTTAGAGACACTTGAGAATGGGGATTGTGAAACTTGTAGACGTATAATTAGCACGACACATTTCGATCGTGAAGGAAATAACGACATTCGTCAGCCCGAGGTCATGCTATTACAGAGAAATGGGGACAAAATTAAAATAAACAAAGAGTTGTTTGACGAGACGAATGCGATCTTTAGGAACCTTTTAGATAGTTCGACCGAAAAGCTACCCAATAACAATTTAGTAACACTTCCGGAGGTAGAAGTAGGTCTATTTAATAGCAAAATTCTGGCATTATTGGACAGTGGCGCGAGCATCTCGGCTATCTCACTGCAATGTTGGGAAGAAATACGTAAGCGAGACCCCCCACCAGCGTTCATTAAGTCAGCGAACATTAAAGTCAGTTCAGCGTTCGGTCGCGCCGTCGCTTCGATCATCGGCCAAGTATTGTTAGAGTTAGTGATTGCAGAGAAGGAGTACTATACTTCAGCAATAGTAGTGAAAGGGCTGAACCGTGAACTCATTTTGGGTTCACAGTTCTTTGTAGAAAGTAGAGCGATACTAGATTATGAGAGAAACGTCCTTTCGCTTAACCATCCCCACCATATAGAAGTTTCTTTTCGAGACATCGAAATAGAGGAAGAAGACCTTTTCATAAGAAAATTATCCTGGGAGTTCGAAGAGGATGTGGTTGATTGTGAGAATCCCACACTTAGTAGTATGTGCGTGTCGAGGAGAGGGCCGCTGACTACAGAGCAGTTCGAGCGAGCGTCAGCAGGCGGAGGCCACCAGGGAGAGTTGGCTACCCTGCGCAGCCAGTTGGACGATGGGAAGTTCCCAACTGCAGCCGAACTTGCAAACGTCGTTTACTCGCCACAGGAATGGGCGAAGGTTCGAACCCAGGCTACCCCAGAAGAAATTAGAGATCATGTCGAAAAGTATACTGATTTGAGTGGGGAGGAAAAGCAAAAGTTGTACGACGTGCTCTACAAACATCGAAGCATATTTGACGAGAAGCCCGGTACCATTAGGGATTACCAGCATTCCATTGAGGTGACCGATGATCGACCCATGAAGACAAGGATGTATCCTTATCCTCTGCGACACCGAACGGCTGTAACTAACACCATTAGTCGTTGGTTGGCGTGGGGTATAATCAAGAAGCATCCCACTTCTTATCTAAGTCCACTCGTGATTGTGCCGAAAAAGAATGGGACCTTGAGGACTTGTTTGGATGCGAGAAAGCTCGGTGCTATTACGCGCGCAGAATTCGACCAGCCGATCCCTGCACTGTGCACATTGCAAGATTTATGTGAACGGCGTTGGTTCTCTAGTTTAGATGCAGTGGATTCTTTCATGCAAATTCTAGTTGAGGAAAAGAGCCAGAAATATTTAGGTTTCCTTCACGACGGAATTACGTATGTATTCAAGAAGCTTCCCTTTGGGACCAAGCAGAGCTTAGCTTCATGTGTGCGTGCGATCAATTCCATTCTCGGGGATGAGTGTCGTGACTTTTGTGGCCATTATGTTGATGATGTAACCATATCGTCATTTTCTTTTGATGAGCATCTACGCCATCTTGATATTGTGTTAGGGAAGTTAAAAGTAGGTGGCCTAACTTTAAGATTGAAAAAGTGCCAATTTGCCCGCCGGAGAATTTCCATTCTTGGCTATGACCTCTCCCCTGCTGGAATTGAGAAGTCGCAGGAGAAACTGGAGAAGGTCATGGAATTTCGCAAACCGAGAAACGTGAAAGAATTGAGAAGTTTTATTGGGTACTGTCAATTCTATAGAATATTCAGTACACAGTATTCAGAAATTTTATACCCATTGTTTCAGTTGTTAAAGAAGGGAGTGAAATATCAATGGTTGCCTTGTCACGACGTAGCGTTTCAAAGGATACGCGAAGTCTTCAGACAGAAAGTAGTGCTGAAGAAGCCGCTCCCTGACAAACAACTTATTTTGGAATGTGACGCTTCCGATGTAAGTTGTTCGTCGCATCTTTATCAACTGGACGACAATGGCGAGGTCCGTGTAATAGGAATGACGTCACGCATCTTTAATGCAGCAGAACGTAACTATGGAATTTCAGAGAAAGAGATGGCTGGTGTAATTGATGGCGTGTGTAAGTTTAAACACTATTTGGTAGGCAATTTCTTCAAAATTCGCAGCGACCATCAATCGATACGTTTTCTGCTGTTATGTAGACTTACGTCACAGCGTCTGATGCGTTGGATACTAACTTTGAATATGTTGACATTCGAATTTGAGTATGTAAAGTCTAAGGACAATTTAAGCGACTACCATTCCAGGTACCCACCAAATACAGGAGTTCAATTCGATAAGGCAAAGAAATTGGTATTGAATGAATCTCTGATGACAATACTGACCCACATTCCGAGTCAGTTAAGGGAACTTATTGCAGTGTTGCCAGAGCTGCAAACTTCTGACCCTGTATTTGGCGACGTCAAGAGAAAGCTGCAGAACCAGGAAAACTCAGGGAAAACAGCCAGCGAGAACCACCAGTACTTGCTCTCAAATGGACGGCTATGTAAACGTGACCGTTCCGGTCTACGGATTTGCATACCGGAAGTGCTTGTGCAGCCATTGTTGGAATATTACCACAATGAGAGAGGACATCTGTCTGCTAGCAAGCTTGTGCCAATGTTAACTGAATATTTTGTGTGGCCGAAGATGAGGAATGCCATAAAGAAATTCTCAGCTTCCTGTGGTCTGTGTCAGAAAGCATCCCCCCCTCACATGTATCGTTCGGGACCACTGAACCCTGTTTTAGTGCGTCGCCCTGGGTACATGGTTTGTCTGGACTGGTTGGGGCCTCTCCCTGTGGGGGTAGGCAACGTGTCATACATCCTTGTATGCGTGGATGCTTTCTCCAAGTTGATTGGACTCTATGCGTGCAGAAGGGCCACCACAGACACAGCGTTAAAGAAGCTGAAGGAGTTCCTGAAACTGTGTCCGTCTGCTGAGGTCATCTTGACAGACAATGGGACACAGTTTTCGAGTGCCAAGTGGAAGAAGGAACTCTCGGACTTAAACCTTAAGCCCATCTATAGTACTCCGTACTATCCCCAAGGAAACATGGCTGAGGTGGGTGTAAAATCGACAGTGAGAATGTTACGAAAATTGTGCCATGACAAGCAGAGAGAATGGCCCAAACATCTTGAGAAAATTGAAAAGTGTCTCAACTCAAGCGTACATCTGTCGACTGGTCTAAGTCCATTTCAAGTGCACCTGGGAGAATCACCGTCGAAAGAACTGGCGAGATTATTTGAGATCCCAGAAGTAGAGATACACAAATCGTTGAAATATTACGTTGAGCTAGCAGCAAGTAATCTGAAGAAGTCAGCACAGCGAAGAAAGAAGGCCTTCGATAAACGTCGCGAGCCAGCGCGTTTCGAGGTTGGAGATTTGGTACTGGTGAGAGCTTTTCCCAAATCTGACGCTTTCTCTGGCATTACCAAGAAGATGATGCTCCTTTACACGGGACCTTACGTGACACTCTCAACTGCGCAGAATAATGTCTGCACGCTCGGTGATCCTGAGACTAAGGAAGTATTAATGAAGAGAAACGTGTTCCACCTGAAAAAATACGTTCAGCGTGAAGCCACGCCTCCTCAGGACACAGCTGACCTGATGACGTAGGAAAGGCAGGAAATAAACACAGCACGTCATACAGGATGGAGAGCTGAAGAAGAAAGAATCACTCCCAGACGCACCTCTTTACGTCTGGCCTTCAAGAGAGTAGTTGCGCGGAGTGTAATACAACAGCTGAATCAGGATATTACGAAAGAGATGAATTTAGTATAGAATGATGAGTATAAAGTGATTATGACATGGTAGGGATTATTATTTGTTTGTTATTAGTGCTTAGTTTACCATTTTATTATTGCTATGATATATTGATGTATTTAAGGAAATCTTGTATAAAGTTAGTATATACGGAATATGTATGTGATTCACGTAAAATAGATTAGTACAACTTCTGAGAAAATGCAACGATTAAGCGATTAACGGTTGCATTTCCTTAGGAGGGGAATAAATGTGAACGTCACATGATCTGTCTTATAAGATGATTTGCATATTTAAATTTTTCGTGAAATTATGAATATTATTTCAATTTAATTAGGAATTTGCATATAAAGAATTTTGAGATTTAAATAATTACCAGCGGGAGCATATGACTTTTATTAATATTTCTATGTATATTTATGGTTTATTGTGTTATGTAAATGAATAGTAATGAACAACAGGGCAGGACTTAAGCGAGAAGCAATGAGAATTTAATATTAATTAATATTAACGTATAAGAAGATAGCGAATTTTGTATTTCGATATGCTAGTTTGCATGGATAGAGGCAGAGAAAGCTTCCCAGAAAAAAAACTCAAAGAAAGCATGTGTACTTAACGGAGCGTTGGACACCCAAGTTGAGAAGATTTTTGAAATCAATATAACCATATGAATAAGGATAGAAAACCTATGAGATTCAGATTTTGCTTAGATGTATTGCTAGTTGAATTTCCTAGTGTTGTTATAGGAAGTAGCATACACTATCACTACCGAGACACAGATCCTATGGAGACAATACTTGAAAAAATCATAAAATTTTTAGCATGTCTATGAGAGAAATCCGAATACAAAGAGGTGTTATTTTTTTAAAACACGCCCATTTTTAGCGTGTTCGACTTGTGAAGCGTCGTTTTGCCAACGGAACATTCTCAGAGAAAGAGAAATTGACTATTTTAAAATTATTGACGAGTCCACTTGAACTAGAGGGGAAGCTGTCTAGAAAGTTGTTTGTAATGGTTCCATGACATCCGCTAGATGTCTCTGTAAAAATATAGTTATCGTCTGCACCGCTGATATGATTTGAATGATAATATGTGTTATGTTATGTAAATAAACTTTCTGGGTGTTCCCGTAGTATTAGACATATGTAGTTCGATATATATATTTTGTTTTGTTAAATTGGCTTGTACTAATACCAGTTTAGGCCTAGTTTGTGGTTGTGGAAGGTATGCAGGGAGACTAACACATACCTTTGTTTTTTTTTAAATATAACCGAGAAGGCAATACTGTTGCAAAGGAAAAGCGACCTTCCAATCAGTAATATTATGTTGTTTATCATGTGTCAGGCTACTTCAGCCTTATCTAGAGTCATTTTAATTTGTTTGCATTTTGCATAGTTCATTTAATTTGTTTAATTAACATCATTAATTTGTTCAGAAACCAAATCCTTCAATGCATCCGTTTCTGTAATTCATCATATTCAATGTCACTTGTTCAAGCAGTTCCTGGTGTCGCCGATAGGTGGTGTCACCTGACAAAGGTGTTTAAGTAAACATGTCAAGTGACAGAGTTTAAATAATGTTGGTGTGTGTGTTAATATTTCTCGTAATTACGGCACAGTGTGTGTGCGTAACAGATACTAAATTGAAGCTTAATTATTAAGCAAGTTAACAAACATAGTGACAGACAACGATGCCATTGAAGTGATCGACAAAGTGAAAAAGAACATGAACAAGTGTGTTTTTTTTAAGTTATCTAGGTCACTGGAAACTCGCAGGTGAGGGATGCACCTTCACCCCTATTCCAGTGTAGCGGGCTACTTTGGTTCGGCCCAACCCAGCAGTTGAAAGAAACAATGAAACTGCAAAGGAATATAACAGTACTCGGGACAACCAAAGAGTTAGTTATTCCTAAATCGCGAGACAGTGCATATCAAGCACTGCAAGTCGTTATCGTGTTGACCGTCAGCTATTTGGTACTCTTACCATTCAGAGATGTGTGTACAAGAATAGTGCGTTAGTGACACACTGATATTCTGTGCGTGTGTGCTGTAGAATGAGCAATCATAGCTAGTTTACTTTCAGTATTTCCTCGTTTTTCTCCGGACTAACATTCTCGTGGTGGAATGGGAGAGTAGGAGATACCGATTATATATATATTTAAAAGTGTGTTTTCACAAAAGTGATATGAGAACAAGTGCAACATATATCACCATTTACTAGTGGGAAGAGACAAAGCTTTACATCATATTTCGTAAAGTGCTTCGCACCAGTATCAATTTTGTGCCATGTTTACGTCACACGCTATATCACTTGTTCACGCTACTAACAGTGAAATCGAAAGCGAGTAACATTCTTAGTGAAGAAAAAGCATTGCCGTGTTCAGTAGGAAATCCCCAATGCTATCGTATAGTATAGTTTAATTAAAACCCATTAAATACAAGAACTGAGCTATTTTTGCTTGTATTAAGTAGGCGGGTTTCGTGCGAGAGAACGTCATGAGTACTTTCGTCAAATAACAAATGTATTTTATAGTTGTATCACACCAAGGACTACCCAGTTGAACCGCCTCTGGTGTTTACTGAAATTCCATGGCAGAGGAAACCTGACGGTTAGCAGAACCTAGGAAGAGGATGGTCCACAACTTTGGAAGAAACTCGACCCGGAAGCGCAGTCAATCGTGAAACTAGAGACACTTCAAGAAAGAAGAGTGCGGCGTGATGAAAACAAAAGTGCACAAACAGTATTAATTGCGAGCTCAAAGTGTGAGAAAGAAATATTTTTTTTTTCTTTTGCTCAGGTCTCTTAGCAAGACCACGCGCGCGAGTGCTTTTGTAAATATAATTTCTGTGTGCCTCTGGAATTACGGAAGTGGTGCATTAAATCAGGATTACCACTGGAATGTTGGCTTCTTTTATTGTTGCAGTTGGCCGCAAGGTAATGTGTTACCCTTTTGTGTTTCTTGTTTGCTTTTCAGGCCAGAAGCTGGGTCTATCAATGGATCGTAATTGCGATGAGCATATTGTGGGTATCTTTCGCATACAGGATGGGTGTTAAAACCATATTAACCTGTAAATTAGAGTTTCATGTTTAACAGGAATCTTATTTTTTTTTCTTTTCAAAATTTTAACTTTTATTCATTCTAAGACTCTACCGACTGACTAAATTCACTAAATTAACTTTGTGGCAGGAGGTTACAGTAATTTAAAGTCAATATCAGTTTAAATATTAAGATTCCTCCCACATTTGCATTTTTGCATATTAATGATTTTGGTAATTTATTCAGATTATGCAAACTCACAGTCCTCCGCTCACAATGTGTGTAACGGCTGCTATTAAAAACTTGGAGCATCAACGCTTTTAGAAAAATAACAGTATGCTATCTAGTGTGAGGTAACAGTTTTGACAAAGAGAGATTGATGTTCGTAGTGTCGTCACGCTTGGAAGACCAACAGATTTGTCCTTCTGACTATATAAGAACTTTGTTCCACTGTGATTGAAGAAAGAAGCTTTAGCAACTACAAAAGTGTTATATTTCCTAAACATGGTTAATTGAACAAGATGCTTAGTGTTGCTAAGTAGAACACACTTGTTTATTCTTGCCAATGTAGGTATATAGTTTATTCAGTACATATAGTACTAAAATATCACTCTTTTAATCTTATTTTAAAACCTTTTTCATTTTTTTCCCTATAAAAATATGACCCGTTCGGGAGAGTAATACTCCCGGAAGTATTTTTTTTCGCGCGCAACTCTAGCCAGCTGTTTTACACGCTATCCTAGCCAGGTGTTTTAAGTTAGTCACAAAATTTATATCATGGAGTACAAGGAGAACAAAACGAGCTCTGCGGGGCTTCTAACCCGTTCCTACTACTACTACTACTTATCTGTACAAAAGTAAGCAAATCACTTTTTTGAGTATTATTTTCATCTTATTTTAATTTAGAAAGTATTCTAAAAATGCTTTTAAAAAATCCTTGGGACGGGTTTGAACTCACGCCAAAAGCGATATTTGTTACTAGCATATAGGCCAGTCTACTCGGCCACGAAGACCGACAGCAGCAATTGTTTGATTTCTGCTATTTGAAGACAATGTGGCAAGAAATGGATAACGCCAACCAATCAGAACTATGTTTTTCGCTCCTACTTCCGGGAGCATTACTCTCCTGAGCTAGTCCTATGAAAATTGTCCTTTAAAATATTCACCCTAGTTATGACCTAGTTGAAATACTTTTTTGCTTCAAAAAATTAATATCATCAGTATGCTTAACGTGAATGCTTTCTAAACTGAAACTTTCATGGAATTGTAAGTATGGCTATTGAGTTTAGTATACTATATAATACATTTAAATTGTAATAAGTTTTTTATTAATTTCATTATAGAGCTAATACATACGATTCCATGATACAGGGCACGTCACTCTTTCTTCTGCTTGGCCATCTTTGATCTCTAGAAGAATATCTTCAGTCAATGGAATATCCAAGTCAAAGGCTTGAAGAGTCTAATAGAAAACAAGAGAAGAGAATTGAAACTGTAGCAGCAATTACAGATACATCACAAGAATTTGCGTTTCAATGAACACAATATTAAACAGTTGGACTTGATACACAAAAACAAAACGAACATTGGATATAGAAAAAGAACGAATCTAACACGTTGTATTCATCATTCAGATTCACTCACTTGATCAGTCCAACAAATTCGAAGTAGACTCAACAGATATCATTTCTCTCCAATAATTTAAGCCTCATCAGCAGATAATTCTATATAAGGGGAGTACTGCACATGGTATGCATACGTCAACACCTTAACATTTTCGTGTTTGGGCTTATATAGCTGAGCAAATTCCAGTTTCTTGTCAATTTAGTGTGTTTTTAAAATGATAGCCTCGGACTGATATAATGATAAGCACTAATTCCGGTGAAACTGAGTTATTAAATAGAATGAGTTGGGATTGAACCATAAAACAGTATGCAGTTAGTTTAATTTCGGAAATGTGTGCTATATGTCACTGCATTGAATTGCATGCGAATGGTCAAGCTTCTTTTCCAATTTACTTGAAAGTTAGAAAATGTAACATAGAAATACCATTATGTTTTCCCGAGCCCTCAAGTATGAGAAATGAATTCATATAAAACACATGGAAAATAAATCTTTAAACATAAATACAATAGTTATTAGTATTGTGGGATAGAATTGCTACAATATTACTTCAAACAAATGCTCTTTCAGTTACATAAAAAAGAAGGAAAAAAAGAAACGTAATGTGAAAAAAGTGTAAAACCTTTTATGTATGAGTATTATTAGGTGAAACTGCTACAGTGTTTACTATTTGTTCTTCATCCATTTATATTTCTTTGTGTATAACTACAGAAAAGAAAGTACAACTACCCAAAACCATCATTCATGTGTTCATGAGCGATAATAAAACTGACAATAGCTTTTAGCACACAACGCCTGCACAATTTCATCATTAAATGTCAAGGAAATACTAATGTTTCCTCTTAGATGCGAGCCAGAGAAGTTTGAACTCAGTTGAGAGCCTTCCACCACCTGAGAGATTCATATATACTCCAGTAGCGGTTCGTAGTTTGTAGAAGCACCGGTTGCAATATCAAAGGTATGTAGATACGCGCAAAGTATTTCCCTCCCCCAACGTTCTTGAGTTTTATCCAAAATATATATATATATATATATATATATATATATATTAAGGAAATATGAAGAGGAAAGTCTTTTTAAGCTATATTTGTATATTTATTGATTGAAGTGTATTCTCTAATATTGATTTAATATATAAGCTATTTTCTTTATTTGAAACAACCACTATAAATGTACGTTTATAAACTATTTATATACCCAGGTACAAAACTTCTACACTCGTGTTATTGAACAAGAGATAAATCGAATATATAGTATGTGATGTAAGCCATGAACGATGGCGTTAACCCAAAAGAAGAAAAAAGCAAGGAAATTGCATATATTCAAGCAAGCAGTTAAACAAAAATTATTTAATTAAATAAACTATGCAGTATTTTAAAATAAAAGGTCTTTCTTCGTTCTTTTCGAGCTTCATATTTTTATATGACTTCGTTGAAATCTGAAATGCTGCTCGCCAAGTATTTTTGAATAAAAAGTATCGCTACTGCAAATATTTTCCGCTTTATTTTCTTTAGGGTACAGAAACACGTCTCTTCGACAATACGCATTTTCTTAGCATTTCTTTGTATGAATGCAAGGGACAAAAAGTCCATTTTCAGTAATCACGTGTTTTTGTCTGCTGTTCTACTATAAAGAAGAATGAAATTTAAGATGTTTTCCTTTGAAAATAATAATTAAAAGGTAGTTTAACATTCCAACAAATTAGGCTAAAGAAGACAGATGATTATTGAAAGTGAATGATTTGAGATTAATTTTTTATGCTTTCCGCCGGAAATCGAACACGGGATTATGTGCATGAAAGACACAGAGCTAGGAATTAGACCAGTGGTAGGACTTTTTCTCCTTTCGAGACATGATTTACTAAATATTAATATTTGGAATGATTAGTTAGTTTTCAATCGATGGGAATTAACCGTGAATTCGAAATCACTGAATTTGACGCTGAAAATATCTTGAATATAGGAATTCCTCTTTTGGGAATGGTAGGTATATATCTCAAAGTAGAAAAAAAAA
This sequence comes from Thermobia domestica, assembly GCF_964235325.1. NCBI lineage: Eukaryota > Metazoa > Arthropoda > Insecta > Zygentoma > Lepismatidae > Thermobia > Thermobia domestica. Next base: position 141,080,226 of record NC_137469.1, on the reverse strand, counting down.
AAAAACGAACTGCGATTGCAAGGACTAGATATTTCTGCTATTATCAATGTTCATTTGATTTGGTTTGGTTTACCATTCATTCTGTACATCATATTATATGTATGTTTGACTATTGTGTCTTCTTTATTTCAGTTCTAAACTGTAACGATGTTTTAAATTGGAGACATTTTGTGAAAACAAAATCAAGCAACCTCTTAAACACAAAAATAATATGTATACTTCTGTGCATAGTAAGATTATTATTCTTTCAGTGTCACAAATTATTTCCTACATTCTAAATTACTTGCGGCCCTTGGTGCGATCCCAGGTCGCGTCAAGTGGGCTTCGTGTTGGAGTAATAATTTAAGCAACAAGTAATAATTTGGTAACATACAGACGCTTGGAAGAAAGAAGTTATTCACAAAACAAACATTCTAATCAATACTTTTTATTGTTTCCTCCCACTTTCTTCATTCCAACATTTCATTCATTTCCATCATCTTCTTTAGTATATGCCCATAAAAAGTATTGATTAGAAATTAATTACAAATTACTTAATTGGGTGAAGTGGGAAGAAATATCATAAATACAGTATTAAGTCCCGTTGACTACATTTATACTTCAGTTTTTCATTAGACATACTTCCTGGTGTTCCATGTTGGAATCTCTTGATTTCATGGCTGGTAATATGACAATACCCCCCCCCCACAGAAAAAAGGAAAACATATTGCTTGAAAGAGAAACGATAGGGACAGTTCTTGAGGCAGTAAACATTCTTAAAAACTGCACCGATACGAGCACAAAATTAAAATACAGAATTATTTTATATTTTGATAATTCCTCTGTTTTGATCATAATGAATATTTAGGACCACAACCACCCAACTTTGGGAGGGCAAAACTCCCCCGATATTAAGAAAGAAAGAAACAATACTACCACCAGACGCGTATTTGTTCTTTGCGAGTTTGTTTTGTGAATAACTTCTTTCTTCCAAGCGTCTGTATGTTACCCAATCAATTGAGTCAAGCGCTGCCAAGCGGAGGAATTCGTAACTATTACAGAAGCTGACGATATACCAGTTGCGGAACGAGATGCAACTGCAAGTAGGCACTCCATGTTAAGAGATAGGCACTCGCCGCTATATGCTCAACATTACTGCTTCCAGTGGCAACGCTCGCTGCAACTGGAAATGTAAGTCTCTTTCTTTCTTTCAGTTTTTTTTTAATTCAATTTTTTAGAAATGCATCAATACTGTCTTGTGTTCAAGAGCAAAGGTTTATTTTTTACTTTAATACCTAAAAATATCTTTAGTATTAAAAAATATCCGGTTGCACAACCATGCAACATATAATACCAGCCGCCACTGATATACTCAAAGCTAGACTATGGGTTTAACCGATAGGTTACGTTACGAGTACACCGTGTCCTATTCGAACTTAGGGTTGAAGGTGTTAAATGCATTCCTCTAAGATATTACAAGCTAGAATATCAGAAAATAGTGATGCATGTTAATATACAATTAATCCAAATAGCACACGTCCGCACTCCCTAACCTTATACATACTTGCTCGTCTCTGCTTGCTGTCGCTCTCTCTAAATTCTGTGCATTTCGATTAGCGACAACCAAAATTAAATTTTTAAGTGTCTCACATGTAGAGATTATGTAACACTGACAAACGTACACTCCTCTTATGCGAGAAGTGATTTTCCGTTTATTATTTCTCCGTTATTCAATTATTTCAGACTTTTTTTTAATAGATCTTAGCACCGATGGTTTTGGTCATCACGCAAAATTAGGTTAAGATGGTATCTATCTAAATTTTTAAGTTTTAAGTTTTTAAATTTTTAGGTTAAATTATAAGTCACTGAAAGTGATCTTTCTTCTTACCTTCTTAACGGCGTTATAATGCCAATCCCCAGTCATCCATTTTTGGTTATTTACCCAAGCAGAAAGTGGTTTAGGATCTGTGGGTATCCCAACAATGTTCAAGTTATCCAGTCGCAGTTTCCTTCTGATATCTGCATCACTTGGAGCGTGAGACACATGAATAGAAAGTTGATTCTGAAAAACAGAGGATTATGTTATTTATGATATACGTAAATAAGCTTTCCCAACATTCAAAGCAAAGGACTTTTAATACATATGCATAAATAACAAATTAAGCAGCTTTTTTCAATAATGGTTTACAGGTAGTATCTACTTCACAGTTAGAAATGTGTGTGTCAGTCTTAAAAGTATTTACGTCATTGTTAGGAGCGTGCGTATCAAGTTAAAAGCACGCAGATATAATGAAATGAAAGCTGGAACGATAAGTTTATATCAAATGGGGAGATAAGAAATGATTGACAATAATGAAATGAAAGCTGTAAAGAAAACGCAATAATCATATCTTTTGGAGCGGAATTCGAACTTATGACAGATCGGTCTTCCGACCATCAGATGTATATCTACGAGACTTATTTCTCAACGGTTATCGCAAAATTTTCTGATCACAACGCAATGCAAATAATGAAATAAATAGTATAGCTCCTATGTCGACTATCACAAACTAAAACTACGAGAGAAATGGTCAAGAAGAAGCAAGCAAACTTTCCGAGTTCAAGATTCGAGTTGCAGGGTGATGAAGTACGTTAATCATATATTGGCTGTTTTGAAGCAGTTATTTTGCCAAGGTAGCAGAAGGTCTCATTCCATATGAAGTCGATTTTTGGATTATTAAATTTAATGGACATAACTGAGAAAATGAATTTCAAACTGAAGTAACTGAAATTAAAATCAAGTAAACGATTTAAACTATCTTTCAAATCATAAAATACTTTAAATCAATTTTTCCGTTTACACATATTTCTTATATTTTTGTATTACTTATGAGTTATTAGATGGTACTGATAAATTCAAATAAAAATAAGTGTAAATGCTCTCTTAGTCACACAGTTAGTTGGGGAGACCGGGGTATTCACGAACACTTAAGCTTTGATTATAAATAAAAATGTACCTATGTTCGGGATTGTCCCAGTGGTTGGGGTAATTACAGTTGGGGTAATTATAATTACAAACAACTCAAGTTAATGAGAAACACGACCAAACTTCATCATCCTTGAAACTGTTACAAATGGAAGCTAATAGGTAATAGGCTAAACAAGTACTCTTATGTAAGACAAATTCAGAAATGACGATCCATTAAATAAAATATTCATTAAAATGAAAACATTATTTGGAATTGTAGAAATCACAGATATACACATTAATGTTTTGCTGCCACGGACAGTATTCTTTATTAGTTCAATGTTCAAATGCAGTTAATGGTTGAACAAAATTGGCTAACTGCTAAAGGACGCTACTAGGCTAAATAAATTTGTAAAATACTCTGTGAAGCACACACAGAAAAACATTGCATCCTATGATGAAGGGCCAGATATCTAGAATAGGGTTACTGACTAATGGAATAATGAAGTAGGCTACTAATGGCCTAAAATAATAAATATAGCAAACTATTCTAATTAATAAACCTAATAACACTTATTGCCAAGACATCATCTATTTCCCAAACCAATTTCATTAACTTATTACTTACTTTTCAATAAAAAGGAACTATTTAAAACTTTTTGATAATTTATTTCATACCATGGGGCAATCCCGAACATTCTGTCTGGCATTTCCGCAAGAGACGCGATTTTATTGTTAAAGTTGAAACTAATTTTTGAGTGCATACAAGCAAGTAAGATTACAAAGAATTAGTAATCTTTTCAATTTTTTTTAAAAAAAGGAACTAAAAACAAAAAGAAAAAAGAAAGAAAAAATAAATAGGGCATGATTTAAATTTTGTTTTAGGCCTACCTTTTCAATCTTAGAATCTTTTCATTAAAAAAAAAAGGAAATAAAAACTAAGAAAAAAATAAAGAATAGGGCATGATTTAAATTTTGTTTTAAGTATCATGCCAATAAAAGGTAAGCCTCGCCTCACCCTAACTGAGGCCAATCACAAAAAGAGGAGAGAAATCGTACAATATAGATAAGATAAGAGCCAAGTTACTTTCTCCAGTTTCTTGAATCAACGTTATAAGTGAATCGAGGAAAACAACAAAAGTCTTGTTCCTGGCAATCCACTCAATTGACTGTCACCAAATATATGCTACGCTTTTCCAGGTCTCTCCTCTAGCATGTAGCACAATCGTCTGTTTTCTAACAAGCTTCCATGGGCATAAACTTGGGTGTTCAGCATCACCCTAGTGTTCGCGAATACCCCGGTTTCCCCTAAGCATGTCTGAAAAAATCGTTCGTGATTGGGAAAAAGAAGTAGTGACGTGACACTTTTGGTTGTCGCCAACTTGATCTTTAATATGTCAGATTAGTAAATAAACTAAGATAATTTTTTATTTTCGCTGTTCTACGTATATTTCTCTACTGGTTATTTAATATCGGACTTCCGAAGAGAAATGAAAATGAAATGAAATTTTTGAGTTTTACGTCCCACGGTTATGCCGGTTAGGCTAAAGGAGACGGTGAAGATGAGAGATGAATGAAATGGTGGAATGAAGAAAGTGGGAGGAAACGGGAGAACCCCGAGAAAACCCACGCACACGGTGTTTGTCCACCACAAAGTTCACTTGGCGGGCGGGTTTGAACCCGAGACCCCTAGCACTTCCGAAGAGAAATCTAATTGAATTTATTGACCGCGTCTATACCTACAAATCCTAGTCACGACTTCTTTTCAGTTTTATTGAAAAATAGGAAAGACTGAGAAAGGGATATAGTAACACCATGCCGTAAGCGTCGGTGGACCACCGATGGACAACTAGCGACATCTCGCCAAAAATTTGCGGCCCCGCACCGACGATCCGCGGTGGCCCCTCTTCCGTTTTGAAAATTATACCACCAGCGGCAGAGACGCGACAAAACGCCAATGAACCACAAAATTACTCCACCAAAATATGTCAAATCACCTATATGTGTGATTTATTTACATTAAAGTGAGTCTAAAAAACACTTTAAAGAAGTATCAAAAAAGTACTCCGGAAGAGACTCGAACCACCAACCTTATAATTACTAGCCGGGTGTTCTTCCGACTTTGCCACGGGGGGGGGGTGAAGGAAATGTCGCTTGTAAATGGATAAATCGTTGAGATCTTTTTACTTTGGTCAATCAAAGTGCTTCTTTAACCGTGTATATTCGAGGATAACTGTTTGGGATAAGATAAAATGCAATTTTATAACAAAATTACGCGTGTCTATTTACTTTATTTCATAGTTCTCCCATATTCACTTTCTAATGGTCGACGACAGTTGCCATCTAAATTCATACAATTATCGCACTTATCTCAACATTTTTTACTTCATGATGTTGCAGAGGTTTCTTGACCCCGGGAACTCACTTTAGAAGCAATTCGTCTGAAAAAATATATATATATACAATAATAGCCGCCTGCATATGACTGGCGATAGTTCGTGTTGGTCCATTCGCGATTCTCCGCGACGAATTGAAGGAGCGCGAACCAAAACGAAGTCCTCGCTGCTACGCGGTGGTAACTTCAACACCCTGGCTCGAGATATCTGTTTCGACTCGACGAAACCCTGCCGCCAGTGGTACACAAGCGGCAATCCTTCGACGCGTCGCTATATCGAAGATCGACATTTACTCGCAAGTGGGCCACTAGGTGTTGGCGACGTTTACGGCATGGGGAAGTCAAGAGGAAGATAGAAGAGGGAGATGAAGAAGAAGGATCATAGAAGAAAGAAAGAGGGCTAGAAAGGTCTTCTAAAGAAATCTATTATGTTGGAGATAGGGAGAGTCCAAAAGAAAATGTTGCAGGAAAGGGATGTTGGATAGTCTACGGTAATACAGAAGAAGATAAAAGAGGAAGAGAAAGGAGAAAATAGAAATGAAGAAATACAGAATAATTATGAAAATATAATAAGGAAGCTTAAATAGATATCAGAAGATGTTTCATATCCGAATTTTATTACTTGAGAACTAACTCTGAACAGTTCCTGATGAGACACGTTCCCTCATACTACTCTGACCTGAATCCAGGTAACTACGCAAGTTGTAGTTACTCTGACTCAACCCAGATGATGAGAAGTACTAATTTAATCATTTATCTGTTATTTCTGAATATTAAATAACTTTCATCCAGTGACTGATTTTAAGCGGTGAAAGACAGAAATAAATTCTAAATTATACACATATCAAAGGAACTGTCATTATCTCCAGCCTATTCCGCTGTTTAGGCTTGCCTTTCAGAGCCGATTTGGTTTAGTTTGGGGTTAGTTACCTTCACGACCTCGGTCATGAATCAGATATACATATGCTATAGTAATACACATACATAACAAATGTTATTATTTTATATTAACTTTAGAATTTACCACTTAAAACTAGAATTATCTGTCATTCAAACACGCACACACACATCGGACAATGTATTGGTAAATAGGTTAAGATTTGCTTTGAAAGAAATTATTCCCTAACTACAGTTTTGTAATATTTATTACACATATTAAGAATAAACACAAGAAATGTAATAGTTACATGCAAATAAGTATACATATAGATTTATCATTGTACATAAAATGTTTTTATGACAATCTAAATTCAATGTAGGAAAGAAAAAAGTACAGATTAACATTGGGAACATTAAATCGTATCTCGCATATTAAGAGGGTTTTTCTTTAAAAAAAAAAAAAAAATTGTCAAACGAGTTCTTTTCTCGTTGTTTCGGATATTTTATTCCACGTGTCTATACTTCACCTATTAGGCGTTCATGTACGTAGTCTCCTTCACTTAAGGGGGCCGCGTTGGCTCAGTGGTAGAGCGTTCTGGTGCTTGGGGTCTCGGGTTCGATCCCAGCCCCCGCCAAGTGAACCTTGTGGTGGACAAACACCGTGTGCATGGGTTTCCTCGGGGTTCTCCCGTTTCCTCCTACTTTCTTCATTCCACCATTTCATTCATTGCTCATCATCACCGTCTCCTTTAGCCTCACCGTGGGACGTAAAACTAAAAAATTTCACTTTATTTTTCCTTCATTTAACACATACATATCGTGATTACTTATTTATTCCACACTGATACATATTTGGTCTATATATATAAATATATACGTGAAGACACTTAAATTTCTATTATTCGATTTAGTTAAACTGAATCGTTAATTTTGATATTTTGTTCTTTATTTAGTCAAAATTGTTATCACTTACAGATTTCACATCAAAGTCATATTCATATAATTTAAGAAGCACAACGGATTCATAAGGTTATTTAGTATGATAGAGGATACTTGGTATTATATTTTAGACGTTACTAATCACATTTGCAATACAATCACTATCACTGAGATGGAACATTATTTGAATTTTGGAGATTTGCACATGACAAGGGAATTGAGATACGACTATATGGGAAGGTTCCACGTTTACGGGATTAACGATATACTTGAAGATAGTTTCAAGTTATGATAACCTGCCTTGTTTACATGCAGCATGCGATTAATGATATATTAAGATATTAATATGCACACATAAGTTAATCACATTACCAAACCAAGGATGATATTTAAATATAGGGCGGTAAATTCCAAATTTACGTTTTACATTAGTCGAATTTACGAAATTATGGCAACAAACAGCAACCGTTCGGAGTAGGTAACAAGACCCATTATTTACATTAGTCAAAGTATTTCAACATTATACGATTCTCTTTAGTATCACAACATACATTTAGTCATTTTCTACAATTTCAAATTAATTACCCCGCTCAATAAAATTCTAAGTTGCACCACTATTTCATGTACAACGAAATAAACTCGACCATACGATGGATAACCGCACGACACTATAAACATGCTTACATCCTTACAGCTTTCGAAATAATAAACACTAGATGTATCAGGCAGGTACGTGAACTGATCTATGATACTAAAAATTTCCATAGTTTGCAATCCAGATGATAAAATCTCAATAATTAAACGAATACTTATAGAACCATATATTTACACAGAAAATTCATCTCTATGGCACTACATTGAAACAAGAATGGAAATGATGAGTACCTCAAAGGCAAAATTCGAAGCATTTAATCAGAAATGGTGGAGGAAACGGAAGCAAAGTTAAATCGTATATTGGGCGATCGCTCACAACTACAGCGAGTCAACTAGTGATGGAGGGAATGCGGCGTAGGATCCAAACCGCGTAGGAACAAAAAATTCAGCTCAAAACCTGTTTGGATTCTACGCAGTTTCGATTCTATGCAGTTTGGATCCTACGCAGTTTTGGTCCTACGTCGTTGTCCTGAAGTAATTTAAGTTTTAATCATGTGCTCAAAGAAAATATATTTTTTATTACCTATTTAATTTGTTTAACCTGTGCAGCTATCAATTAGGGTTACATTCATGGACTCTGTACGACCGAAACTGTGTAGGATCAAAACTGCGTAGCATCCACACTGCGTAGGATAAAAAATGAGTACGATCCACACTGCATACGACCAGTTCATATAGTTTTATATATTATATATTTATACAATTTTGAAAATGGAGAAATTATTATGAAAATGGAGATCCAGATCGAATAAGTGTTGTCGATGGTATACAATTACGTTAAATTCATGCTAATTTGTCTTCTTGTGTTTCTGTAGTAAAATATTTATGTCTAATCTTTTTCATTTTATTATTATTATTATTATTATTATTATTATTATTATTATTATTATTATTATTATTATTATTAGTAGTAGTAGTAGTAGTAGTAGTAGTAGTAGTAGTAGTAGTAGTAGTAGTAGTAGAAGTAGAAGAGGAAAATTGGGCATACCCTCTTGAAACTATTACGCTTCGCCACTGGTAATACACATTACGGTCAAAAATTATTCCGACTCCCTCAAAATTATATTACCTCAACTGTAGCTGAATGTTACATGTTTTCTGAACTCATTAACCAGGTAGGATGCTGGTATTGTGAAGCAATTAAATAAAAACTCCAATTTAAATTATTAAACTAATAATTAATTACCTTATTGTAGAAAACTTCTGCTTCAAGATAATCATCAGGGTTTGCACCGTCAACTGCAAATAAAACAAACATGTGTGTTAAGTAGTGAATGTATAGTTAAAGCAAAAGAAATGTAAAAAACATCTTGATGTTTGATTATTGACATTATTTCTAGTTACAGTTCTTCACATTTTTAAACAGTCCTTCTCGCGTTGAGTTGATTTTGTGGTAGACAAACACTGGGTGCGTGGGTTTTCCCAAGCTTCCTCACACTTTCTTCATTTCAACATTTCATACATTATCACCGTCTCCCTTAATTTTGAAGCACAATCCTTGGACATAATGGGCCTCATGGAGAGTTGTTTTGACGCATGATTAGCATCATACTAAAGGCCTGACTACTGCAGGAAACATATGTTAGTAGAACTTTCAGTATGGCACTAATCACTTGTTAGAACGACTGTGCATAGAGGACTATGCTTTTAAAAAATTAAACAGCTAAAATGTTGTAATAACAAAATACATTAATTGTTATAAAATTGAAACAGACAGCAAGTGACGTTATTATTATTATTCTCAATCCTAATGGATTATAATATTTTAAAATCGCAGCTCTAGGATCTTTTCGACTAAATAACTGAGATTGCTATTATGTCAAAATTTAATTAAATAGAAAATAGTTTCAAAACGTTTGCTGCAACCAAAATGGCATGGACTTGAGTCCGAATTGCCAGTAATAAATTGAAACTTTTAAACTACTGGTATTAAAGTTTTACAAATAAGTAATCATAGAGGCGCCATCTTCTACTCTATCTACATTTATATAATTCACAGTAAAATGTAGGTTGTCTATAGTTTAAAAAATTTTAAATAATAAAAATTCTGGTAAATATGAGTTTGAAACGGTGGCACTTATCCGACCACAATTTTGTCCGTTGTCCTGATGTTATTGCTCCTTTGATTGGTTGATTGACAATCTGACCATATAGGCCCAATACTAATAATTAATAGTAAAAAACTCATGTTCTTATGACGAGATATAATGTTCTTTAAACAAATTTTCAGTAGAGCTATCATTTATGTTAGCAAGCAGTTCTTGATAGATTTCAAGATAGTTTTATTTAATGTCAATTTTATTCTTGATAATAAACCTTCTTGACGTTTCCTCACTCATATAACTATACAAATTAATATGTGCCATTTGAAGTATTATTTTGGAGTTTAAGTAATACAATGATTATAGTAATGATTATTTTTATTATCGTGTTAACTTTTTTTTGAAAATACTCACCAACTGGTGACCAGAATAATTTCCCCTGACTCTTGAAATCTGATGTTAAAGACATGTGTAACACAAGAGAGATTCTTTGCGTTTCCTGGTTAAATTTCTTGTGTATTTGAGTAAAGGCAACGTTTCCTTCAGATGTTGGCGTTACATCATGAGCGCCTCTCACAACTAAAATTTAAAAATGAAGAAAGAAAAATAAATAAATTATTTTAAGAAAAACAGATAACAGTTTCGATGTCAATTCAATTGACACACTTACACGCCAGGAGCGTCATTTCAGATTTTGCTTGGGGGGGGGGGCAAGACCCCTTGATATTAGTAAAATTTCGTGTTTTTCACTGATTTTCTACTATTCTATTGATAAAATCTATATAAATCTCAAACTCAGGGGGGCAATTGTCCCTCACTGCCCCCTTAAATGACGCCCCTGTTACACGCATTGCTTTCGTTCACATTCAGTGCTGTAAATATGGTTACAGTATGTCAGCGTTTATGTTATCATTTTAGTGTAAACTCTACCGTCCGCATACGTTCTCCAAAACTCCCTGATTTGTCCGCATTTTCTAAGCTCAAGTGAATATACTTTTTACACGTGAAGATATGTTTGGCAATTTGAATTCAAAGAAAGATCATACCTACTGAAAAATATGAATAAATAAAGTTAACATGATATTGTGCAAGAACTCTTGTTTAATTATTTTACATATATTTCAAAATATTTTTCATGAATAAATGATGAAACTAATCATTCTCTTGTCGAAAGTTTATTATATATATATAACGAATTAGATGGAATTGAGTCCGCATTTTGACACTTTAGAATATGAAAAACAAAGGCAACCTTATACAAAATGTATATGGTACCCTTATACATTTTAAGATGTCTAAGAACAATATGTACAGTAAATTCATTATCATACTTTATTGAATGTATCAAATTAACTATTCGTCATCAAATATTTTGTATTTAGGTGTGTTTTGACATTGACTCGACATTTCTGGATCAGTGTTATAATTGTTTTTGGCAAATGGTAAAGTCATCGGCGCACAGTGTAGGGTTGCCAATCGTCCAGCATTTTACCGGAAAGTTCGGTTTTTGACCTCATTGTCCGGCACCCGGCACGACCTCAGAACCGGACGTTAAATGTCGGTAATTTTTTCGCTTACTAGTTCTGTTCTCTGTTCTATTCAGATTATTTTGGAGTGACTAAAAGAATCGTTTTTCGATGAGCATGATTAAAGCAGAACTTATAATTCGCTTTGGTATCGACCTGTCACGCGAATTTTGCTGAAGAGCTGAAGGCAGCATTTACTAAACTTACCAAAATTGTTGAAAGTCAACAAAAGTGCATTTTCAAGAGCGCAGCTAGCACTTCTTTATCCTCAGCCACATATTCCAATTAAATAATGCGTCCAGATCCAATAAAAGTATGTACTGTGAAGTAACCCATAGTTATGTGTACTTCTGTCATAATTTGTTAAATTTAGTCATCATTATTTAATTACGATATTATGATAAAAAGGCCTTGTGTCCATCTTAAACACAAACTAAATACAACTTTCTTACAAGGCTGTCTATAATCTTTATTATAAATTAACTAGCAATGTTATAGTTTCGGAAGTATATCACTTCCTTCTTCAGACTACTACTCCAACTGAAATCATAAATAACATTACATCATTTGTTATCTCTACCAATGAAGAATCACTTTTCATTAAAATTCAATATATATCTCCATTGTTGTGACATTTTAAATTCTTAACAGACATAATACATTGTTAACAAATTTATATTTCTTTTAATATATTAACTAAAATAAATACTAATTAAATACCTAAATATTAACATTTTTACCTGAATATTGAATACTAATTAACTATCTGAATATTGAAAAAAACATATAAATAAATTTAACCCTATATTCAGTGGCTTCCGGGCTTAAGCCCCCCCCCCCCGAAATCACTTAGTATATAAAGTAAATGAAATATCTTGCAGAATTTTCACATTTCCGGGCAAAGCCCCCCTCCCCCCGAAAGTTAGCAAAGCCCCTCCCGAAACAAAATCGTAAATACGCCACTGCCTATATTATAATACAATATAACCGAAGCTGGTGCATGGTTGATGGCGATACCTTCTCCGCCTTTAGACCTTCATTTGTCAAATGAAAGCTTTCGAATTGCTGCAGCCTTACGTTTAGGCTTAGCAGTTTGTGAGCCTCATCGCTGTCCAGCGTGTGGGGATGAGGTTAACCAAAGTGGCCTGCATGACCTTTCATGCATGAAGAGCGCTGGTAGATTCGCCCGACATTCCTCTGTAAACTATATAATACTACGAGCCCTCAACACAGCTGGTTTTCCTTCAATACGGGAACCTTCTGGTTGTTGTCGTTCGGATGGAAAGCGACCGGATGGGATGACACTGGTTCCATGGATGAGAGGTAAATGTTTATTGTGGGACTTCACATGCGCTGATACATACGCTCATTCAAGTCTCCCTCTGTCAGTAATGAACGCTGGAGTTGTTGCTAATCGCAGAGAAGCTGAAAAGCAAAGAAAATACAACAACCTTCTCGAAAAGTTTGTTTTCACTCCAATTGCTATTGAAACCAGCGGTGCTTGGGGTGCAAGAAGTCTTGAATTCGTTAGGGAGGTAGGAAGAAGCATTTCTTGTGTTTCCGGCGAAGTTCGCTCCACATCTTATCTAATACGGCGCATATCCGTTTCTATCCAACGAGGTAACGTCTCGTCGGTCCTTGGCACTTTACCACCTGGCAAGGAATTGAATGAGGTGTTTATACTCTGAGAAGAATTGTTTTATATATAATAGTTCCTGGACAATAGTTTTTCTTTTGACGTTATAATTACATAATTATTTCTGATTTAATATTTCTTGTTTCCGACCATGAATCGACTTTAATATGTTCTTTAACTTTCAAATTAAAACATATATTAAAAATGAATAGAAACTGTTTACCATCGTGTTTTTGAAATATAGTTTGTGCTTTTAGCTAATAATATTTTCTGATATATCAAAGAAATACTTTCATATTATTCTCACAATACTGTATATGCTTCAGTTACAATAACAGTACATATTCCTTGTTGTAAAAAAAAAAAAAAAAAAAAAACGTATATTCTACCTTCTCTATAATTTGAACTATTAACTGATGTTCCCACTACGGCACAGTACGCATTATGAGGCATTACCAGCCCCAGCGAAGCTGGCAGAACTTAGTTTTCAAGTATATTTGTCCATGTCATAATTACCTATATATTGCCAATTATATTTGCTTTTCTGTTTTAAATGCGATGTATTATTGATGATAGAGTACGAAAATGCATGTGCCGACTTAACCAAAACTGGAATAAGTAAGTTTACTAAATGCTTCAAGAGTAACTAAAGATATTAAATTCGAATTCCGAATCGTTCAATTTTATGTGAAGTAAGCACTTTCAAGTTGTTGACATTTTTGATGAGCGATGATGTCACAATTTTAATAGCATATGTACTCTAGAAGGGTGTCCCGTATTTCCATTTTCAAAAGTTGGCAACCCTAGCACAGTGTGGTATTTTGATGATCTTGGACGACAAAATCCATTTTGTCAACTGATCAATATACCAACAACTGCCCATGATTCCAATAGCAGGATAATCAATAGTTAAACGAAATAATATTTGTTTCCAATTTCGTTGTCCAACCTATCCCAAAGACAAGCCCTCGGAACACGTGCTGAGTGGTTCGGCAGCGCATGCTTGCAAATCAGTTACTGATTTCGCTTGACTTAAATGGATCGCACGAGTCGTGCAACAGCAGTTAGAAGTGGGCATGTAATATTGATTGTTTTATGTTTCTCTGTATTGTAGTGTTTTGTTTCAAAACATTATGTATATCCTCAAAAGAGGAACGTAAAACTGAGTATTGAACATTCAATTAAATTGAAATGCAAAAAGGAACTGTGAGTGTAGTACATTATTCCAGAGTTACAAGTACAGAGAGTACATTATACAAGTCACAAGTGGATGATTGGACTTTGAGAAATGTTATTGTGCAAATTTCCACGCTTAGAGGATCGCACACTTAAAGGATATTTGCTTTGAAGTTCGAAGTAAAAATAGCAGCAGTGTTTTTAACTATACCAAAACTTTCGTATACAACACTTCAATGCCATTAACAGACTAATGCGAAAGTCTTGGATCACTAGAAAAGATGCCATGTACCTGTAAGTGAAAGTTTATAGTTCTCGATAAACTCATACTGAGCCTTATTATGGTCTGTGCCTTATTGTGGTCAAAAATTTGTAGAAATTTAAAAAAAAGCATGAACACTTTACAATTACAAACTTTTACAGATTATAACGACTCACCAAGGATAGTCGTCAACCTGGTTCGATCGATGATATATGAATCTCGAGTGGTAGTAATAGTTTGCATGTAAAAATATCTTTAATAATTATACATATTATTATTCTCACCTTTTCTATCAAAATTATAAAGTCGATGAACGGTATCAAATGGTTTATTAGTTGATACACTTTTATGTATTTTTATTCAAATTGTCATGCACACATACAAGATGATTAGGTATCCATAAACAACTACATAGCAACTAACTACATAACACCATCCCATAATATCTCTTACAGATATTAAAAACATTCTTCTTTTTATTAATATTAAATTAACATTCTATTAAGTATAGTGCACATGTATGAGCACTTTCTGCCCAAGGTACAGGTAATTATTAAACTATCCAAAGTATTTCGTTATATAAAATGTCGCCCGACAATTGGACTGAATATAAAAGTCATAAGCGAGCTTGGCTTTTATCTTCAAGAACCACTGGTCCGTTTACAATAATGGTCTTACACTACTTATGCCTTTCACATTTTGATCGCCCCTCGCATGTATCTTGATTACATATCATAGATATAGATACATTTATAACAAATCTTTCACTTCATTAATACTTATCTTTCATTACATTAATTATATTTATTTCATTATCATTCATTACATTATTATTATATTTTATTATTAAAATGTCGTCGCCCATTTATTTAATCTTTGAAGGGTGCGAAGTCAAAATCGTAAAAAAACAAACATGAGTTACCATTATCCAGGGCGCATTATATAATAATTATATTAGGTGATGTTTTAAAATAAACATTGGATCAATAAGGCATGAAAATATAGAAGAATCTCATTCAAGATAGTCGTTGAATAATTAACTTAATAGAATGAATCTTACACTTAACATAATCTTTGGCAGTTAAGTTTTCAACACAAGTCAATCTAATATAAATAACCTTTGCTTTTAATCATTTATGAATCGAATTATAATTCTTCACATTAACAAGAGAGAATTAAAATCATTTGAAAATTAACTTTCCAGTCTATCTAAAACTATATCTAAGCACTTCAAGTATTCATAAGAGTCGTTTTCATTATCAACATTAACTCATAAAATTGAAAATAAAAGTTCACAAGAATCTATAACTGATATGGGTTTAACCTAATTTCATTAACGGTAATCAGCTTACATTCGTACTTGCATATGATTCTAATAAAGTACATTGTACTGCACAATCATGATTAGGTTCCACAATATGTTGTACATGTATTTCATCGTGATTCTGATTTTGATACGAAGTGCCATCTCTTGACCTCCAATTACGTCTATCCATGTAGCTTGTTGTATTCCTGTAATTTCGCCCTATATTCTGATTGTTTTTATGTCTACTTCTGTTGGGTGATCTGACATCAGGATTACCACGATTAATTAGGTTAGGCTGATTCCCTACGTAACTTTGCCTATTTTGCTCGTTTTGATTGCTAGAATTTACTCGGCTTAGGTTGTGTTCCGTATCATTCACACTTCGGATATTTAGATTCCGAACAGGTACAAAATGATCTGAATTATTTTTACTTTTACCTACTCCTGCTTGTTGATTCATAGCATGGTATTGGGTTTCATAGCATTGGACAAGCATTAATAAATGGTTGAAACTCATACACTGTGTAGAGAACAAGATCTGTTGTAACTTAAATGGGAGCAAATTTCGAATCGATGCTATTATTCTAGATTCCGATTGCAAGGGATTAACGACTTTTAATTCGTTGTATGTATTTACAACAAACTCTACAACAGATTTGTGCAAACGAGGATTGAAATGTTGATTTCTAATGGTGGCATCTCGATTTGCAAGCAAAAAGTCATTTTCATAATTCGCGATCAATGCCGCTTTGAATTCCTCATATGTATTGATGTGATCACGTACTGCTTTAAACCATAAAGAACATGGTGGGAGTAATAAATGAGGGATTAATTTCATATATTGTGATCTATCTATACTCATTATATTGCATTCGTCCTGAAATTTTTCCAGGAAAGAAGTAGCGTTTTCATTACATTTACCACTGAATTTACTCATAGCCCGTATTTCACTCATCTTAACACTTAACTTTACCTTTCTTTTATCATTCCGTGTACTTATTGGATGACAATTCCTATCCATGACGTGATGTGTCGTTGCACCATCCATTTTTCGCCCATCTGTACTCTCCGGATGAAGTTCTTCCAAAATAATATCCTCATCAGACACAGGTGAAGGCGAAGTCATCTCTGGTGAGTGGGGAAACTCCAAGCGCTCACTACCCATATTATTGTGGTATGTGTTGTCCTTAACCTGTAGCGTCCTAATTTCTTCCTGTAGAGTAGCTATCAATTGCGTATTTGCACGTATGTTGTTAGAATTATTGATGACCTGAATCTTTTGCTGTTGAACAGAAGATTCTATTACTTCTAAATCCTTTTTTACATCACTGATTTCTTGGCTCAGGTGATTGTGATTATCCTGGCATTCCTCAGATATTCCTTTTAACTTTTCCTCGAACTGCGAGGTGATATCGTTCATCGTCTGGATAATTAATTGTTTCGTTTCATCTGACTTCTGTTCCATTCGTCTGCTTAATTCCTCGTATTGCTTGTTGGATTCTTCGGAGTTCTGCTCTATCTTCTGTTCTATCGTCTGCTTCAATTCTTCGCATTGCTTGTTGGATTCTTCGAACTTCTGTTCTATCTTCTGTTCTATCGTCTGCTTCAATTCTTCGCATTGCTCGTTGGATTCTTCGAACTTCTGTTCTATCTTCTGTTCTATCGTCTGCTTCAATTCTTCGCATTGCTTGTTGGATTCTTCGGACTTTTGCTCTATCGTCTGCTTTAACTCGGTAGACATCTGAATCAATTGTCGCTGTAAGGCTAGCAAGATTCGGTCTTCTGATGTCATTCCTGGTGCTACACTATGTTCACCGTTGTCACTATTATTGGATTCATTCTCCATTGCTTCGCCGTTCATTTTTCTTATAATTATCCTACCACTCCTAAGTCTTGTGAAATTTGTATTCATTAACCTTATTACAAAAGTAAATTCACCCTTACTTTGCTTCGGGATATGAATTTACAGCAAGTTCCCGGGTTCCGGCACCAAAATTTTTATAACGACTCACCAAGGGTAGTCGTCAACCTGGTTCGATCGATAATATATGAATCTCGAGTGGTAGTAATAGTTTGCATGTAAAAATATCTTTAATAATTATACATATTATTATTCTCACCTTTTCTATCAAAATTATAAAGTCGATGAACGGTATCAAATGGTTTATTAGTTGATACACTTTTATGTATTTTTATTCAAATTGTCATGCACACATACAAGATGATTAGGCATCCATAAACAACTACATAGCAACTAACTACATAACACCATCCCATAATATCTCTTACAGATATTAAAAACATTCTTCTTTTTATTAATATTAAATTAACATTCTATTAAGTATAGTGCACATGTATGAGCACTTTCTGCCCAAGGTACAGGTAATTATTAAACTATCCAAAGTATTTCGTTATAAGATCGATGCAATTTTCACCATCTTGGTCATTATTTGATGTCATCATGTAAATATTAGTAGTTATTTTATGTGGCCTGCTCACATTCCCATAACACATCCATTTTTATAACATGTTCATATTTCAACAATCGGTTTTAGTGATTATGTATTTACAGAAGTTACTTTCTTAGTAAGCATAATTACCTCGTGGATTGTTACTCCCACTTGCTGGTTCGTTGCATGATCCAAGAGTCAGTAAAAGAGTAAATATGAACACTCCCAATGGCAGATTTGGACCCATCATAATTCTGATTTTGTCATTTGTTCAGATGTACTAAAAGAAATAAAGACATTCATGAAACACATTGTCTAAGCAAAGTAGGCTAGGTTCAAGTAAGTTTAACTTAACAACAAACTTTAAGTTAGGTTCTCTCGTCTTCTACAATCAACGAAGGACTAGACTAGACGGACTAGAAAGGGACCCATGCCATTATCCCTGGCTTTCTATATCGGAGTTCGCTACTTCTTAATTTAAGTACCTTTCCTACCATCTCTAATATTGCCCAGGAGTCGAGAATTTCTCGAGTATCGTGGGCAACATTAGTTCACACAAATGTTAGTTATTACACAATATACTTTAATAATAAATATGGTTTAAATGTACTTATATCACATCCTTCTTGAACCTCTAATGATGCGGAAGGATTTTGGTAACTTGTAGATGAAATTAAGAAGAAAAGCAGGACATCAATTTTGTACAAAAATTTACTACAAAACGAGGCGAGATAAATGAAAGACGAGGCGTATGAAGTATTCCGAGAATCAAGACGAGACGAGGATAAAACTGTATTTCTCGTCTCATGTTCTGGACACGCTAATTATCCCAGAATACTGGATCAAGATCAATAATGAGCCCCGTCGAGAAGTGAAACCTAGACCACGAGCAGTGAAAATCTAGGGATGGTCACAAAGTTCCGGTTCCCGCGGAACCGGTTCTTGGAGATCCGGTTTTTAAAACCGGTTCCAGACATGGATCCGAAAACCCGGTTTCGAACCGGATCTTAGGAACTGGTTCCAGACCTGGATCCGAAATCCCGGTTCAAGAACCGGATCTTAGGAAGTGGTTCCAGACCTTGATCCGAAAACCCGGTTCCAGATCCGGATCTTAGGAACCGGTTTCAGACCAGGATCCGAAAGACCCGTAAAGGAGGCACGAAGTTCACCTTCAAAACACTGCAAAAAGGACCAAGCGCTTGTGCCCTCCCCGCCCAGACCCGCTTGTGCAACCCAGAAAAAACATTTTGCTCCACCAGTGGGTGTTTAGCCAAACGAGTTTGCCAGTTACCCAGTTGGCACCACTCACATGAGAAGAGGCCACCGCCTGGGCGCCTGCCTTTCGCTTCCACCATTTCATCTAGCACACTGTTCATAACCTGCCAGCAGCTCGAGTTTAGCGTAGGGATGGCCACAAAGTTCCGGTTCCGGCAGAAGAGGAACCGGTTCTTGGAGATCTGATTTTCAGAACCGGTTCCAGACCTGGATCCTAAAAACCGGTTCCGGAACCTGATCCGTTTAGAGCCGAAAATCGGTTCCACCAGGAACCGGTTCTGGCCATCCCTAGAAAATACCCTTACATAATGTTGAGTGAAGGATATTGCAAAAGTAAAAACAAACATAGCTCTCTACAAATTATTGCCTACAAAAGGTAGTGCCTGGAAGCAGAGCATTGATTTTAGACAAAATCACCTCATAGGCCGTGGACACAAAGATATATACTGTGTACTGATCAGGGGCGGATCCAGGGGGGGCAATCGCCCCCCCCCCCAGAAGAGGAAACTTTCTTATTTTATAAAACCCATCCCAAAGTTTGGAGCCCTTAAAAGTAGCAGTATGACAACCCATCCCAGAAGTCGGTCCTGGATCCGCCCCTGGTACTGATTAAGCCAAGAAGTTAGGTTAATTGGAGAAACTGTTACACAACTATATTTTAAATTAAAATCTGCTTTGTTTAGAGACTTCATTAAATTTAATTGGAGGAAAGCTCCTCTTTCTTCTACTTAGGCGTTCTTTTAGTCGGATACTCATCCAAGATGACTGTCCCGTTCTTAAACAAATTTGACATGGTGATTCGAGAGCGCGCGTTGAACGGGGATTCCATGTCTCTATCAGACATACCAGTGAGCAATAATCATCACTAAACGGGACACCTTGGAAGAGCATTTGGCGCACTAATTCTCATTGTAAAAATTGGAAAATAGAATTTTCAGCATTAAAAATAGGGCGAAACCCTTTTCGTTTTGTTGTGCGAGCACAATTTTTCAAAGTCATTATGTTTTGCTTTTATGCCAAAATCGGCTATTTGCATATCGTGTTCGTTCACGAAAACGATTGATGCACTAACAAATTCTATGAATAATCAACAAAGGTCGATCACTTCGTCCCGTCCCACTCACTTGACACCTGAACACACCCATCTTTGATCGCTTGTTCCCTTTTGATGAAAAGTGGGTTCTTTGTGACACTTCCAAGCGTACCAAACATTAGTTGTCTCCACATGACTTTCTTCTTTACATCTCAAGAAAGGTTTACTTACGAAAGGTTATGCTCTCTGTACCGTGGAACTGCCAGCAAGTGGTGCATTACAAGCTCCTTCCACCTGGTCAGACCATCACTGCTGAGCTCTACTCTCAGCAGTTGCAAGAGGTGCACAATGCACTGTGGCAGAAGGAGGCAAAATTGGTGAATCGCAAGAGTGCACTGTTGCTGCACGACAATGCCAAACCATATGTGGCAAAGAGGACTGGGGAACCCTTCAGCAACTTCTGGAGACACTGTGTTATGCACCATATTCACCAGACCTGCGCCAACGGATTACCACCTGTTTCATTCCTTCGACAACCACTTGCGTGGCAGGTCATTCGGAAATGAGGTGGGGACCTGTGGAACGCCTTCACAGACTTTTTTTTTCTTTCTTTTTTGCATCCACGTCGTCGGAGCTTTATCACCAGGCTATTGTGCTACTGCAGCAACGTTGGCAAAAGGTGTTGAATGCTGATGGAGATTAATTCGAAACCTAAAAGGATGTACTGTTTACTCTAGTGTTCTTTTTATCACTCCTCTAGAACAGCATGAACTAATGGTTACTTTGTATTTAATTCCATTATCCTTATTTTTGAAAAAAGAGGTCTTAACGACCTGCAGTTTGAGATTTTTAATCCTTTGATCATCCTATTGGCTTTAGAAATGTATTTATGGATATTCTTCTTTTATACTTTTCATTCTACGAGCCTGCAAGACTTATTTATGATTAAAGATTTTTTTTTTTAGTTTGTTCTACAATACTTACCTATGGCAACTCTGTTCTTTTATAACATACTTTGTTTGTTTCTTGAAGTTAATGCCAGTACTGAGGCCATACTTTTTATGGACGTGAACCTACAGTTCAAGGCAGGAGTAAAAGTGGATCTGAAAAGGTAGGGAGACGCTTGACATCACGTGGTCCCGCATGTCTATCTTTGCCCATTATATTTTTTAGAAAGTAAGGGGATGCCATAGATATTTTTGAAAGTGGGGGAACGACGTCCACCCGTGTTCCCCCTCACTTTTACCCCTGGTTAAAGGTGGAATCATAACCAGTATATGGGTTCAAATCCTTTTAATGATGGAACCGAACCAGGGATCACATATATCAAAGACACACGCGATAGCTATTAGACCAGCAGGGAGGGTTATATAACGTTCGTGGCTAATGTCAAACATTGGAATTATTATTCTTTGTAAAATTTAGGATTTTACACTTCTATATGATGTAATATAAAAATAGATCTAATAGTAATAATATCAGCGCAAGTGTAGTAAACAAACAACACAGCCACATACCTACAGACAAATAAAAGTTCTGTGCATCGGACTCCGGGGTATGGATTCGATGTATTTTGTTACACAGAATCCAAATTTCAAAACTCCAGGATGATTGACCGTGTCAATGTTTTTATGGGCGAAAAATCTGGGCGACTTTGGATAAGAGGGACACACATTTCTCGCATAAAACACGTCCCATAAAACAAAACTGACAGGGTCAATCGTTCTGGGGTTTCAAAATTTGGATTCTGTGTAAAAAATTACATCGAATCCATACCCTGAGGTCCGGTGCACAGAACTTTTTTTTTTTTTTTTTTTTGTTTGTTTGAGAGTGTAATTGACGTATTGTAAATCATGCTATTCATAAGATCATTATTGTAGTTTCTCGATTATGCGCTCCGTTCTTGATAAAATAATTAAAGTTTGTTCAATTGTGTAAGTAAAATTTCATCAACGAAGGAAGTTCAAGCACTCTATTTCATTTCCTTCCAGAAAAAGGAAGATTTTCTGTATACTTATATACCTTAATATGTTAAATGTTTATTTTACCATAATACACATATTTTTCTCATGGTATGGTTTAAATCTTTAAACCTTCCCCCCTCGCCTACACCACTAAGTTTCTAAAAAGCCAAGTTAACTACTACTAAGCCGAAACTTCTACTGAACAGAAATAAGGTACTGGTCCATTGGAAAAAGAGAAATGAAACCTTTAAATTTTACGTCCCATGATTATGGCGGTTAGGCTAAAGGAGACGGTGATCATGAGAAATGAATGAAATGGTGGAATAGAGAAAGTAGGAGGAAACCGAAGAATCCGAGAAAACCCACGCACAAGGTATTTGTCCACCAAAAACTTCACTTGACACGAGCTGAGATCGAACCAGGAACCCCATGCACCAGAGGTGAACGCTCTATCACTAAGCCACCGCGGCCCCTCTGTTCTATTGAATTCTGTTAACTCATATGAATTTTAGTAGATTCAAGTCATAACATCCTTACGTTCAGAAAACAATATGTTCCACACCTTAACATCTCATTTAAATATCAGAACAGAACATGCAGACACTTAGCAATACCCTACCGATATTTTCTTTTCGTGAGGGCAGAATTTTCTATCCGAATGTATTGACCGAGAACGTTATAATTTAAATTGAGCTATATGTGAAAATAGGCTACATACGTGATGTAAAACAATTGAGCTGAAGTGTTAGTGTAAAACAAAACCAATAATCACTGTTCTCATTCTTTAATTGTGTTGCATATATAAGAAATGATATATCTAATCAGGTACGTAGACAAAACAATATCAACTGAGTGACCTATAGTTGTTTTGGAAGCTAACCCACGAGTTGTTTTGTCCCGTGTAAATCAGAGAATCAGTGCGATAAGATAAGATTTTCATTGTTTTTTTATGAGTGACATTGGCTTAGATGTAATAGCAGAGATGAATCAACAATCTTTTTTGAAAAATTCCTCATGAATTATGTTAAGAATAGTTTATCTCTATGAGTACTGTGTGACGGGGTATTCTTTGTGATCGAAAGTATTACTGCTTTAAAAACAAGCAAATGTTTGAATCTTGATTGGTAGAAATCTCTCGATGTTGCTAAGCAAGACGTAGAGTTGTCGGATTTTACGTTTTCATATAAGTTTTATTTTTTCTGGTACGTTTTACGTTAAGTATTTTCTTTTTGACGAGTTTTAATAAATAAAAGGAATGATAATTCTGGATAGTTGTAACTATTTTTAAGTGAATGCAATACATGGAAATTGGCCGGGATAATCATACTGCAAATACGGATGCATCAAAATATCAAATAATACTTTCGACAAAGTGGATTCTTTTAAATATTTGGGATCAATATTAACAAAACAAAATCACATGCACGAAGAAATTAAATGTCGACTAAAAGCAGGGAATTTGTGTTTTTATTCAGACCAAAATCTTTTGCTGTCGCGAATTCTGTAGACGAATTTGAAGTTTAAAATATATAAAACGATAATCATGCCTGTTGTGCTGTATGGTTACGAAACATCGTGGCTTACTCTGACAAGACGGAAGAACGCAGATTTAAGTGTTTGAGAATAGAATCCTGAGCCGAATATTCGGACCTATCTCAAGAGAAACGGAAATGGGGAATGGCGGAAACTTCATAACGAAGAACTGCATAATTTATAAAGTCTACCAAACATTGTTAGGGTCATCAAGTGTAGGGTTCTCAGGTGGGCAGGTCATGTAACCCAAGGTACATAAAATAACAGGTAGCCCCAGTTCGCGATTAGCGTTCTGATTGGCTCCCTGTCCGTGACGTCATGTGGAGGTATCAATGAAGATTTTTTTCGCTTGCCTGCTTGTTACACTTCGCGCTTTACTCGTAAAGCTGGATTCAAAACGATATAATTATGAACTTCCTTGTCTTACCAAATGCAAAGAATGAGTCTTTTCTACTCACAGACGGCACAATATTATATAATAAATAAATAAATACCGCCAATAATGATTAATTATCTATACAAATAAAAATTAATATAATGTTTGGTCGTTAACTTTCCCTAGACCTTTTGGCTGATTTTTATAATTTGTAATACATGAGTTGACCTGGCCTAACTAAGATTTTTATCACATTGTTTTGATTAAAAGGCGAATTCTAAGTGGGTAGAAAAGGCTCAAAATATGTGCCTAAAATACAGTATCTCACAAACCTATTAAGTTAGAAAGACGAAACTCGGTATATAAGCTGCTCATTAAACTTAGGGGAAAACATATCCCTTGTTTTAAGGGATAGAAAGGGCATTTGCTATTCATAGAAATAAAAATCATTGTAAGAATGTTTGATTGCTAACTCCTCGTCGACCAACTTGAATTATCAAGTATTTTTGGTACTTTAATGCACCCAGGCCCAGTGGCGGCTTCAGCGGGCAGGCTGGGTAGGCACAGACCTACCTAAAATTTGAAAAGTATATAAACGCTAAAAGATACACAAGAGTAAATATATTTTCCACTATTTATATTGTTTAACAAACATCATCAACCACTACTACTCTCATTAATCAATCAAATATGTATATGTATCCATCAGCGAGGCAGCGGGCACACCCAAAATTAAAATCCTAAATCCGCCCCTGCCCAGGCCTAACTTAGGATCTTATCATTTTTCGGCTCGGGGCTGAGAGGAGATATGAAGTAGACTACAAATAATCAAAAACATCCGAAATTAGTGCCCAGTCCATAATTTTCATGGTCACTGAAATGAATAGTGACCCCATCCGATACGGTTTAAATCTAAATTCATCCTCTTAGGACGTGGGGAAGGGGTGGCATTATAGAATTTTGTCATTACACTTTCATTTGAAACGTGAATTCTATGAGGGGAAGGAGTTCAAATGATTTCCATAAACCAATCCTCTCCATGAGAGCATTTCAGGTAGTAAAATACATAAAGCAAATATAATTCAAGTTATTCAGTGATTCGGTTCCAGGTATGTAATAACAAGTTAGGTTAGGCTGTGTTATAATAGGTTCGGTTACGACCTTAAGAAAAAATTATTCAAAGTATTCAGAGATTCCGGGTATGTAATAAAAAATTAGGTCAGGTTGTGTTAGGATAGGTTAGGTTACATTAGAAATCTAATCTACCCTAACCTAACATAACCGAACCTAACTTAACTTAATTTGGTTAGGTTAAGTTAGGTTAGGTTAGAAATCTAACCTAACCTTTTGTATTTAGTGTGTATTAATCAAACTGTCAGATATCGTCACTACAAAATATTTCCTTTACATTATTAATATTCGTTTATTACTCAATACAACACACTTTACATTATGTATTACAGGTTACAAGTTGTACAGATATCTTTAGAGTGGTATACATACATAAAAGAACCACCTTCACAGGGGAAAATTTGCAGTTATTAGTCCTGCACTTTACCCTTCGATTTCTTGGAATTTAGTTTTCGTAGCTTATCCCCGTCTGTTAATCGGCCCTTCAATTATATGAATAATGGTTAAACTGCACTTTGAGCAGAACAAGTGATTTTATCATACGATGTGGCATTGAAGATGAAATAAAATCAAGGTAATTTGTACGTAACAAGTGCGGTTCGTTCAGACAAGATTAGGTTAGGTAGGTTAAGTTCGGTTCGTAAAAGGTTCCTATGAGTGTTCTGCTCAAAGTGTACTTTAAGCACTTTGCCAGAATAATGATTCAGATACTCAACAAAACTTAAGAATATAATTTAAACTAAAGAATATATGAAAATATGCATTTATATTCTTGTTGGTACTCCCATCCACCTCGCCTTACGTACATAAACTCCTTAAGTTTCAGGCCCTCAGAAACAAATGTCAATAAAGTAAAATAAATTATTGTTGTCACACATCTGGTTTTCAACCTGACTAACGTCTAGTCTATTTTTTACCCATTCCAGGTTGGTATCAATAATGAAGGAGCAGCGTCAGAGTCCCCTGATGTAACCAGAATGGAAAAAAGGAGGAATGTTTTCAAAGATTTTATTAGAAATCTAATCGGAAAATGTCCATTAGAAAAACCTACACACAGATAGAAGGGTAATACTAACGTAAGACGAATATTTCAGAAATAGGAGTACAAAGTAGAAACTAGATTCAGTTGGCTAAGTTAGCAACAAAGTTTCCCTTTTCAATTTGGCTTCGGATAAACCTTTCAACTTTTTGCACAGGTATTTCAAAAAATCGCTATCTTTTTTAATACCCTTCACAAACTGCTTCATTACAGCTAACTTTATGTGCAGAGGGAGTAACAATACTTTCTTTCATCAACTAAGCTGTTCCGAATCACATATTCGGCTCCTGGTTCAAGAGTTTGTGTTTTCGGCTACTCTTTCTTGACCCAGTGGTGATCCTTATCGCGGCTTTCCTACTCACAGATGAAACACATCTATTTTCTATATATACGCCTTGTAGACCAAGAAGCATGGTGATAGCTTTCAAATTACCGTCAATGCTCCAACCGTGGTCGGCATACCTGCTTCTCTGATGAAGAAGGACAGCTTTAAGACTCGTTTTCAGGGATCAATAAATAACCTTCATTCATCTTTAACATAGGTGATTAGGGATGCATGCGAGACGCGAGAAGTCTCGATGCGAGACGCTAGACAAGACTCGGTTAAGTCTCGTCACGTTGAAAGAAGGCTAAGTAAATTAGTAAGATGAATAAATAATTTCTATATCTGCCAGATATTGGTAACGTAATAGCTGCGTTGTATGTTTATGTGCTATCTGATCGTCTTAATTGTACTCGAGGTTCATACAGTATAGGTGGTATCTTTAGAGAAGCGCTTGAGAACAAGAAATCTAGATTAAACTACGTGCATAATATTTACATTGAAGGTTAGTGCCTGTAATATTTTTCGTGTGTGAGTATTTATATATGTTTACTTAGAATAGATCTTGTAGTAGTAGGTTAGATTAGATACTGAATAAAATAAATATTGTGTCCCATGATGATGTTGAATGAAACCTAAAAATGGGAAAAAGGACTGAAGGTAGCACTGACATTTACCCTGATTCTCTATAAGCCAAGTAACCCGTACCGTATAGATCTGTTTCGAGTGTAGTATGTGATCCCCAGATTGTAAATTGCAGAGCAGAGATACTTAGTGGTTTAAATTCTTAATGTGCATTTTACAAACTTTGAATTCCTTTTATATTATTGGCAAGAAACTATGTAAACAAGTTCAGAATTATTTCGAAAAGGGGACATTCAAAATTAAATCCAGTTTTGTTTGAAGTACATGAAACTATTTGGATAAACCTGTTTTGGAAGTTGAAAACTATAATTTTACTATGTATATTATTATTATTATTATTATTATTATTATTATTATTATTATTATTATTATTTGGATTTTATAATAAATAATTCAGTGGAAGAAACTTTTCATTTCACAAGCAGAAGTGTATTTGTATTACTAGGTAGAGATTTTCTGGTATTTTAATATATTTTCGTTAGGAAGCGGAAGCTAGTACAGGGGTTATTTCGAATATAAATAAGCATCACATTTGCGTTGTGTGAGAATGAAATCGTGCTTGGAAAAACAGTTTGTGAAATCTTCTTCATGTTAGACTATATTTGGCTTCAAAAATTAACATTTTATTGAATGATTATTTTTATTTTCGATTTTACAGCTTTTTTTTTCCGTGAGCGCATGCTTAATCTGGAAAGTTGAAGCGCTCGCGTTTTGTATTCATGCCTGGCAATAGATTGGGTTCTCAAATCACAGTCAAAGGTCGGAGGTATGCTTACGAGCCGTGAGAGTCAACGACCAAGATTGAGTCAAGGCTTTTTCCCGAGTTCGAATTCATTCTTGTATTTTAGTCTTCCATTCCATATTGCACTGAAGTAGAATATACACGAAGGGCTAGTTCTCTGAACGGGTGTAGGCCTATCCTAGTACAGACAACTGACCCCTTAGGGTAACTGCTTCTCCATGGTAATGTGGAAATGTGACATCTTCATCCTTATTATCATCGAGTTGCGCGATACAATAAAGACGTAGTTGTAGTAACAAAATTCAGCATGGTATCTATGACAGCCTATAGAGAGTAGTTAGTAATTTACTCGTTTGCTAACGAGTGTCGATCTAAGCTATTAATAAAAATTGAATCAGTCAATAGATTTAAAAAAATATTTTTTTATGGAAGTAAAAAACAAAAGTAAAAATCATGATAGTGATTTTATAGTTCCCCATATCATTGGTATTTCAAATCGCTATGATATTATTAAGCTTCTACTATGCCATTTTGAAATGCATTTCTCATACCAGAGAGCAACGTAAATTGGAAAATCTAGATACTTCTGGCTAGTCAATGGATCCTCTATGCTATGTAACTTAACTAGTATATTCTTACATAATAACCCACAGTAGTGAGGAGTGACATTGTTCATTCGATGTGTGCGAGGCATGTACTACGGATCAACTCTTTTCCCTACAGGTTTATGAATGAGTCTCGGACTGTCATCCGATTATGCAAATGTCTCTTCGTCTGCAAATATTACTCTATCCCAGTTATAATTAATATTTGTCTCTGCAAATGTTAGTCGGTGGACGTTATGAATGTCGGTGAACTGCTCTTTACGTACAGCTAAATAGGCCTAAAACCTGGAATCTTTGAGGTTTAGTCCATCAATAGGAAAGAGACCTGGTAAATGGGATTTCAGCATTAACTGTCCTGAAATCACAAAATGACTTTTACTGACATAATCAAGGCTTGATCTCTGTTCTTAGTGGACACCCTTTGAGGGTCGGTACCGGCTTTTGAAGTCACATTATCTCCTTCTCTATACTTCCTCCACGAAGTGTATACTATAGCACGGGGAACCACATGTTGCTTCTCAGTTTCAGTTAAACTCGTTTTAGCATATTCAACTAGCGCAATGATTTGCTCGCGAATAATTTGACGATACTGAATTGTTATGGGTATCTGACTAGTACACTTTGCAAAGAGGATATTTTCTTACCAATAGGTATCGTAGTGAATCTTCTGCTAGCAGTTTTCTCTCAGAGCATAAGGTAGCCTATGGAACTCGGTAAACTGTTGTCTGTAGGTGTTATTTTGGGTGCCATCTTCCTTGAAATACCACAACACCGGAACAATTGTTAGGTTCTCTTCAGTTGAATCATCTTCCATTTTTTAGCGCAGTCATGCGATGAAACTTCCAGGATTTCCTTAGCGAGAACTGAGCCAAACTTCGGCTGATTACAACGGAGTCGCACCCTGGCTCAAAATAGCTTCGGAAATTTAAGTTATAAGATTGTCACATTCTAGGTGACATGAGAGTTAAGGTTTCTAACATTATTAGTAGCGTAACACCAAAATAGAAAGAAAGTGAAACCATCCATCTTTTATTGTTTTTCTACTACATTCTGTTAATCTTTAACTTTCTATTTATTCTATTTACCACATCTTTGTTATTAAAATATAAAATCAGCTTACCGTAGAATAATATCTATGTATTTAACATTTTCGTTGCATATTTACAGCTTAGTAACAAAAAACATTTTCAATTATAATCTACCCAAAGAAAGATATATATCCAGAAACATCCCGAAACAACATGACTTCTCTTTCTTCTTTTACTCGAAGGCATGTGTATTGAACCATAGCAGTTTCTGCCTTCAACATCCTCCTCCCCTTTAACTATAGTTCGTACCCCCATCTATCAGGTGGTCTACGACTTCTTTGTGATCTCCGACAATCTGTACTATTAGACCCTGTTTGCTCTGTACAGTCTTTTGATACGTTTTCTCGATTAGTCTCATTCAAATAACTATCGTCCAAACGCCGGTCTACTCCTATCTGACCAGTAACTTTATACTCAGGACTTCTTAGTCTAAACATCCTCTTCTCCTCTGAATTTATTACTACCTTATTTTCACAAGAATTCAGATCATTTATTCTAACTTGATGTCTATGACACTTACGGACAATACCATTAACCAACACTTCTAAAAGATTATTACCTAAGTATCGAACAAAACGCCCCTTAATAAATTTAGGTAAGTCTTCCATATAATTCCGTACCCATATAGTCATTCCTTCTTTCCAATTTACCTCTCTGCGTTTTGGACACTCGGGTGCTTTAGTTTGATTATCGAACGACACTGGAGTAATATTAAACCATGTACATGGTTTGAACGCAAACACCAATGAAGCTGGAGCAGCATGGATAACTTTCAATAAAGTGTGTAAAAGCGCATAATTAATTTCCTTTAACCAATTAACTACATACTGACGGTTAATTCGATACCCATTCTGAACATATCTTTTCTTCATTAATTTTTTAAAAGTCTGCACCGCCCTCTCAGCGCTACCATTACTTTCAGGGGAATACGGTGGTGTAGAAACCAATTTGATACTTCTCTTCCTGCAATATTCTTGAAACTCCTTACTTCTAAAAGGAGGACCATTATCTGTAACTATAGTTCCTGGAAACCCCACCAATTCAAATAACTCTTCTAAACAAGTTAAAGTTGCAGAAGTGTTCGTCGAATCCACTTTCCACACTTTAATCCAATGGGAATATGTATCCACCATCAGCATAAAAAGGAAACCAAACAACTGACAATGGTCTATATGTATCCTACTAAAAGGTTTTTCTGAATTCGGCCAAGGACAATAATAATTTTTAGGTGAATTATTAGCTGTAGCTGAACAAACTTCACATCTCTTTAAATAACCACGTAATTCATTAATCATGTCAGGCCACCATACTTCGTTATCCGCTAATTTCACAGTAGCATACTCTCCCAGATGATCCTTGTGCAATCTTTCCATATAGAACGCTCTCAACCCTCTAGGAAGCACTATTCTTCCTTTCCAAAATAAACAATCATTGTGTAATTCCAATTGAAATCTTCTTCTGTACAAGTCCTGATATTCTTTATAATCAAAACAAGGTGGTAATCTTTTAGGCCAACCAGATAACATCCATTCTTTAATCTTTTGTATCGTAGGATCTTTCTTAGACTCATCTTCTATCTCTGTCTTATCTAAAATAGTAGAAGAAATTTCACTGATGTAATCTGGAGCTATTTGATCCTCTTCAGTAGACGTTTTTAAAGGAAACCTTGACAAGAAATCAGCAACTTTTACAGCCTTACTATACACTATATCATAATCATAATTGGCTAAGATTAGAAACCATCTTTGCATTCTTGGAGAAGCTCCATCTGGAGCAGCTTTCAAACCAAAAATCCATTTCACTGGTTGGGCATGAGTGATAATCTTGAAGTTTCTGCCGAACAAAAATTTATGGAATTTACGCACTGCAAAAACCACAGCTAGAGCCTCTCTTTCGAATTGGGAATATTTTTTCTCCGCTTCCGATAGAGTAGCTGAGGCACAAGCTACTGTTTTAAACTGACCATCTATTTCATTGTACAGTACTGCCCCTACTCCGTCTGGAGAGGCATCTGTCATCAGTACCACCTTTGATGTTTCATCGAATGGATGTAAAATTCTTGCATCTTGTAGCATGCTTTTCGCTAACTGAAACTCGCTCTCTTGTTTGCTAGACCATTCCCAGCGTACACCTTTTTTTATTAATCCATATAATGTAGGAATACAGGACGGCAAGGAAGGTAAATGTCTATGATAGAAATTCAGCATACCTAAGAAAGACTGTAACTGTGTTACATTTTTGGCGAAGGTGTATTCAAAATCGGTTGCAGCTTGTCTTTTGCTGGAAGAATGCCTTTCTGAGAAATATCGTATCCTAAATATCTTATGGAATCAACAAAGAAAATACTTTTTTCTTTGTTTACCTGTATGTTGTAATGTTTAAATTTCTTCAAGACTTGCACTGTTCTCTGATAACATTCTTCCACCGTACTACCCCAAATAAGCACGTCATCAAGATAACAACTTACTCCTTCCAAACCTTGTAAGACATTGTCCATAAATTTTTGGAAAATTTGCGCTGAACAATTAAGCCCAAATGGTAACCGATGCTGTAAATATAAACCCCAAGGAGTGTTAATTACTAAATATTTCTGCGAATCTTCCTGCACCTCTAGTTGTAAATAAGCTTGTTTTAGATCTAACAATACAAAGTACTTAGCACACGATAATCTATTGAGCAAGTCTTGTATTTTAGGTAGAGGATAACTAACTTTTTCTGTCACTAAATTTAGTGTTCGTTTAAAATCTAGACATAACCTCATAGTTCCATTCTTTTTCCGAACAATTACCATTGGAGTAGCCCAATCTGCTTGTGAAATCTTCTTTAAAACCCCAGCATTACATAAATTATCCAATTCCTTCTTAACTTGCTCCTGTAATGAATATGGTATGTCATATGCTTTTCTAAATATTGGAGTGACACCTTGTCTTAAAGGAATAGCCACTTTAAAATCTTTAATGGGAACATTAATAGATCCATTAAAAACTTCACCAAATTGCTGCAACACCTGATTCTGTAATACTTTTGCTGACTGATTGTTCACAGCTTCTACTTGCTTCAATTCTTCAGCACTACCAAACATGTATGCTAACTGATTCCTCCACTGCGGAATGATCGAATCCAACCAACTTCTTCCTAAAACCGGCTGGAACATCTCTTGTTTAACTACCATTAAAGATAAGTAGTCATTGTAGTTTAAGTGCTCTACTTTGATTGTACATTTACCTAATGTATTAATGGGAGAGCCATCAGCATTATTGAGTCTACCCTGAAATGGCTCTATCAACATTCCATTTAATAACGGTGAAGTATAACTAACGGCTGAAACGGCCGCACCTGTATCGACCAGAAATTTTATTATTTGATCATTGCATCTTAAATTAATATATAATGGTTCTTTGCACATTACCATGATTGACATTACATAAAAATATTGCACGTAGATTGAAAATATCGACTGCGCCAATTGTTAATCTTTAACTTTCTATTTATTCTATTTACCACATCTTTGTTATTAAAATATAAAATCAGCTTACCGTAGAATAATATCTATGTATTTAACATTTTCCTTGCATATTTACAGCTTAGTAACAAAAAACATTTTCAATTATAATCTACCCAAAGAAAGATATATATCCAGAAACATCCCGAAACAACATGACTTCTCTTTCTTCTTTTACTCGAAGGCATGTGTATTGAACCATAGCAGTTTCTGCCTTCAACACATTCGTGATAGAAATGATTTTATTTACGATCTTTCATGCCCTTCCTTACATTTAATAGAATAGGAATTTCGCAGAATCAATTAAATACAGGGATTAAGAGTATAAATGTGCACCTCTGTTTTCGTCGATTGGCAGGATAAACGATATTTCTTTAGAGGTAGGAATCTTCCTAAGGAAAGTAAGAATTGGCACGTTGTTATGATTATTAGTTACTATCTGTCATTTCTAAAAATGGTGTCCAAGAGCCACAGAGCACTATTCTACAAGTCAAGATACACTTGTTTGAAATTATCTAGCAATTAGAACAATGCCTTTCTATATTTGCAAGCAATTATTTCGGTGGTAGTCTCATCATCCTTCATTTGACTCAGATTCAGTTCTATCTGCCTTTCCCTTATCAGCATTTTCCTCTTTCTTCCTTTTAATTAATTTTGTTCCTTCTTCACTTTGGGAAGCTCGTTTTCTATCCTTGTCTGAATTGCTATTACTCTGTGAGCTTACTTACTTCTTTCTTTTCCATTTCTTGTGTGTCTACGAGTTCTTTTCATTTTCTTCTTACTGGTCTCTTCTTCAGGTAATAATTTAACCTCTTCTCTTTTCTGCTCTTCGCTTTCACTCTTGTCACTTTTTCTAGATTTTCGTTCCCGTTTTTGGGGTTATTTTTATTCTTCATCCTCGATCCTTCTTTTATCTCATTCTTTCTATTTTCTATGTCGATACTGTTTTCACCAATCGTTTTAGAAATTTTGTCGTGCACATTTTCAACATCCATTAATAAGGAATATTTCGTTCTTTCTACTTCTTTATCCAACTGCTCACATGAATTACACATCAACAAGACCGATTGGCGAGTCATATAATCGAAAGTTTCCTCATCGAGTCCTACACATAAGAAGTGATACCATTTACTATATCGACAACATAGTATCACTTTTCTATCTTCTGCTACTTTCAAAATGCCCTCTGTCTTAGAGCAGATACAAGAAACATCTTCCATATCACTAGACTTTCACATATTTCTTCTTATTTCATTATAGCTCGGGAGAGCCTCATCTTGACCCTTTATTTTATAAACCAACTTTCTCTTCTTTTCTTTTTATATTCACAAAAAAATAATCACGCTACTCTGATACCAGCCTATTTCTTAAGTTGTAACCACAACAAATTCCTGGTTGGGTTGCTAATTTGTAATAGCACTGTTCCCGCCGTATGACGGTACTGAAACTATTGAAACGTGAGGCGATCTTAGGCGAGCTGGACGGCCCAAGACTCCACCATTCAATACGTGAGTGACACCTGGTCGTCGTTGAACATCGTCGTCTTCACCATTTAATATCTGATAAATTTGTCAGGGCGAAACGTGTCGTGACAGAGCCGGTGCGCTTTGTTAATTTTATGGGGAAATAGTGAGAGCAATCCACTATTTGAGAGGCTGCAACTTAACATATTTTGGGAGTTTACTTAGAACTATAGTGGTTCGGAATCTTTCACCTGCCTACCAATTCAGAGAATTGGTCATCAGCCATGTCACAGTCTCTAACGTCCCATACTTCCTAAAGCTAAGGTCCAGGAATCGCTACTGGGGGTACGTTGCATATATACTCGCACTCCTATTCCTTACTCATGTTGCTATGTCTTTGCTTTCCTCTATTGATTCTTAATTTCAACGTCTCTCCAAGATATTTCTCCACTACATTAAGGTAAGTTTCTCTACCACATAATTATTCAGATTAGGAGATGTTACCGATTTAGATTTGTATGGAATTACTTCGGACACCAATTTCTGATATTAAAAATTTATTATAAATTTCTATAGATCTTTACATAAATTCACAACGCTGGATAAATAGATCAAACTTTTTCGATTAGTATGTTTTAATCGAAATCTTGTTGAAGTTAAATACATTTTTCGTTATTAAAACAGTGTTATATCTTCTGCAACAGACTATATAATACAACTGAGAATTAAGTTCAGGAACGTTTTGTCTCTTTATGAACTAAGTCAGATTACTAACAATTAAATGATTATGATATGGCAAACGAAGTTGCAACTATTACATAGTCAAGAGAGAAAAATTTCAAAGTTTCGAATGGCAATTGGATAGTGGTAGTACATCCATCTTGCTTAAATTTTTACAAGTCCAAATTGAAGTTACTTTAAATGAATGAAACTAGGCCGAGAGTCAGCCTCGCCCTGTTGACGGTTTTGACTTGGTCCATTGCCGACAATTGCTCCAGATTCCGAATGGTTACTGTTGTCGCTTCTTGCGAATGTTCATCGGAGTTCGTCAATTCTACTTGGCGGAAAACAAAGCTAGGCATCGACCAAGGGTGTCGACGGACGTCTCCCCTGTCTGCTACCGTCTAGTAAAGAACTTTACATCTTTCTGACCAGGAACGATTATTTCTGTGTGCTGCACTGTATACAAATCGTAACCGAACTGAACGTTGGGTGCGGTGCTTGATTTGGCTCGTGACCTCGATTTTCCGGTGTGTGGGTTTTGTTTTGCTACCTACGCACACCCTATTTTCGCAATGTGGGTGCAATTTTACTGCCCACACGTATCCTTTTTCCGTTAGGGGAAGTACTTTGGGATGGTGAAATAGGGTGCAATTTCTCCGTTTTTTTCTGTGAATTCAGAATCAATCGGAAATACCCCAGACCTTGGATTTGTTTACAATTTCTGTTGTTTATCTTGCCTAACATTCTGAATTTTTGTATAGTATATTATCAATTTACTCTTGATTATATAATTAGTTAACTTGAATTTAACCAATTATCAAGAGACCCAAGGATAATTCCTAATGATTAAGAATTCCAATTATTGCAGGCATTACTAACATCTTCTATCTCCTAATATTCTGTCTTTTTCTTCACGTTCCTCAATACATTAATCCGCAAAGAAGAAGAGGGAGATATATGCAGGTGCTGATGTCGATTTCAATCACTGGGCTACACTATCACAAGGTCGTTGTTGCGTCTCCTAAGTTGTTTCCATTTCTATTTCGCCTAAATACGGATTGTCCATCTGGGGTTGGGGTCTACCTTTTAGTGTCAGTTGCAAACACTCGTCGATTTTGCTATTAGACTTGGTATTTTCGCTGGCTTGTTTTCCTGCATCTGATAAATATTACCAACAAGCTAAACACCAGGTGTCAAGTTGACTATTTCCACTGGACATCCACTATTGCGTTTTATGATCGGTACACTGAGGTAGCTGGTCATGTGTGGTTGTTTACTAAAACTTCACAAGTTTCCAGGTGATTCACAGTGCTATAATGTAGTGTCCATAATCTATCAGTTCTCTGTCTGACTCTCTCACTGATCTTCGGCAACGGTAGGTCTCTTCTTCATTAGATGTCGGATAAAACAGAGTTTTGCAACCATATTGTGAAAGATTAGAGTATTGTACTTTGATAATAATGTACGAGTAAGAATTTTTATTCTCCTTGTACGCTGTACACCTTTATCACATATCACTATCTACTGTATTTAAAGGGCATGGGTGGATACGTATAGTGGAATGGCCTCAGATGAATCTTGGGACGACAAGTGGGTGGCATGTAGATACCCCAAGACACATTAATTCCTCATGTTTCGATCCTCAACTCTCACTGGCTCATGACAAATGGCGCAAAATCGAAAATCTGGGATTAATTTATTTGTCAAGAATGGGTCGATCGATTGTGTTCAAACTTAGATTATATATAGGTGTATGCAAGGGCTTTGTCTGAAAATATTAACAGCTCCCTCCGACCATTTTCCCCCTCTCAAAAAAATTCGATTCACTATTTTGATTCTCTTTTGACCTATTGTGGTCTTCGAGCACAATTATGAAAAAAATAATTTTAGATGTCGCCTTAACCCTACAATCACATATGTTTTCCAAAATTGTAACACGGGTACGCCATGGTCAAAATTAGCCAAAACCAATCATACCACACTTAAAAGGGGGCAGTTCCTAAACGAACGTCTATTGGTGTAGCTTTAGCATATTTGCTACGTGAATGAATGAAAAATCACACATGAAGTGCCAAATTCACTTCAGCCCATTACCATAATACATTTATTGTCCGTAAGGTTTTCTCGTGCGTATTTCTAGATCTCAGCATTAGTTCTTAATTGGATTTATTCAATAACATATTTTCTTTAATTACTCTCTCATCCCCTAGCTGCATCATGATTCTAAATATCGCATCCTTCCGAAAATATTATTAATGAGATTAGTATTGTAAGTATTCAACTTTCCCAGCACAGCAATTAATTATTACGATACCTAATTTATTTCTTCTTATATATTCTTTCTTCTATCTTCTCTTTCTTCCAATTTGTCTTTTATTATCTTTTATTAGTATATTATGAAAATTCTTTTTCTTTATTCGCAGGTTCGTTGACTACAAGGACAAAATTACTATAATAAATTCTAAGAAATAACTTATACAGAGCCACGAGGCTTCATCTTTCAAGAAGATCGTACAAAATGTATGAAGTTTGGAACCATTAAAAAAATTGGCCCCAGAAAATGATATCTCAGTAATATTTCACTATTGTATTATAAGAACCCAACTTCAGAGCACTTTGCTAATCAGAATACACGTTTATTAGTACATAGAACCAAATTCATTTTATCTTGCTAATTAATGTATGTGGATGGAAAAGTAAATTTTAGAGGTATTATTCTAGAAAGCAAACTTAGTATAATTTAAGATTTATTCTATATTCTAAAACTTTGCTTCATCATTTTATCGGTAGTTGGTGGGAATGGTTTCAGGTGGAGGGAAAAGTCTCCCTGACCTAAACTTTAAATTAATGCATTTTTAGGATTACCTTACTCTGCCACAAAACAAATAATGGTAATGTTTACAACGCTGGTGTGGCTATTGTAGCATATTTGGAGATCCTATATCGTTGTGGCATATGTATTACCGGTACCTTATTATGAAAAAGTGGTAAGATGACATGTTGGTAATCAACAATGTACCAAGTTAACCCTTCCCACAAAAAAAGTAACCAAGAATACAAATAGAACAACGATATGGAATATCCACACATACATCATCATACCCCTAATCATCATACTACCTAATACTGCTTACTAATACTACAACTAATTATGTTGAAAGCAGAACCCAACCAACTCCTGCGGGGCTACTAACCCGTTCCTGCTAGTACTATTACTACCACTACTACTATTACTACTACTGCTACTAAAGCTACTACTCCTACTAGTGCTACTACTACTACCACCACTACTACTATCACTACTGCTACTAATAATAATAATAATACTCCTGCTACTACTATTACTACTAATTATACTTATATCGAGAACAGAACGCAACCAACCCCTGTGGGGCTTGTAACCCGTTCCTACTACTACTACTATTTCTACTACTACTGCTGCTGCTACTACTACTCGAACAACAACAACTACTACTACTACTTATACTTATGTCGAGAACAGAAACCAACCAACCCCTGTGGGGCTTCTAACCCGTTTCTACTTAGTACTACTACTACTCCTACGGCTACTACTATTAGTGCTGCTGCTAGTACTTCTGCTGCTGCTACTACTACTACTACTACTACTACTTATGTCAAGAACAGAACCCAAGCAACCACTGCTGAGCTACTTACCGTTACTACAACTACTACTACTACTACTACTACTACTACTATTATTTTTATTATTATTATTATTATTATTATTATTATTATTATTATTATTATTATTACTGCTAATACTAGTAAGATTGGAGCAGAAAGTAAAATATATCCCTGCTCTACTTTATCATACACTTAAGCGGTATCCGGTCAAAACAGCCCAAGGACAAAAGCAGTGCATGGAGAAAAACAGCGCATGGACAAAAATAGCGCATGGACAAAAACAGCGCATGGAAATACCGCGTAGAAAAGTAGCGCATAGACAATAACCACGCAAGGACAAAAACAGCGCATGCAAATACCGCATGGACAGAAACAGCGCATGAACAAAATCCGCGCAAGAACAAAAACAGCGCATGCTAATACCGCGTGAAAAAATAGCGCATGGACAAAAACAGCACAAGCAAATACCGCGTGGATAAAAATAGCCCATCAACAAAAATAGCGCAAGGACAAAAACAGCGCTTGCATATACGGCGTGGACAAAAACAGCGCATGGACAAAAGCCACGAAAGGACAAAACAGCAAATACCGCGTGAGCGAAAACAGCGCATAGACAAAAACCATAGAAGAAGAATTGGCACTAGGCTCGCTCGCGCTCGAGCTCACTTTTTTCAACGGGGTCCGCGCTCACTCGGACTCTCGATCACTTACCTCAATTGGGCTCGCGCTTTCGACCACTTTCCTCAACTGTTTTCGCAATCATTCGGGCTCGCGGTCATTTGGTCTCGCACTCACCTCTCTCCACTGAGCTCGTACTCACTTGGGCTTGCACTCACACGAACGGAACAATATATGAATTAGGTGGAGAACCACTGCCACAGATTGATTACAAATTTTATAGACATCCAAGGAAAGATGAGTCAGGAACAATTACAGCAGAAGTCCCTTAAGTGTGACAATCCAAATGTCTTTACTGTTTCAGGTTGCATAATTGACAAGCACTCTTCCTAGTTAAATAGATATATGGACAAAAACAGCGCATGGACAAAAGAACTCATGGAAATACAGCGTGGACAAAAATCATAGATGAACGTTTTGCACTGGGCTCGCTCGCGCTCGAGCGCACTTCTTTCAGCTGGGTACGCGATCACTTACCTGAATTGAGCTAGCAATCATTTGGTCTTGCACACAGTTCCCTCAACCGGGCTAGAGCTCGCGATCACTTTTCTCAACTGGGCTCGCGATCACTTCCCCAAACTGGACTCGCTCTCATATGTGCTTGCACTCAATTCTCTCGAATGATCTCGCGCTCACTTGGGCTTCCGCTCACTAATCTAAATGGGCTCGCGTTCATTCGAACTCTTGCTCACTTCTCTCAACTGACCTCACGCTCACTCGGGCTTGCACTAACTTCTTTCGACTGGGCTCACGCTCACTTCTCTCAATTGAGCTATCACTCACTTCCCTCAACCGGGCTCGAGCTCGTGATCACTTCTCTCAACTGGGCTCCCGATCACTTTCCCAAGCTGGGCTTGTCGATCACACGAGCTCGTACTCAATTCCCTCGAATGGCCTCGCGCTGACTAATTGTAAGTTTGTTCGCATACACGCTAGTGATCACTTCAAAACTGAGCTCGCGCTCGCACGTACATCTCTTCATTTGCCTCACTCTCACTCGGACTTGCGCACACTTATATAATTGAGTCTAGGGCTCGCGCTCAATTATAGAGCCCTAACCCAGCTGAACACAAGTGCCGAGTTTGGGAGCAGGCTCATGAGTTTGGACACCTATGATAAAGACAACGCATGCACGGCCCGTAATGCACATCCTTTCCCAAAGCAAACTTTGTACAATTCTTCATATCTCAACCAATAGTATTCTGTTTATGCTTTTTGTATTGTATTGTCTTTATAGGTCAAGTCATTTGTTCGGTTTTGTATGTACATAGCCTATTGGTATAGAACCTTTCCCTTCATATCTATTCCGTCTATCAAAAGGAAACTTAATACACTCACTTTTAAAACCCTGTAGTATTTTTTCAGGATATATTTGGATTGTGTACTTTTATCTGGGGCCACTCCAGAGGTAGTCCAATTTGATGTGAGGCATTTTTGGAGGGATGTTTTCCAATTTTCCGTTTCCAAATACATTATAGCCGCCAATACATAACACCTCTAGAAAACTTGTTTCATGCTCAAGAGAACGAATTATAAAGCATGACTTTCCAATGAACAGTGTTGATATCACTGCGAGTCGACAATTTTTTTTATTCTAACAGGATTAATGGGCTCAAGGGACTTTTTCCATTGTCCTTGGTATCTAATTTTTAGTTATGTTTATCGCATGAACTAGGTTTGATTCTGACGTCCGGACGACACGTTCATGTATGTTCCTTGTGAGATTCACATGTTATTTGAATACGGTAATCCGGATATTGGATTGCGCTTGCGTTCCGAGATATTTTTTCATTAAAGGTAGTTATAAATTTACTATTTACACAAAACACTCTTTCCGACACCGTTTAACACACACACAGACTCTCTCGATCATTCGAAGTTGGTATCCGGTTTTACCCGGGGATATATCGAGAGCAAGCATACAGTTTCTTTCTGGGACACGAGGAATGCCGACGATCCTGGAGGAGTCCTCTTTCACAGAAAGATTCACAGCTACTCTTCCATTCATTCAGCTACACTACTATAAACATCATTCCTATTTCGGTGTTTCTCCGTTTCGTTTACAATTTTAATCATTTGTCCTAGTATATTCTCCTCTTATTACTTCTCATTAGTCATTTGTTATTTTACTTAATGTCTTATTGTCTTTCTCATTAGCCATAATTTCGTTTATTTCTTTCCTTTTTATTTAATCTCTTCATTCTATTCGTTCTTCCAGTAATGGACACCAAAACAAGTGTGGTGTTCTGGTGTGCCTATTTCTTCGCATTGATATCTTGGATACTCTATTTGTCATATTTTGCGTAACGAGTGACTTAAAGTAACACTTCCCAAGTGTAACACTTCGATTTTGATAAAATTTGGCAGGTAGATACTATGCATGAAATAAACGAATACGTGTTTTTTTATTTTCTGGGTAAAAGGTCTTAGGTTCAAAAGCCATCACCAAAAGTTTGAAAGTTGACGCACGAAATGCGAAAACATGTAGACCGAGGTGAACGAAATTGTGCACAGATATTGTCGACATTTTGGACGTAGAATAGGTTTTTCGTATTTTCCTGGAGAAAACGGTTGAGTGTGGCATGGACCCCTCTAAACTTTTGATCACGAAATATCAAAAATGCTAATAACAGCATGTCAGAAGTGCCTAAAGAATATGAAGAATTGGGAGAAACTTTTGTGTAGGGACAATAAGCAAAAGATAAACGAATACAATTTTTTATTTTCTGCTGAGAAACTGTTGTAAGGGCAAAAGGTACACCCAAAGTATTGAAATTTGACGCCCGAAAGGCAAAAAGAATGGACCGAAGTGAACGAAATTGTGCACAAATAAAGTAGACGTAAAATGAGGAATACGGTTTTCGTTTTTTTTTTTCGATAAAACGGTTGAGTGGTTCACGGGCCCCTGCAAACCTTTGATCACGATATATCAAAAGTGATAATAACATGTCACAAATGTCTAAAGGACACGAAGAATTAAAAAGAAACTTAGTTTAGTGATAACACTTAAAAATACACAAATACTTTTTTTATTTTCTGCGGAAAAACTGTTTTAGGGGCGAAATTCCCCACCCAAAATTTTGAAATTTGACGTCCGGCAGGCAAGAAGAAGTGGACAGAAGTGAATGAAATTGTGCGCACATATTGTAGATGTAAGATGAGGGAATGTTCGTATTTTCTTGAAAGAAATAAATTGTTCGGTGGACCGAGGAGTTGGGTGGCGGAAGGAGTACACCGAAGCGAACGAAATTATATGTAGATATTGCATATGTAAAATAAGGCCTTCTGTGTTTCACAAGTGTCCACATCCGATTTCTTCAAATTTAGTAAATCAAAGAGTTAACACAATACAAACAGTATAGCGTATTTTATAGTATTTCAGGATGCTCATTTAACCCTTACAATTTTTTCCCCCATAAACAAAAACACGTGTCGATTTATTCCCTTCTTGCTGTTGATGTGCCAAATTTGAAGTGAACCGGATAGGGACATTTGAGAGACAAAAGGCCTTATTTTACATATATAATATCTACACACAATTTCATTTGCTTCCGTCCACTCCTTCCAGCAACATTACGGTTATATTTACCTT
Source organism: Thermobia domestica (assembly GCF_964235325.1). Lineage (NCBI taxonomy): Eukaryota > Metazoa > Arthropoda > Insecta > Zygentoma > Lepismatidae > Thermobia > Thermobia domestica. The sequence goes on along the minus strand of NC_137469.1, from coordinate 141,036,679 downwards.
TTTGCGGAGAGGACCTTGGCCCCAGAAACCAGTTACAGTTTTTCCGCACAAATTAAAACATGTTTCATTTGTTGTTTTGCAAATTGTCTCTATATGAAGTTTCGTTGCAATTCTCCATATTCTTTAGGAACTTCTGAAGTATAATTATTTGCACTTTTGATATCTTCTAATCAACAGTTTAGAATGTCTGTGGTCCACCCAACAGTTTTTTTCTCAGGAAAATACGAAACATACATTCCACCATTTTACGTGTACTTCTTCTTGCCTTTCGGTAGTCAACTTTCAAAATTTTAGGTGGGTGGCTTTTGTCGCCTAAAACCGTCTTTCCTCAGAAAATAAAAAATGTATTCGTTTATATTTTGCGCATTGTCTCTACACAAAATTTCGTTGATATTCTTCAAGACTTTTAGGTACTTCTAGTATATTGTTATAATCACTTTTGACATTTCATGATCAAAGGTTTTGAGGGGTCCGTACGCCACTCAACTGTTTCCTTCAGAAAAATACGAAACACGTTTTCCCTCATTTTACGTCTACAATATCTGTGCACAACTTCATTCATCTTGGTGCGCTTCATATTGCCTTTCGGTCGTCAACTTTCAAAATTTTGTGCTCCCTAAAGCCGTTTTCTGCAGAAAATAGAAAACACGTATTCGTTTGTTTTATTTGTAGTATGTACCTGTCAAGTTTTATCAAAATCGGAGTATTACAATTGGAAAGTGTTACTTGTTGATATACTCCTAAGTCGTAGGAATCAGCAATAAGATGATGTCTATAGTAAAGTTTGAAATACTGCAAGTCAGCGCGATAAAGCCCAGAGTCGGTTTCAGGGCAAGATCTAGTGTGCTTTGCTAAATTAGTCTCATAATTATTGCCTTAATGTTTGATTTGGGAAAGGACGCGGATTGAGGGCCATGGATGCGCTGCTCTTTTTATAGGTGTCCAAACTAGCGAGCCCGACCCTCATGAGCTCGACATTAGCGCTCAGCCGGGCTCCGGCAGAATAAGTGTGCACGAGCCTGAGTGAGCCCGAGCCAGTATAAAATAAGTAAGCGCAAGTCTGACTGATCGTGAGCCCAGTCGAGATAAATGAATGGGAGACCGAGTGAGCGCGAGCCTCAGTGAGCGCAAGCTCAGTTGAGAGAAGTGAGCGGGAGTCCGAGTGAACGCGACCCCACTTAGTATTAGTAAGAGCGAGCCATTCAAAAGAATTGAGAGCGAGCAACTTTTTTGGAGGTGATCGCGAGACCAAGTGCGCGCGAGCTAAGCTGAGAGAAGTGATCCCGAGCGAGAGCCCTGTTGAGGGAAGTTAGCGTGTGCTTGAGTGAATGATAGCTCAGTTGAGAGAAGTGATCGCGTGTTCGAGCTGTGTTAATGTAAATGAGCTCGAGCCCGAGTGAGTGTGAGCTCAGTTGAGAGAAATGAACGTCAGTCCGAGTGAGCGCGAGCCCAGTTAAGAATAGTGAGTGCTAGATCGTGTGGGTTCAAGCGCGAGTGAATACAAGCACAGTCGAGAGAGGTGAGCGCGAGCCCCACTGAAGTAAGTGATTGCGAGCCCGAGTGAGCGCGCACACAGTGGAAAGGACTGCGATCGAACGCTCGAACTTGTCATGCTTAAGGCATAACAAGTTTTATAGAGTTTTATAGACATAACTTGTCATGTCTATAAAAATTGTAAAAGTCTGTGACAGCGGTTCTCAACCTAATTCCTATCGTGACCCGCTCATGCGTGTGCAAACCCGAGTGAGTACGAGCTCAGTGGAGAGAGGTGAGTGCGAGACCAAATGACCGCGAGCGCGAGTGATTGCGAAAACAGTTGAGGAAAGTGGTCGAAAGCGCGAACCCAATTGAAGTAAGTGATCGCGAGCCCGAGTGAGCGCGGACCCCGTTGAAAGAAGTGAGCTCGAGCGCGAGCGAGCCTAGTGCCAATTCTTCTTCTATGGTTTTTGTCTATGCGCTGTTTTCGCTCACGCGGTATTTGCTGTTTTGTCCTTTCGTGGCTTTTGTCCATGCGCTGTTTTTGTCCACGCCGTATATGCAAGCGCTGTTTTTGTCCTTGCGCTGTTTTTGTTGATGGGCTATTTTTATCCACGCGGTATTTGCTTGTGCTGTTTTTGTCCATCCGCTATTTTTTCACGCGGTATTAGCATGCGCTGTTTTTGTTCTTGCGCGGATTTTGTTCATGCGCTGTTTCTGTCCATGCGGTATTTGCACCCGCTGTTTTTGTCCATGCGCTGTTTTCCTCCATGCGCTGCTTTTGTCCTTGGGCTGTTTTGACCGGATACCGCTTAAGGGTATGATAAAGTAGAGTAGGGATATCTTTTACTTTCTGCTCCAATGTTACTAGTATTAGCAATAATAAATAATAATAATAATAATGGTAACGGTAAGTAGCTCAGCAGTGGTTGGTTGGGTTCTGTTCTCGACATATGTAGTAGTAGTTGTAGTAGCAGCAGAAGTACTAGCAGCAGCACTAATAGTAGTAGCCGTAGGAGTAGTAGTAGTACTAAGTAGAAACGGGTTAGAAGCCCCACAGGGATTGGTTGGGTTCTGTTCTCGACATAAGTATAAGTAGTAGTAGTTGTTGTTCGAGTAGTAGTAGTAGCAACAGTAGTAGTAGAAATAGTAGTAGTAGTACTAGCTCAATTGAAGTAAGTGATCGCGAGCCCAAGTGACCGTGAGCGCGAATGATTGCAAGAACAGTAGAGGGAAGTGATCGGAAACGCGAGCCCAACTGAGGTAAATGAGTGCAAGCCCAGTTTAAATAAGTGGGCTCGAGCGCGAGCGAGCCCAGTGCAAAATGTTCATCTATGATTTTTGTTCATGGGCTGTTTTCGCTCACACGGGATTTGAATGCGCTGCGTTTGTACTTGCGCGGTTATTGTTCATGTGCTGTTTTTGTCTGAGAATTATGTAACCTGAAACAGTAAAGACATTTGGGTTGTCAAACATAAGTGACTTCTGCTGTAATTGTTCCTGATTCATCTTTCCTACGCATGTCTATACAAATTTTAAACATTCTGTGGCAGCCGTTCTCAACCTAATTCATATATTGATCCGTTCGTGTGAGAGCAAGCCCGAGTGAGTACGAGCTCAACTGAAGTAAGTGATCTTGAGCCCGAGTGAGCGGGAGCCCAGTTGAAAGAAGTGAGCTCGAGCACGAGCGAGCATAGAGCCAAATGTTCGTCTATGTTTTTGTCCATGGGCTGTTTTCGCTCACGCGGTATTTGCATGCATTGCTTTTGTCCTTGTGCGGTTTCTGTTCATGCGATGTTTTTGTCGACGATTTATTTGCATGTGTTGTTTTTGTCCTTGCGCTATTTTTGTTCATGCGCTGTTTTCATCCATGAGGCATTTGCATGCACTGCTTTTGTCCTTGCGCAGTTTTCGTCCATGCGCTGTTATTGTCCCCGCGGTGTTTGCATCTGCTGTTTTTGTTCATGCGCTGTTCTTGTCCACGCTGTATTTACACGCGCTTCTTTGCCCATCGCATTTATTGTTTGCACGGTTTTGACCTAGAACCCCCTTAAGGAACCTTACCTTGGCAAGGAAACACCTTCATTTCTTTTTGAAAACAGCTTTCTTACTACAAGATTTACACAATTTCCCTAGTGGAAGCACTCCATGATTTTGTAGTAATGTTAAAGTACCACTTCCTTCTCTGTCTTATGTTATTTTCACAAGCATATATTCACAAATTTCGCACCCGTCACAAACTGGAATAAGCATAAGAATCCCACGTGGTATTTTCCATCTCAATTTTCCACGCTCACTGGTCGTACTAAAATAGTTCTGAAATTTTCTTTTCTACTTAAGACACTTCAAATTTATACACTGATAATCTCAATCAGTGGCCACATATACATACGAGAAGGCTACTGAAAGTATGGAAAGCAATTACACTTTAATAATCATTTTAATGGAATAAGGATCTCATACTTCACAATACGCAGTAGCATTTAATATTTAAAACTTCAACGAAAAATAGTTAATGCATTATAATTCTCTGACAACGACGAAAGAGTTTTTTTCTAACAGATCGTATTTACGGAGATTTTGTGGTAGAAGTTGCTAAACAGATGAATTTTACATTGGAAAGTTCTCCCTTTACAAAGATAGGAAGGGAAAATAAATTGCAAGTATCAACACGTAACTCTAGACTACTAAAATCTGGAAACAGAATTTCTTGTTCCGCCTTTTGTATTTTCTCACTATGCCACTAAACATGTCAATTACAGCCTAGTAGTTAACGATAGTATTTGAGGTATCAGCATAGGAAGAAATCCCTGTATAGAAAGCAATGACTTAGCATTTGAACTTTCTGTGTGGATTGGCGTTGTAGGTTCTCTGTTTGCAATCAGTGGCGGCCAGTGAACGCTGGTCTCGGGTGTTGCAGTACGAACGATCGGAGACAGAAGATAGAAGCTGAATTCATTAGCTAATGAATATAAATTTAGACGCACATACTATTTGATATGTAAAAATACCTAGGTAAATATAATTATGACAAAAAAATTAAAGATTAGAACATTTTATACAATTACTATCTTATATTAATAGAAAAAATATTCTCTTCGTTTTGATTGCAGCAACTTTTTTTATTAGGAACTCGTTAAAGTCTGGTATTTTCATTGTCTGGTCTTTTTCGATGAATGACAATACTAATAACCTTTCTTGAAACATCGAATTCTTTTAAAATGTTTTAATTATACCCTGATTTTAAGGAGGGTCCAAAGTTGGCAGAAGGTAAGCGTTGATAATAATGGACATTCGATGCTTCAGAGGGAAGTCGGAAGTTTTAGGAACCGGTACCTCCATGTTCTGTTGGGCTGGAAATTATGTGCGATGCGATGCATTTCGTCGCAGTATATTTCTCGTTTTCTTCACTTTTAAGCGTGAAAGAAAGCTTTGCTGCATGCGTTTCCCAGAGTACGAGAAACCGTGCTGCTGACGATATAGCTCTTAAACACTTCCGACTACCCTCCGAACAATCGGATGTCCATTGTTATCAACGCCTTCCTATTGCCAACTTTGGACCCTTCTTGAAATCAGGCTATATTGAAAACATCTGAGAATTACACTCTGTAGAAAATACCCTGTATACCTATTGAAAATTTACGAAATAAGTATTTTTGGATTGTGCATGCATGGGTTCCTTTACGCTGATTAGGACCACCATCCACGGTTTCTGGAATTCGAAATAGGGCCTGTTGAAATTTGTTTTTTTCGGGATTTTGGACAAGCATACCTCTGAAACTATGTACTTTTCGCCATAGGTCCATATTAACTTTTTGTATTATTTTGATGTGAGGAATCACAACTTACAGTTTGTCGGTATAGATCATTAACACCCTGTTTATTCGTATGACTTTGAGATTTATCAATAGTGTCCCCTTAATAATTTTGTCATCTATGGAATGAGCCCAGGGAGTTACTAACGGAACCGCAGAACTTGCCGTGCGGGAGGGCCCACAGGCTCCGGGGGGCATAAAGATTAACAGAAAGTTGGAAAGAGGGGGCCCAAGAATTAGAAAAGCAACTTTTTCTAGGGGGCTTAAATAACTTATTAATGCTGCCCTCCAGAAAAAAGTAAGTTACGGCGCTGGTGATCGGTTGCAGGGATGGCCCCGATTTACATTACATTTCGTCTTTACCATAACTTCTAATTTCCAAAGAAGAAAAGACGACATAAATTGTTTCCACATTCTTTTGAATTGTATCAACACGAGTAGAAATAGAGAGTTCTATGTTTATGTTCCGTAACTACTAGTTTATTTTCTTATATTCATATGAGGAATTCTAGGCAAATTGAGCCGGTGGCACTAGCCGAGTGATCTCGGGCGTTCGGCTTCTGATCATGAGGCGCAATCCACTAGGGGTTCGAATTCCTCTGAAGAGCAAGGTCGGAATTTTAACTGTCATCAGTATTTCTGTGCTCGTGTCCTTGTAGTGTTTGGAACAGAGATGGACACCCTCACGGGTTCAACTCTCAGTGAGCGAACACAAGGACTTAATTTTACCATTATTCATTTGCATTAGTTGCCCGTCTCCTTTAGAATAAAAGACAAAGCCGTGGAACGTTAAATTAACTATTCGAATTTCGTATTTAACCCTTATCGGGGCAACCGGGGCCTCCCAGGTCCAGTAGCTTCATTTCTCTAAAATTTCTCAATAACCATACATATTTCGAAGACATAAAATACTGAATTCTTCTATCTTTCGTCAAAGTTAAAATCAGGAACATATCAAGTTGGTAAAGCTAATGTTTTTTTTTAAATTTGAAAATCTTTTCCTGACGTAACCGGGCAACGGGGGCCTAGGAGGCCCCGTATAACTTTAGTGAAATTCCTGTCAAATATTAGATCAAATTGTCACATAATTATATATTGAACACGTGACTATTGTAACCTTTAGTCGGAACAGTATGCGGCAACAGACATTGAATTTTGAGTGTTCTGCACTTAAAATATATACGGGGCCTGACAGGCCCCGGTTGCCCGTTTACGTTACAAAAATGTCTGGAACGGATTTGCTATTCTGCTTGGCTTACAAAAGCGTGACACGAAGTTTCGCTACTTGACAAAAATATATACCGGTACATTCTAGACTAGTCTAAACAGTAAGTGACAATAGGCATTGATTTTGTGTATTCTGCACTTAAAATATATACTGGGCCTGACAGGCCCCGGTTGCCCGTTTACGTTACAAAAATGTCTTGCCCGGATAAGGGTTAAGGAGATTGGCTTACCAACACTTCTTGAGGGTGAGGGAGGGTGCATGAGCGTGGCTGAGGGTGAGGGGGATTGAGTCGATTGAGTGGGAGTCGGGCGAGAGAGTCGATGTATTATTTGTAATGAGTTATATTTACCCACTTGAAGAGTGTGTGACATTTCAGGCTGATTTTGGAAATAAAAATATTTTTTGATAGATTTCATGAGTGGTGTTTGTAAGGCTGGCATTTGTACTTGTAGTTTTAGTAACAAATTCCATGCCATTCTTTTTTTTACATTAACAACATTGTTTAAGGAAACCTCTAAAATTTACAAGGTAGTTCATTTATGTAAAGTCTTTTATCGAAAGCTACTCTAAAACAATGGTGTGTCGTTTGCCACAACTCGAGTTTGGTGTTGTTTGTCACAATATTTTAATTGAGGATATATCAGTTCCTATTCCAGTAAAGATTAGCACATATGTAACGAAACAGCTAAATGTTGCCGGAAACTTATATTAGTATTGATACCTTGCAAAAAAGTGGTGAATGTTCTCGCCTTCGGGACGAGATAAGTCTCATACAATTTCGTTGCTGAAAAAATATTTAGCTTCAAACGAATACGAAACAAAATTTCACGATAACTTCGTAAATTGACAGTTGTGTTTCTCTTTTAACCGAGTCCTTTATATTAACTCATTTTAAATAATGTACTACTTTTCCGTTATATTATGCAACTTAAGAATCGGCTTTTATATACTTAAAGCAATGTATAGGTGAATCGAAAAGTAGAACCATACTATGCTATATAATTCTCAAATGTATTACACACAACTTCTAGACCCAATGTGGTGTTATGACGGAATTTCATACTCACCAACATCTTACTTGAGATTTCATTAACTTTAATTTTTGTTCTTTTAGCAAAATACAGACTATAATCTACTCGCCCTTTTAAATTTTATATTATTAAATTCGGATTTAATAAAGAAATATTTATATTTAATGTATGCTGGCAGGACAGTATGTTCCCGAGCGCAAAATTAAAAGTAGAGGCTACTCTTAAGGGAAGTCACACTATTTTCTTGCTTCAAAGGAAGGGAAGGAAGGTAATCTGATCCAGTTAGAAATTGCGAAGCACGATTGGGAACGCTATTGTCATCTAGTCTCCTTCGTTCTAAAACTTGTCAACAGCAAATGGTCATAAGATATCCAAGGATACTAAAAATAGTATTTTGTTTTTACAAATTTGGCTTATCACATAGGTGTCCAAACTCTCGAGCTTGTCACTCAGAGCAAGCCGAAATAAATGCGAGCACAACTGAGGGAAGTGAGTCCGAGCGAGCCAAATATAAAATGACTATCTATTTAATATTATATATATATATATATATATATATATATATATATATATATATATATATATATATATATATATATATATATATACATAAAGATCATAGAGTAAGCAAACCTGTTAAGTTTCCAAGGTAGGAAATGTATATACTAACAACTAATGAACCCGTGCGTTCATAGAAATATTTAGCGAAATATGTATTATTTTAATTGTAGGTTTTATAACTCCCAACAAAGAAAAATAGCACTTAAGTGTGTTGAATGTCGACACAATCATCGTTTCTCAGTCATTAATTTATGTATGGAAACATTATATTTATTCTTTGAAACAAACGAGAATTTTAGCAAGTTAATTTACAGATTTCTTCTTGAACTCTTTAAATGTATACTATGCAAAATTTTTCTACTGTATTATGTAATTTTAATATTTATAAATAAATCTAAAACAACATTACATTACATATAAGAATACTTATAAAGCAAGGGATAAGAAAATAGGCCAGAAGTAGAAATAAGTAAAATCAAACAATTAAAAAACCGTACATTAAAAAAGAATACTTTTTCATATAAAACAATGGGCTAGAAACAAAGAAAAAAAGAAAGTTTCAAGTAGACATCCAAGAAAACACACACACATCCTTCCTTCTATTGAAGTCTTTTTTGAAAGCTACTGTTAAAGGCAAGCTTTACAGAGATATTTTTATTTATTTTTATTTTTATTATTCTTGAAATTTGCATATGCAATCTAAATTTTACATTCAGATTTCATATATATATTTAATTAGTTTAGTTATTTTTTATACATTAGATTTCAAGCTAATCATTCTTATATTTTATTTCAAATTTCATTAAGTTTAGTCACATAACAGAAAACTGCTTTATATATATTGTTACACAGTTGTGCCTCGAAGTCCTAAGCCGGACCCAAATTATGGGGCGAGACGCCCGCGCTTTTCATATTGTGTGTGTAGTAAGGAAAAGAGAGATAGGGAGAACGGAGTCAGTCGAGGGTCAGATTGAATTAGTGACCTGATGCCTCATTGACACCAATCCACACGCATGTATTAGTGGTGGGACCCTAGCTATGATTTACTCAGATCACAGAACTGGGTCCTAGATGCAATATTTAGGGAATACCACGAAAGCAATAAATACAGGAAATCTATTATGTAGTTAGAGTTAGGTGTAAAATAAAACTGTAAAAATAAATGTAAAATAGGAATTCCAATCCCGGCGTGATAGAGAAAAATCATAGAAAAACCTAGAAGTCTTAACCACTATTGAGCATGCGCGTGAAGAAGTCTCTCCCATGCTCGATGAGGCTCGTGACGTCGCCTTCGAGCTACGTCAAAACTGGCAGAAATGCGAGGGACGAAACGCCTTTATAAACGAGGCCTGTTCGCCGCTCCGGTGGATTCTACAGTAGAACGTCGACGAGTGTGTGTGCTCCCAAGACCCGGACGCTTAGTAGAACAACAGGTATGTGATTATTTTTTCTAAGTTCCCCCTTTAACGCGAGATGAGCACTTTGAGAATGTTTGTGTCGAATACGAAGTCCCTTCAACTTGAGACCAAAATCCCTCTTCGAGAATTAATAGTTTTCTCTTCGGACCAATGCAAGTTGCGATGTACGAAGTCATATCTCACTATATTCAATAAATCGCGGTTTAGCATGAAACCTTCTAGCACCCATTGAGTATTATAGGGGTTGTGCTCCCACTTAGATGATGTAGTAAAACTTCCAAGTTGTAATTCCAAGTAACCGATTTTGTTAAATTCATCTGTATTTCTATTTTTATTTTTTTTACTAAAACGAAAAGTGAAATGGTCTCTTTGATTTAGTCAAGCTATCCCACCTAATTAGATTCAACTCACAGTCTTCATATGTTACCTGGGTTTCGATTCCTAGTACCAAGCTCTACCACTAATAGTGCACTTTCTCATCATCTTCGAACCAGTAAGCTAAAGACGTTTTTCGAGACCGAGGCTAAAAGGGAGTTGGTCTCCGAACCAACTTTGTAATACTGGGTGGAGAGTGAAGAAGTGATCTCAGTTACGATTTCACAAAAGAAAGTGTACACAATTGCTACGCCAATCTCAGAACAATCAAAACATCATATATAACATTTTATGGTGTTCGGTGTTCGCCGGGTAACTGACTGTGTGTTCTTGAATCTCTAAACAAATCTCTGGTGCTCATTCACTTTATAGGGGAACCAACTATCTCAGTTGCCCTAAAACGCGTTTTTAGCAAATCGGGAGTGATTTTTTTTTTACCGAAGAGCTATCAATAAAAAAAAGTGAAAAGTATACGCGAAGTTTTTCTTTTGACTAGTCAAGTGGTGAATCGATACTATGTAAATCAGTACAGTTCAGTGGCGTACTTGGACTAGGCGGTGTTCAGCCTATGACTCTGATATACAAGTATAATTTTTCTGCTCTAAGTAGTGCGTTTCACAAGTAGTGAAGTGGCGATGATTTTTTTTTATTCTCAACTTCTCTCGCTTTAAGTTGTTATAAGTCAGCGGAATAGTTGCTAGGTTCCGCAGAGCAAGACTCAGTTCACCTCACGACGTTTTTTCTTGTGTAGTAATGGAAATGAAAAAACCGGGACGCGAGTGTTAATACAGAATTCAGCTCTTGTCTCATGTACTTGCAAAACCCTAAGTCTGCTTACGCTTCTGCCAGCTTTGGTAGGGTCACAGTCAGTTTTATCTCTAGGCAACAGAACCTCCCGTTTTACGGGATGAAAGTTCGACTAGTTTGTCTGGCGATAAGTGGCTAATACCCTTACCACTTATTTGGGGAGGATCACAGGCAGTTTTATCTCTAGACAGTAGAACCGCCCGTTTTACGGGATGAAAGTTCGACTAGTCTGTCCGGCGATAGGTGTCTAAAATCCTTTCCCATGCAAAGCTTGGGGGTCACAGGTATCTTATTCTTTTGGTCCAGCAGGGCCCCTCTGTAATAGGGGTGCATGCCCGACGGCTGCCTGGGAATAACTGCCTAAAACTCACCTTTATGCAAATGCAATACCTAAAATCAAAATGCAGGTACATGAACCAATGGTTGGATGATCGAAGTCCCCCTTGTGAATTTAAAAACAAAATAGATTAAAACAATGTTGTTTGGGTTTTGTTTAAAAAAGAAAACAAGTTTAAGAATAGAAGTAAAAAGTAAAACTCCTCATAAGTGAACAAATAGGCATTATCTGTTATAAACAGCTGTCTAGTCACTTTCCGTTTCCCGTTCAAAAAAATAAAGCAAAATTTATAAAGAAAGGGAAGTTGAGTATTTCCAGTTCAAAGGAAGTTAAATGAAGATATTGAAATAATAATAAGTCTCATAATACGTAACAATTTGACGTATTTCCGAAGGAAGTAGCTATCAGTGAATAAATTCTTATTATATCAGAGGAAATAGGTTGATTACCCACTGCCCTGGTTTGAGAGGCCACTGACTTAAAAGAAAAACAGATTTATTTTCAAAAATGAGTTTCGCGCAGAAAATAAAAGAAAAGCTATTAGATTTAGGGCAATCTCATTGTCCTAAGACACCCACGGGCAAGCACCGTTATATTTTAGATCGGTGGAATAATTATTATTGTATTGAGTGCAATAAAATAAAAGTCCACGGGCATTCTCCTCCTGAGTTTGGTCGTTGGAAAAAGAATCCATTACCGAGATACTTGGATACGTGGAGTCAGCCAAGATATCGTGAACCAACGACCGCGAGCCCGCAAACCCCAGAAGCACCAGCGAGTGGTTGTGATCTAACACCGCTGGCCGCGTCTAGTCCTATACCGACTAGAAATGAGATAGAAATACAAAGTGCTGGTTCAAGTGAAAAACCAACGCCAGCTCCTAGGACGATCTATGTAAATTCAGATACGGACGAGACCCCACCTGGGGTAGATCCAAAAACTCTAGTGAATGAAGTAAATTTAAAAGACGAACTAGAGATAGCCGAACTAATAACTGCAGGTCAGGAATGGCCTCAGGCAACAATTGAGATAGAAAAAACAGCAGGTGTAATACCTGATGTCCCCTCGAACCAAAGTCCCTTAGATAATAATAAGTTAGATGATAAGGAAAATAGATTAAGTAATTTAGTGTTAAGTGTAGAAAATAAAGACATTGGTGTATCAAAAGGACCAGATAGCCCGGTAGCGCTATATTTTCCTATTAAATACGAACTGTCGGATCCTAGAACGCAGTTAGAAATGCAAAGACCCACCTTTCAATCTTTTTACGCTGGTAGTAGTGATGAAACTGTTTATGCTGAGATCGGTCCTAGAACCATGTATGCTAACTTAGATACTGAATCACGAATCTCAGCGAGTAAAGAGCCAATTTACGAAAATATTGGTCTCGAACCCAAGGCTTTCACGAATAAAGAGCCAATTTATGCAAATATAGGAACCGAACCAAGGGAAACGAAAATTGACAACTCTGACGAGAATAATGAAAATGAATCGCGCTCTCTGTCACAATCTAACGATAAAGCGTTAATAGACCAGATTAAGCATTCATTACAAACAGAACTGTCCCCAGCAGTAGGAAACTTAATTCGACCTTTAACTAAACAACTACGAAACAAGAAAGTACAGGTCACAGTTGTTCGTCGCCAAGGTGACGAAGAAGAGAAATTAGGTATTTTATTTCAAGCGGACCCCTCAGCCCCCTTTGAAGATTTATTACCTGAGGAAAATGTAGTTGGAAATTTTGACATGGAAATACAGACCGACGTTTTTCAAAAGAAAGATGTTAGCGTTCAAACTGAATATAAGTTCCCTAAAATGATCCGGATTGATACAGACCGTGAACTTAAGGTCCTTCGGACAACCGCTACTCAAACCAATCCTGTCATGTTTGAAGACAGCCTTACCCTCCAAGAGAAACTGCAATATTTGGACAGTATAGATAACATACTCAGTGTAGTTAGTAAAGTTAGGTGGTCAAACGGAGATATTAGTAGTGCAGATTCAGATGGGGGTGAGTCGTTGAAAGACGATTGGTTAGGATACGAACTACAGAAATTACAAAACGAAGAAATAGCGAAATTACAAAACGACAAACCGGAGTCTCCTCCTGCGTCATCCCTGGAGGATGAGTCAAAACCTTCGTGGAACTCCGAAGGAGAACTCCGATATGACCACTGGGCTCCTCCCACGGTTTCTACTCCCCGAGCAGCGAACCAAGACCCTCCCACAGAGCACGCTGACCAGAGAAATGACCTCGTCGCCCCTGCTCCAATTGAGAGGAGGTTAGGCGAAGAGAAGAAAAGTGATGATGCTTTTCCCTCAGTTTGCTCTGACCACCAGAAGCAAATTGAAGAGGAAGAAAAAGAAAATAACGATTCCTGGTCTGAGAGTAGAATAAACGAAAACATTGGTAAAATCTTTGATTACGCGGAATTTGGTGCGTCAGTAATTTGTTTAGATGAAGTAGAAAATAGAGACGATCCCTCAACCTCTCCAACCCAAAGTGAATCCAACAAACAAACTGATAGTGTTAAGAATATTGGTTTACAACCTTCATCTAGTACTAGTTCTAAATTTAGTTCCTATAATGATCCTAGTGAATCACCTGCGACTAAAGAAATGAAAAAGTACCAACAAGAGGAAAAGTTAAATCCCTTACAGATAGTGTTTGTTTCGCCACCTAGTAGCGTGGTTACACCCATGGCCCCCATGGAGAAATTTGAGTTTAGCGAAGGGAAAAAGACAGAAAACTCAGTATTTAGCGAACAAGATAGAACTTATACATCAGAATTTAGTTCAGAACAAACCTCCGAGTTAGAAAATAGAAGCGTAACTGATACCGACTATAGGTCCGTTTTTGAAAATTTCAACACCTCGGTTTCTCTAGACAGGTCCTTAGATCTGAAAGATGAGCCCGTTTCACATTCATCAAGTGAAGATAAGACTTCTGATAAGCAAAAATCAAATTTTTCGTCCTTTTTAAAAGTAGATCCTGAGGATAAGTCTCATATAAATTTAAAATCTGAGCAAGAAATTAAAACTAGTCCGGTTACCGAGCCGTCTATGCCATATAGTTTTGAGAAACCTAAATTTACAGACACTGTTATAACAGGTAAAGTTAGCAACCCTCCTCCCGAGGGAGACAATCAAAATTCTACTATTAGTGCTAAACCACAAACCTTTAAGATTTATCCAAATGTTGAAATTCCCTCCTTCTCTGGTAATAGACACGAGTGTGTGGAACTTTTCCTGCAAGAATATGAATTAGTGGCTAGCATATACGAATGGTCAACCCTAGAAATAGTAAATTATCTTCCTTACTGTCTGAAAGGGGAAGCTTTCTCTTTTTATTTAGTAGACCTAGCAAACCTTTCACCTTTAAACTATAACGATATGAAGGAAAAACTTAAAAAGGTTTTCCCTAGTATTGAGTATACTGTAAGATTAGAATATGACGTTGATACAAGAAAACAACAACCCAATGAAAGTACTTTAGCATTCATTTATAAGTTAATAAAGGATTTGAAATTCTTACGAGGTTGGGTTAATGAAAGTGAATTGATGAGTAAACTTAGAATGAGTTTGTTGCCAGACATTCTCAATAAGCTGATGCTTGAAGTGGATGATTGCGATAATCTCGGACAGTGCCTACAATATCTTAGAAAATTTCACACAGCGCAACGATTAGTTAGTCAGAGAATTAGCCATGACGTAATATGGGAAAATGACCGCTTGGACTGGTCAAGCATTAAAGAACAACACCAACCAGGATTTGTACAGATTAGTTCTTGTTACACAGACGAAGTAGTAGCAGAACCGGGTTACAAAACGTATAGGAACAATCACCAAAATACCTATGGCCTTGGACATGGGCAGGCGCAGCTTTGTACAGTCAAGATAAAAATAGGAGACAGCTGGGCGCAAGCTCTTATCGATTCTGGCTCTGAAATTTCGATAGCTTCGAAAACCCTCTTACCTCCAAGATTTCCACTAACGGAAAGACTGAAGGGTTATGTGAAGCTTCGCGGTGTCGGTGCCCAACCCACAGATTACATTCCTGTGGTGAGAATAGCGTGTTGCTTCAAGGATCACTTGAAAACAACCAAACGAAGATTTCTAGACGTAGCTATAGTTGACCCACAGTTTTGCGCCTATGACGTTATTTTGGGGATAGATTTTTTGCACAAGTATGTCACAACCATTCATTCCAAATATATGGAACTAGCAGATAAAGACGGGAATCATGTCGAAGATCTATGGTTTACAATCCCAAAAGGTACATATGGGACTCGTCAAGGTGTGATTCATACCTTAGACTTAAAACACGTTAAACGATATCCACCATCAGTAGGAAAAAGATCGTTTAGCAATTCCCGATCAAGACAGAACGATAAGGCTAGACAAATGGCTTTCTCTATCCCCCCTCATACAAACAAACCAATTTATAGGAAACGGAACCTCCCATACAGGAGGAAGGATCTGTGTCCAGAATTGGTCACCGGAAATCACATAAACCCCGTTGTTAGTGTACCTGAAAAGAGACAACAACTCCCTGTTAAGGAAGTTACATCTCGTGTATTCGTGTGTTCCAGGGAAACTACAAAATTTCCCTCGGAGCCTACGAATAGAACAAATGGAAAAGTCAATAGATGTAGAAAGGCAAGACGTAAACGAACTAAGAAAAGCAAGGTGTCTTCCAGTGCTCCTGAGCTGGAACTTACCAATTCGCCTGACTTAGAGAAAGAGGAAAGGAATCTATGCAGTCTTGACCCTTCATCAGGCAATAGTGGAACTTCGGTAACTAGTTCTACAGAAAGTTCGGATACAGAGATTATTCCTAGAAAGAAAAAGAAAGCGTGTTATGCGCCAAGAAATAACAAAAAGAACCAACACTCTGTAAAGCCACCCCTGGCCTCCCAGGCGCCTTATGAGCCTGTAGAGGGCCAAGCAGATAGTGGACAGTTAGAAACATTAGAAAAACAATTGATAACGCAAGGAAGTGTAAATGATCCCGCAACCCTCCCTGATCTAGAGAGTTCTGCTCAGGATCATAGTCAGAAAGAGGTCGTGCCAGACCCCTTGGGGCTGAGCGACGAACTTTTTGATATCTATCCGGACACTACTTATAAAGTACACCTTCCAGCAAATGTCCGCGTGCCGTCCAAGGCTTCATATGACATAGAAATTACCGCACCAACTGGGAACGTGCATCTTTGGGAATTCTTACCGTCCAAAGGAATTCGATATTGGCACTCCTGTTTGATCCCAAGAGGCCCAGTTTTTACCGACAATGGAAATATCACTCTGACTATTTTTAATAGTTCAGATCGAACCAGATCTTTGTCTAAAAATCTTTATTTAGGGAAACTTGTTCCCCAGGTCGAGTCCTTAAATGATAAGACGGATAATGACGTACAGGCCGTTAATCAGATCATACACCTTACTAACAAAGATGAAACAGAGGACGTGGAAGTCCCTGAACAACCCCAGAAAGTCCCCCAAACAAAGGAAGAATTAGCTCAAGTACTAAATATTGGCCCAAACCTAAACCCAGAAGAAAGAAACCAATTACTGGACTTATTGATGGAATTTAGGGACGTTGTAGCCTGGGACAAGTCTCGTCTGACTGCGGCTACCGATAAATTTATGTGCCCCTTAGAGGTCATTACAGATATACCTGTTTCTCACCCACCATATAGAGAGACACCAAAACAGAAAGAGATAGTCGCGGCAGAGATCCAAAGAATGTTAGACAGCAATATTATCCGAGAAAGTCAAAGCCCATATTCTGCACCGATTGTGATAGTAACTAAAAAAGATGGCTCCCCGCGCATATGTACAGATTTTAGGGGTCTCAATAGGATATTAAGGCCCAATTACACGCCAGTGCCACGTATAGATGAGATACTAGCGTTTCTGAATGGTACCAAATACATAAATACGCTGGATATGCAAAATGGTTACAACCAATTATTAATCCGTCCGTGTGATATAGAGAAGACTGCATTCATCTGCAGCCGTGGAAAATTCGAATTTTTGAGACTATTATTCGGCCTAAGCACGGCCCCGGCCCTTTTTCAAAATATGATGAATGTTATATTTGGTGACATCATGTAGAAGTATGTAATTTGTTATTTAGACGATTTGGTTTGTCCTAGTCCTTCTTTCCCAGAGTTAATAGAAAGAACGAGAATTATTTTCTCTCGACTCCGGGAGGCTAACTTAAAACTCAACCCTAAGAAATGTTACTTGGTTACGAAGAAGCCTCTGTGCTTGGTCACATCGTCGGCAGGCGAGGGATTTGTGTAGATCCTGCAAAAACGGAAGCTATATCAAAGGTGCCATACACCACTACAGTCAAAGAAATACGTAGTTTTATTGGACTTTGTTCATTCTACAGAGCTTTTGTCCAAGGGTTTTCCTCTATTGCAAAACCACTCATTTCGTTGACTAAAAAGAACGCCAAATTCGAATTTGGAGAAACTGAAAAACAAGCATGGGATACTTTGAAATCTTGTCTTACATCTGCTCCGGTCCTTGCCCACTTTGACCCGAATCAGGACGCCATAGTTTATTCGGATGCTTGTCGAGACGGAATAGGTGGATATGTTGCACAAATTAAAGAAGATAACAAGGAACATCCAATAGCCTATTTTTCGAAATCATTGTCTCCAGCGGAGCTCAACTACTCCACGGTTGAGCTTGAAGCGCTAGGAGTTACTAAGACAATTTTGCATTTCCACTTTCTATTGGCAGACCGTCCCTTTATTGTGCGGACCGATGTTCATGGTATATGTTACCTCAGAAACAATAAGATGCTAAATTCTCGTTTCATGCGTTGGGCAATTCGTTTGCAACCCTATCAATTTACGATTCAACACGTCAAAGGCCGCAATAACGTGACCGCCGACTTTTTGTCAAGATGTCCGCTAAAGGATGAATTACCCTCCAAATTTGGTCAAGAAGAAGATTGTGCAGACGTGTGCAACTTAGTGTTATGTCCCAAATTAGATATCAAAACAATGCATAAAGAGGATGATAAAATTAGAGAACTAATACAAAAGAAGAAAGATAACCCCACTGGTCGTGCTCTAAAACCCTATGTTGTAGTTGACGATGTGTTATATCGAGTTATGAACAAAGATAAGAAACTAGTGATACCAGAAAAGGCTATCCCCGATATATTACAAGAGGCCCATTCGTCTCCGCTGTGTGGAGGCCATACGGGATTTTCTCGCACTTACTCTAAAGTGAACGAACGTTACTATTTTCCTAACATGGGGAAAATAGTTAAGGAGTACGTCCGCTCTTGTGACGAATGTCAGAGGGTGAACATCCCTAGAGAAAAGAAACAAGGTTTTCTTCACCCTTTACCTGTAAAAGAGGAATTATTTTCCCGTTGGAGTTTGGATATTTTTGGCCCGCTACATAGTAGCGCAGGCTACAGCTATATCCTAGTTATGATAGAATATCTCAGCCATTTCGCAATATTAGTACCGCTACGAAATATTAAAGCACCGACAGTGGCTAGAGCCATGTTGGACGAGTTAATCACGCGCTTTGGCCCCCCTAAAGAGGTCTTGACGGATAGAGGAAGTAATTTTCTCTCAACGATAATGGCCGAACTAAATGACTTATTTGACATTAAACATGTTCGAACTGCAGCATTTAAACCGTCAACGAACGGACTGTGTGAGCAATTCAACTCTGTCATTGCAAATTTCCTAACTAAGTACACGGCTAAACAGCCTACTAAGTGGGCGGAATATGTCCGTTTGTGTGCATATGCCTATAATATATCAACATCCCCTATTAGGAAATATTCCCCATATGAGATTGTCTTTGGTCAAAAGGCAAGGTTTCCCACTCAGTTGGACACCCAGTATCAATTCACGAAAATACAGAAACATCAGAAACAACTAAAGTTAATCCGTAAACTAGCCCAGAAGGCTATGACACATACACAGCAGCAGACTAAATTACGCGTTGATCGCACTAGACAACCTATTAAATTAAAGGTTGGTGACTTAGTATTGTGTAGAGATTATTTACCTAAGAAGGATATTTCTCCAAAGTTAACACCCAAGTATATGGGACCGTATTACCTAAGGAGTATTTCTCCCACAAATACTTGTAAAATCGAATTAGTAGCAAACCCTAACCACACTCAGATTGTAACTATAGAAAGGTTAAAGAAATATTTCCCCCGAGATAACTCACGCGAGCTAGACGTTTCTAGCGATAGTGAGGACGAGGAATGTTAAGCGTAACATATAGGTCGCTCATGAGACTTAGTCGCATCAACTTAAAAAAAAGAGAAAAACAAAAACTTGGCGTCTATTCAATTAGTGAGTGTGTTGAATATCTCATACATCACATAGACCACTAAAAAGTGGAGTACACGTAGTTATGCAAGACCTCTGGCATACCGGAACAAGTACATACATGGCTATAAATAGAGCCTGAAAGGAATACATTGTAAAAAAAAGTTATAATATACTCTTCATCAATCTGAAAACAAAAAGTTACTTCCTGGAATCCATTCTCCTCTCCCTTCGATGCTGTAGAAGGCATTAGACACCCATGGCCTACTATGGATAATAGGCACTCATCTCAGTGGGCGGCGCTAAAAAGTGATCTGAGGAGCAAATAAGTCATCTTTAGAATCAGGGCCCTTCCATGACTACAATATCAAGGAAAAGTTAGACGCGTCCCAGAAAAAGTTATGTCGAATTGATACCAAAATGAATGTTTTGCCAACATATTGGGATGAATATTTTTTTTGTTCTTTGTGTGAATGTGCCCGGGCACGAATGAGTTACCCTTCTTCTTCTCCTATAGGACTCCCAATATGCTGCCAAACACAGAGAACCTATAAGGAAAATAAGTGTTGACATAGCTGAACAGTACAATATTATTAGTAGCTACTAACATTAATACGTACAGATGTATTTTTTTTTCTTCTTGTAATACTTAACTCCGACTTTAAGAATACGTCGTTGCAGCTGCAGGTTCCTCATTCACAGTATAGGATTCCATCCGTTGCTGCCGCCTGATTATTTCATTTCTCTCTTACGAGAAATCCGCCGCTCTCCCTCTTCGTGTCTAGGAAAGCGTTAACCTAGAAAATAAAGCAAAGTCAATATTGCCTGCTCTGGGTTGTTCCGCTACAAACTTATGCCTACTTATGATACACGCGTGCTTACGGGTTGCTTTCTTGTGAAAAAAAAAGAGAGGAAAAGGGAAGCTGGATTCCCCCCACCAGACATTTACATAGGTTACTCCACACCATGCTTACCCCATTTGTTTTTCCTTGAGCAAATATTATTTTTATTTTATTTTTTTTTTCGCGTAGTTCGGGCGGGAAGCATATTGGTTAAAGTTAAAAAAAATAAATAAAAATACACTAAAATACAATAAAGTAGAAAACGAAATATGGAGAAATACGCCTTAGTCGCTGACATGTTGTTCTCTGCTGCTGTTATTACTGCTGCTATTCATTGATATGAGTGAAATTTTTCGGCGACCCCTTCTGGGTGAATACAAGTGACCCTTTTGCTGTTGTAAGGATGGCCAATCTATTGGCAAACTACGGCAATGTACTACCATGAGCAAAATAAATGACGCGTCTCTTTATTTTGAAGTTTTTTGAAAATATCTCCGTTTTCTTTATATGTTCGAAATTTCGGAAGGTTTCCCCAGCAGGACAGGTTAATAACAAACCCGTTTTTAATATTTGTGTTAGATATTAGCTTAAAATAAAGAAATTAGAAGCAAAAAACATTAAATCGACAGAAATCTCGAGAATTACCAACTCTGCTAAAGTGGGAAATTTTCAAGAACGCGAGGGAATTCTGCAGTTCAACACGAAGCAGCGACATCTATGTCATTGAGAGAAGCGTGGATTAGATCTACAAACGAAAATTTTAACGAAATATTTCTAGTATGTCTTATTATATGCATTATCAGCGAACTCCAAATATATGAATCTATGCTAAGTATTAACGTATAGATAGTGCAAATAGTGGAAATTACCTATGGAAAAAGACGAATTGTTAGCCCAATCGTAATGAAAAATCGTCTTTACTGTAGAACAGGTTCAGCTTACCTAAGAGAGCAAATAGCTCAGTTAGGTAAAGCAACGAGTTTGTATAGCGAAGGTAGACGGTTCGAATCCCGTGGAAGTACTGTTGTCATTTTTATCACTAAGGTTATTTTATTTATTTTTTATTTGGGAAAGAATCAAATTGTAACATATGTGTAAAACTCATGACGATACCAAAAAAAAAAAGAGAAAATATCGTCGCATTTGCATTAGTGTCTCTAATTTTTGTTTGCAAACAGATTCGTAATTATTTCCCCTGTGCTCACTGATGCATAACGAATGTTTTCCAGTAACTGTTAATTCTAATTTGGAGAATTTTATAGTTTCACAATGTTTCTCACTACATAGTCTTCTATCTACGTGTTTGGATATTTTGATAACAGATTTCACTATTAAATGTTTAATTTTCTCTATAAATATTTGTCTTCAATTGAAATTGTTTTGAATTTACTACATAAGCAAAGTTGCCCGAAGGAGGGGAGCTCAAGTAATAGATATTCTACGTAAAAGCAACCTATTGTAGAATGATGATGCTTCTTACCTTCAGCACATAATCTTAACGTTAGAGAGTCAGAGAGACAAAATCCTGGTTTTTCCTCCTCTATGACCACCCATCTTAAACCTCTACATATCATTGTTCGTCTCACATAATTTCGGCTCTCCAAAGAAATTCATATTTATTATTATTATTATTATTATTATTATTATTATTATTATTATTATTATTATTATTAATATTATTATTAATGAATATGCCACCCTTACATAATGTTGTAACGTTACACATCTTAGTTTAAAGTGCTTTCTTTAGTAATAATTTGAGCAACCACGTCACAAAATTTAAAATGTATGAGGGGGCACGACGTTTTATTTCCCCTCCTCTCTTTTCAGCACCCTCCAACAGAAGGTATATAATTTCTGAGAAGCAGGGCAGACAAAATGAATAAGAAATATATTTAGAGCATCCTTTCCTCCTTCGTGAATGTAATATCACGTAGCATTTTTTATTCTACTGAAGACGACCCTAGGCCGTTATGGTTAGGTAACAAAAGAAATACCTAATATATTTATAGCGCCCCTTATCTGTAATATTACCTCTTCTTTATTTGTTCGAGGCTTTTTTACACAACCAAGGGTGACAAAAAGAATAGGAAAAGTGTCTAAAGATTACAAAAGACTTTATATTTTGTCAGAAACAAGGCAGTATATACACAACATTGCTTTCGTTAACAAGTGTTTCACCCTTGAGTCGCTTATAAAATTATGCAGAATAACTTTTGCCGATCATTGTTCTAGAGGGATTTGTCCAGGATGGTTTGGTGTCGAGCTAATAACGATAAGTATATTTATTTACATCACTGTTAAAGAAATAGCAAACTTTCTGAAAGGAACTTACTTAGGAAACAGATCTTCCTTCTACTTAGCCAGAGCCCACTCTGAAAAATTGCATCTGGCATTCTGAGTGAAAGTTCTATGAGACTATTAGAAAAATATATTCCCGTTTTCACGCTGATAATAGAATTTCTTAAACAGTTATTGAATTACGTTCGAAGGGTAGGCGTAAATAGCGCCCCCGCAACAATGTGGCGTGGGGACCGCACAAGCTGCAAGGCCAAAAAATATACAGGAAGTACGCAGGGGCGGAGCAGGCCAAATTTTCACACGGGCAAATTGACTTTTTGGCGCCCTTCCCCTAGTAGTAGCCTATATTTTACATTTTATCATTGTGTTTTTAATAGTTTAAACCAGGAGCGTCATTTCAGATTTTGCTTTGGGGGGGGGGCAAGACCTCTTGATATAAGTAAAATTTCGCGTTTTTCACTGATTTACTACTATTCTAATGATAAAATCTATATACATCTCAAACTCAGGGGGAGCAAATACCCCTCCCTGCCCTCCCTAAATGACGCCCCTGTTTTAAACCCATTTTCAAAAAGAAATCCATTACCTAGGAAAAGTTCACAAAGAATATGGCCCACTATAAACAATACCAACTCCACCCCCCTGGTCTAGTGGCTAGCACGCCTGCCTTTTGTGGTACCGGGTCCAATTCCCGGTGGATTACTGTTGAACGATAAAAGTGGTTCGGATTCCACTATAATTAGTATCCACATCTCCCTTGCCCATTAAGGCATAACCGTGGAACGCTAAACTCAAGCAAACAAACAAACAATACTTAATTCCCGGCACTCTTTATTCTACATGCCATCTCTCAATTTTTCGATACAGCCCCCTTAGTACTATGAAACTCTCTTCTTCCATAGTGAAATGGAAAAAGATCATATAATTGCCACTACTTTACAAGAATATAAACCAAAAACGTCAGTAGAAAGCACATTATAAAATTTACTTTTTGAGGCTCGTTTTGGTGCCCCTCTTTCTCTGGCGCCCCGGGCAGTTGCCCGGCCCTTAGTCCGCCCTTGAAAGTACGGACGCATAACTAAGGACTGCGGAGGAGAGGTTAACCTTCATGTTATGCCACTGGTTTGACGTGTTTGAAATGTTCAGTAAGTGATCAGTTGGTGAAATAATTTCGACGGTTACTGATGTTTAAAGTTTAGCTAAGACAAAGCTACCTAATCAAATACATTTGATATCGCGATGTCACAATTTGATTTTTCCTCACATAAAAAAGATAAAAACAATAGTAATAAAAACCCTTACTCGTACTGGGCTTTTAACTAACTAACAACCTAATTCTTACAGACTAGTTGCTCTGACCAACTGAGTTTCGATTTCTTACGCGAAAGAAGTCTGTTATATTAAGAGGCATGCTTTTCATTATCAAAACTGTTCGAGGTAATACGAACATGGCTTAAGAACAGAGACGGAACTGAATTACCACTCGATTGACCTTGAGGGCAAATCACCAAAGCGTAGCTATAAACGTAAATTCAGCATGCATTTCTCTGGAGTTGTGTTCAGTATTCCTATCTGCCAGTCATGCTTGTTCGTAGGAGTAATATGTTACAAATCTAACCTTTCGATAGAGCACAATGACAGAGAATCAAAATTAATGAATTCTTGCCCTTGTGAACTTGGGATACCACCATGTGCAATAAAACTGTCGCGTCTTCTGAAGTGATATTTTATCGAAAATAACTCGTTTTCCTTTATATATCCGAATTTTTTGAGGGTTTCAAAATGAGGAAAACTGACAACAAGGACGCATTTAGGGGTGGGTCCAGGTGGTCCGGACTTCCCTCTGAAATCCCAGCTTCTCTGTAAATTTAGCCTAAATTTAAGGATTATCTTTTAAATTTTATTATAATTTATCCTAATATTGAAGTCGGACTTCTCCCGAAATAAATTACTGCATACGTGCCTGCTGACAATTTTCAATATATTCCTTAAATAAGTAAAATAACTAAATTAGGAGCAAAAAGCTTCAACACGGGCTAACTTTTGTTCACTGCCAATATTGTTAGAAGGGATATTAATAGCAAAAACTGCTAGGCAATGCTGAACCTTGGAACTTCACTCCGAACAGTAAGCTTATTATTGAGAACTACATATGAAACATTTTATCAAAACTTATCTAGCTTTTACCTGGCATGAAATTATTATATACACCAAAATTCACTCTCCTAAAATGTGTATCTAAACATTGCTCTACGTATCTTCGAAGCAATGAAAATTATTTATCGAAATATGTGAGCAGGGAATTCTAACAGCCAGCCATTTTATTTAAATCGTAGTAAACCCTGTAACCGGGCGTTAACGTGAAGTCAAAGCTTGGTCCATTGGTAAAGTGTTGGAAGAATATAAACTCAATGTTCGTAGGTTCGAATCTATCCACTCACCATAACATTTTGTTCTTATGTGTAACGATGAAATAAGAAAGAAAAAATGTATAACCGTTAAGACAAAACTTCAACCAAGTCTCAAGAGAACAATACTAAAATAGTAATACAATGACGTCAACCAGAAATTATTTCATGTAGCGTTTGGACGAAATTACAGCTGTTAACAATTGCAGAAATAAAAACAGGCTGTAATGCAGTCTAGACTTCTGAATGCATTTACTTCCTGAAAACTTCCGTCTCGTCTTTGGTATGCCGTTAATCATTGTAAAACCTTTCAATTGGAAGTGAAATGACACAAACTAAAACAGTTTTAAATCAATAAATGTCTATGTGTAAAAGTAGGTGTCTTTTATCTGTAGTTCTGAGTTCCTTTTACTTTGAAGTGACAAATGAGAGAAGAAAGTATGGTGTTCGAAAAAAAAAATCAAATTTGAGATTTCAACGAATTTACACGTATTATAGCCCCTAACACCGAAAAAGTTATTTTTCGATACATGTCCATCAGTTCGTCCGTCCGTTCGCTACACTTTTCTGTGCACTCGCCTAGAAGCCATACCAGAAGCCATACCTCGCCTAGAAGCCATACTTGAACATACCGTAAATTAGTTGAAAAATTTACGGTATGTTCAACTTATCCGCACCAAATTTTAGTTTAAGATTTTCATAGTATTTCCTATAGTTTTTTTTATTTCCCTCCTACTCCCAAAACAAGGGTAGTTTCCTGTACGATGAAAATAAAAAAAAAGATATTTTCTCATAACTGGCTCTAACGATCTTGTTTTCTTTCTTTTTTTATAAATCAATATTTAATTAGCAACCCTATTTTGTGGTATAAGGCATTTATCTGAGAAAAATCTACAAGGGGTAGTTTATACTAAGGGGGTGAGTTTTTTCTCAGTGATTTTCTCAAAATGGACTCAAATGTTTTCGTTCATATTTCATAAATAAAGATTTCATTAATAACTTATCAATATGGCATAACTCGTTTGTCCTAAAAAAATGCGAGGGGTAGTTTATTCTTGGTGGAGTGTTGTCTGGGCGATTTTCTCAAAAACGACTCAAAAGAGTTTATTCATATTTCAAAAATAAATATTTCGTTAATAACCGAACAATATGGCAAAACTCGTTTGTCCTGAAAAAATATGCGAGGGGTAGTTTACTCTTGGGGGTGTTTTTCTTCCACGGTTTTCTCAAAAATGAGTCAAGCAATTTTGTTCGTACTCAGAAATAAATATTTCATTAAAAACCTAGTAATATGGAATAACTCGCTTACCCTGAAAGAATCCTCAAGAGATAGTTTCTTCGGGGAGTTACTTTTCCCTCACGATTTTCCCAAAAAATACTCGGACAATTTTATTGATAATTCATAAATAAGTATTTCATTAATAACCCTATATTTTAGTATAAGTCATTTCTATGAAAAACAATTACAACGGATAGTTTATTTTTGGGGTCAAGGTTTTTTCCCCGACAATTTTCTCGAACGACAGGCGATTTTGTTCAAATTTCGCAAATAAATATTTCATTAATAACCAAAAGTATATCTTAACTCATTGTTCGAAACAATTCACAAGAGGTAGGTTACTCCTGACGTGTTCTTTTTGAACGACTTTCCCAAAGTGACTCATTTGATTTTTTTCATATTTCATAAACAATGATTGCATTAATTGGTCTATTATATGTCTAATGAAAATGTGCTCAAAGTGTGAGTTAGTTTTGTAGTATGGATTTTCTTCAATCGAAGTTTTTTATTCGATAATCTGACATTCGATGTATTTGAATAATACGATAATTTTATTCGTATTATCCAAATACACACTTCAGTAACAACTGCGGCCTAACACAGTTAAGAAATTGAATTGAAAAAGTTTAGTACGGTGGCCCTGTAATTGAATATTTTTTGAGAAACTCCCTAGCTTTTGTGGTAAACTCAGGCTTTTCTTTTTCGAGCGACAAAAGAGAGAAGAAAATATAGTGATTGTGAAAATAATATCAAATTCAAATTTCAACGGATTTACATGTTTCATGGCGTCTACATACCGAAAATGTGACTTTTCGACACCCGTCCTTCCGGTCCGTCCGTTCGGCACACTTTTATATGCACTCGCCTAGAGGCCATACCGTTCAACTTATCTACACCAAATTTTAAACTTAGGGTTTACTTAGTATTCTTACAGGAGCTTTTCCATTTTTTCCTACCACCTAAAATAAGTTTGGTTTACAAACAGCCGAAAATCGAAAAACGCTATTTTCTCAAAAATGGTTTTAACAATTTTGTTTATTTTTCATTAATCAATATTTAATTAACAACCCTATATTGCAGTATCAGATATTTCTCTTAGAAAAATTTACGAGGGGTAGTTTATTCTTGGAGGTGACTTTTTCTCGACGATTTTCTCAGAAAAGACCCTGGCGAATTTTGTACACACTTCATAAATAAATATTTGACCTTACAACATGGTATAAGTCAATTGACCTGAAAAATATATGAGTAGTAGTTTATTCTTGGACTTGAATTTATTCCCAGTGAGTTTCTCAAACACGACCAGTTGGCAACCCTGTATCTCGACAACGAAGCTGAATTCGAAAACTGCAAGAGAACCATTTTTGTCTCCTTTTGATGTCACGAATCACCTCCCGAAGCTTGTGGACATCTTTCAGGTTCACCCTTAATGAAGCTTCTTTTCGAAAAGTTAACTATTAACTTTAGGCATTGTTTATCCTTTTTTAAATCACAAATGTCGTTATTAATTTTAAGGCAGAGAACTACTTCTGAGAGAATAGATCTTGAAAAATAATTTTAAAACTTAGACTTTTGTTTTCGAGACATTCCAGACAAGACGAGACATTTTACAAGCTATCTCGTGTCCAAAACATTTGCCTCGTATTATCTTGGATGTCACAAAGCGCGTCTTGTCTCTTTCTCGAGACATGTCTTATCTCGTGCGCATTCGTTAACACTTGGGAAGGATTATCTTTCTACTCAAAGCATTGTTTTTATAATGGTTGCATATTTATGATAATTGCTGTCCACATAAATTACAGTCCTTTCAGTTGAATTAATTATTATTATTATTGAAATTGCAATATCTAGTTTAACGTTGGACGATTATGCACCTACGCTAAGGGAGAATGATGATGAATGAAATGGTGAAATGAAGAAAGTGGGAGGAAAATGGAAAATCTCAAGAAAACACATACCCATGCACACGGTATTTGTCCACCTCAAATTTCACTTGGCACGAAGTGGAATCGAGCCACGGATCCCCTGCACCAAAGGTCCCTGCAATGCTTTATTATTATTATTATTATTATTATTATTATTATTATTAATAATAATAATAATAATAATAATAATAATAATAATAATAATAATAATAATAATAATAATAATAATAATAATAATAATAATAATTGAAGCGAGCTTAACGAGTTTCAACCGTACGACTCAACCAACGTTTGGGTGCCTGTTCGTTCGTCTGCTCCTCTCATAAAAGACATTTCATTTTAATGAAACTAGTAAGTGCCTTCTTTTAGCTCTGCGAAGTAACTATTGCTTGGAATATGAATCTGCAAAACATAAGAGGTAAAATTAACCAAATGGTGCAAGTTTCCACTTATATATACAAAACAATTTTGCAATATCAACTACGTGAATCTTGTCCCATAAAGAAGCCGAAACCCCTACACCGAAGAGCCCTCCGAGATTTGATCATTGTCCACACGGACTGAAATTGTCATTTAAAGCCAAGACTTTAATATGAAGCCAATAATTTCTTTAAAATAGACGGAAAATTCGGAAGTTATAAGCATTTTCATATTTTTGCCTTTTCCCATAAGGGAGCCGTAGCCCCCTATACTGAAGACCCCCCCGGAGATTTGATCATTGTCCACTCGGACTGAGTTTGTCATTTGGAACCAACACTTTAATAGGAAGCAAAATATTTCTTTAAAATAGACGAAAAATTCGAAAGTTATAAACATGTTAATAATTTTGCCTTTTCTCATAAGGGGGCCGTATTAGCCTACACTGAAGAGCCCCACGAGATTTGATCATTGACCACTTGGACTGAAATTCTCATTTGAAACCAAAACTTTAATATGAATCCAAAAATTAAACTTTTACATCAATTTAAACTGACTGGGTTCCAGTTCCCCCCACTATTGTTTAGTTTAGTTAAGTGGTAATTTGTGACAGCTTCACATCATCAAAAGAATGTTTCACTTCCCCTCCCCTCCCCCAGGAGTTCGTGCTGGATCCACCACTGGAATCAATAGACACTCTTCCTATTCTTTTTGTCACCCTTGATTGTGTAGGGGCTCCCTCGTACAAATAAAGAAGCGGTAATATTACAATCAAGGGGCGCTATATATTAGGTATTTTTTTAGTTACCTACCCCTAACCGCACAGGGCCATCTTTCGTAGAATAAAAAATATTACGTGATATTCCAATCATGAAAGGGGAGAGGATGCTGTAAATATATTTCTTATTCATTTTGTCTGTCCTGCTTATCAAAAATTACTTTCTGTTGGAAGGCTACTGAAATGAGAGGGGCAAAATAAAAAGTCGTACCCCCTCCTACATGGTTGCTCAAATAAGTACTAAAGAAAGCATTTTAAACTAAGATATTTAAGTTTTAAACTAGGAATCTAAGATATCCTACATTATGTAAGGATGGCATATTCAGGATTATTATTATTATTATTATTATTATTATTATTATTATTATTATTATTATTACTATTATTATTATTATTATTATTATTATTAATATTATTATTATTATTTGAATGTTTTTGGAGCACCGAAATTTTGTGAGACGAACAATGATATGTAGAGGTTTAAGATGGGTGTTCATAGAGGAGGAAAAACCAAGATTTTTCTCTGTCTGACACTCTAACGTAAAGATTATGTGCTGAAGGTAAGAAGCATCATCATTCTACAATAGGTTGCTTTTACGTAGAATATCAATTACTTGAGTTCTCCTCCTTTGGTCTACTTACCTTATGTAGTAAATTCAAAACAATTTCAATTCAATACAAATACATTGTAAAACTTTTCCCTAATTAAACATCTAGGGAAAATTAAACATTTAATAGGGAAATCTGTTATCAAAATATCCAAACACTTAGATAGAAGACTATCTAGTGAGAAATATTTTGAAACTTTATAAAATTCTCCAAATTAGAATTAACATTTACTGGGAAACATTCGTTATGCGCCAGCGAGCATATGGTGAGCAGTGAGCACAGGGGAAATAATTACGAAACTGTTTGCAAACAAAATTAGGGACGCTAATGCAAGTGCGACAACAGCATTTTTTCTTTTTTTGGTATCGTCATGAGTTTTACACATACGTTACAATTTGATTCTTTCCCAAATAAAAAAATAAAAAAAAATAACCGTAGTGTAGTAATAAAAATGATAACGGCACTTCCAGGGGATCGAACCCGCTACCTTCAGCATACAGACTCGTTGCTTTAACTAACTGAGCTATTTGTTTTCTTACGTAAACTGAGCCTGTTCCGGTAAAGACGATATTTCATTACGATCGTCCTACCGATTCGTCCTTTCCCATAGATAATTTCCACTATTTGCTCTATCTTTATGTTAATACTTAGCATATATTCATATATTTGGAGTTTGCAGATAATGCATATAATAAGACATACTAGAAATATTCGTTAAAAGTTTAGTTTGTAGTTTTAATCCACATTTCTCTCAATGACATAGATGTCGCTGCTTCGTGTTGAAATGCAGAATTCCCTCGTGTTCTTGAAAATTTCCCACTTTAGCAGAGTTGGTAATTCTCGAGATTTCTGTCGATTTAATGTTTTTTGCTTCTAATTTCTTTATTTTAAGCTAATATCTAACACAAATATTAAAAACGGGTTTGTTATTAACCTGCCCTGCTGGGGAAACCTTCCGAAATTTCGAACATATAAAGAAAACGGAGATATTTTCAAAAAACTTCAAAATAAAGAGACGCGTCATTTATTTTGCTCATGGTAGTACGAGCATACTGCGCATATTGTACATAATGTAATATTATGTCTTCCATTTTCTTAAAAGAATGTAAATAGCTACTTGTGTACTATACTTGCTACATTTAGTCTGTAAGATTTCATTACCTTTAAGTTATGCTCAGTTAATGTTGAATTATGATCAAGTATTAACAGTGATGCTCATTTTAGAATAATGTTTTCAGTGATGTTTATCAAAATGCTAGATAGTATCATATTGTATCATTATTTCATTGTGGTAAGATAAACTTAGGTTAGGTTAAGGCTACCAAATGTATTGCGTATGAATATTGGGGGTAAATCGAGCCCCCTCCATTTTTTTCTGTCCTCCCATCATTGGGTGATGGGCTAGAACCCGCTCATTGTACCTAACTTGATTATATTACTATCACCATGTTTTGTAAAGTCACGGTTACAAAATGGACATCATTGTGGGCTATAGTAGCATTCAAGATGTTGTCCTACCACTACACCACTATACTCGTGTTTCTCAATCATCCCTGTGTTCAAGTTAAAATCTTGGCTTGACTTGAATTAAAAGGCACACCACGCTGATAGTACCATGCAGAGTGGTATTAAAATCACGTTATCATTGGTACATTAAAATAATAATAATAATAATAATATTAGTAATAATAATAACAATAATAGTATTAATAATAAAAATAATAAAACATTGGAAGCGAATCAGTACGTGTACATCATTTCGTAATTAGGTTCGATACTCGAATAATAGAGATTTCCATAAATTAAAGGACACATATTAAGGATATTCGAGCTCTGTCAACTTGTTTTTAATGAATCTAGTATAAAATAACTTAATTCTGTTCAGAATTACACTTATGATTATGTCCGTCAAAAGATTAAAAACCACAAGTCAGGAGACTTTCAAAATTCGGTGGCCCCCTCAATAAGCGGCCCTGTTTAATAGGTGGAAAATACTGCTTCACAACAGCGCATGGCGCACACGAACTTTAGGATATAAATAGATGAACGTGACAGTATTTAAAATTTTAAGTGAAATAAAATGTCAAAATAAACAAACAAAAGGGTAATTTTTAAAAATTAAAAGTTAATCGAATAGCATTTTGTTTTGATGCAAATATTTATAATGTTCACAGATACTTCCTCAACACTCGTCTTTCATTCTGCCTTAAAACTAACAGCAAATCACCTCTTATCGGGTGACGGAAGTGAGTCCAGCTGTTAACAAGGACTCAGGATGTTGTTGCGTGTAGCTTCTATACACACCAACATTTATAACGGGAAAATAGATAAGTAAGAAAATAGGGAAATGACGTCACAACGAAATGAATAATAACAATAAGGTTGCCTCATAAATCATTACGATTGGGATGACCCATAGTCTCAGATAAACAATTGATTCTTAGCGATTCCTGGTTCGATCCCCTAATGGATCATTTCTTTTATCCTATATCTACATTATCGCTCCTCACGAGCGCAAGTTTATAGCTGTATTGGTTATGAGAAAGTAGGTTCGAATCTAATACTTTCAATAGACACTTAGTTTTCCACATATCATCACTACCTACACTAGAGGTCCTGAGTTCGAGCCCCGAAATATTCAATTCAAAATTAATATCGTTGTAAACATGGTCTCAATTACCGGAGATGATTATTGGCAGTTACGCAATTGTATCTAACGTTGAAAGGAAACAGATAAGTCGGAGATCGAGTCCCGACTCACGCACTTTTTGTATGAGTGACACACACTAAACAACGTTTTTGTTTTTCCTTAAGGAAACACTAAATTCACAGGTATTGCAAACCGCACTTCGTATAATCACTGTTACATTGTAACTTAGGTCACTCTCGTTCATTATGATCTCTTGTTTTTCTCAATTAATTCAGTAGTAATAAAATCAGTATGGGATACTCCCAGGATATGAACTGTGATTTCATGGCACTCGAGTTAGCACTCAACTAAGTTAACACTCACTAGTAAAACCAATTGGTAGCCTGACGTGAAGAAATTGAAAACGCATGTTTCAAAAATAATACACTAACAATTCAGGGAGATAGTACTTACCCCGTAACAAGAAACCTCCCCTTAGTGTCTTGGAGACGTAAGTCTTCCCTTCTCCTTCTTTTGCGTTCTCCGAGCAATAGATGGTACGTATACTCCAACAAGTTAAGTTAAGTTCTTATTTAAACTCGTTGGTTATCATACTTAATAATTAACACAGTGCAATAATTAGCATCATACTTAATATTTAGAAATTAGATAAAGGTAACTATTTAAATCCGGTCACGCCTGAACTACCAAATTCGTCAAATTCGACTAATAAGTAGCTGGGACACTACACTCAACTTCAGGTTCCCGCGTCCAGCCTATAATACTATGTGTGTGTGGGAGAATTTTTTCGTTTCAGGGTTTTCCTTACAGAAGCCGAAGTAGCAGAACCTGCCCAGGTACAAGCAGTGTAAGGACCTACGCCTTGGAGATAACTGAGTATTCGTTTTCCTTTTTATACTTCTGTTAAAAATTATAAGTTTCTAATCACTTGAATAACACTCTATTTCAAAACAGAAAAAGGGAATTTGACATTTTTCTTTGTTATTCTTACGAAGCTACCTACAAAGGGTGGCAAATATAATGAACAAATCACATTGTGCGCAAGATAAGACTGCCTCCTCTGAGGGTCTTAGTATATTAATTAACTTTATAGAGCTCAAAACCCTACAATATTATTTCAAGAAATCTCTAACAATTGAGATAACATACACGTTAACCGAGAATTTCTCAAGTGCTGGATTGCCCTATTGTGAGATACGTCTTATCTTGAACACTATGGGTATACAAGGTGTAATAAGGTGTAAAAATAGAAATGACTAACAATTAGGAAGTAATACAGGATTCAAATTCATATTAGTCTGATTGATATAATTGGAATTTTCAATAAAGTGTAAACAATGTAATAAAGTGTAAAACTATGCCATGAATTTCAAGTATGAAACAACTATAAAAAAAATTGATACTAGTTTGCTTGAGTTTGTATTAAATTTTTAGTTAAGATTGATTGATATAAATTTTGAAGATACTTTGGAACTAATTATGTTAACTGGCGTATTTGTAAAAGTATAATTAGATTTAAGTAAGTCTTGTTGAATCTCAACTCTATTTAATAGTTCCACGGTGTACGAAGTAACATAAATTCAAATCTCACAATCTTTGTTATAGTTTAAATAAAAAAAATTAAAAGAAAAGGTAGATAATACTA
This sequence comes from Thermobia domestica, assembly GCF_964235325.1. NCBI lineage: Eukaryota > Metazoa > Arthropoda > Insecta > Zygentoma > Lepismatidae > Thermobia > Thermobia domestica. The sequence continues at coordinate 141,002,453 of NC_137469.1, read as the reverse complement.
ACATTTCAAGGTATAAAAGATTGTATACAATAGACTTCTTGGACTCATGCATGAAAATCTGAACGACTGACCACTTCTTAGTCTCTAAATGAGGAAAACAATGCAAAAATACTTATCTGACAATGTCAAGAAGTCCCTGGTCGGAAGCCGGCGTCTGTAACAGTATACTAGCTGTATTCTCTCAGTTGCGATGCAAAACCCCTTTTTTTTTCCTCTCTCTCCGAACATTCGTCAGCTGAGCTGATAATTTACAAGCCACTTATCATTATGCCAAGCTATATAATTAGCTCATTTCCGCCACGCTGGCCAAATTCAAACTTCCTTTAAACACTCTGGTCCTCAACCTGCCTACCTCTGAAAACAAAATAAACGGCCAATGTATGTCAATATGGCCATTGCGTCCTGACGTTTTCATAACAAACCAGGTATTGCCCATCTTGTAAAGTACCTTGGATTTACTCATCATATGATTCATCACCCATTAATCATTACAGTAAGTGGAAAGAATATTTAACAATGCAGTTTCCTCCATCATTATCATTCCACTCACAAAGAAACAAACCGAGTTAGGTACATCAATCAATTTGAGAAGAACTTGTCTTACCGTGATGTTGTTTTGATCTTCATCCACAGTCACTGCTTGAACACAAGAGGCATCCTAACAATAATGTGTGGTCAGCGCACATACACTTAATTTTAGGCTACCGGTTTATTTGTTCAATGAAACAAAATTGATTTTTGTGATATTACTACAATCACATACAATATTAAAACAGGTTTCTATACCTAGATTCTGACGATGTGTGGTCAGCACATTCAGGACATCTGACTGAAAAACATTCTGTATTCGACTCTCATTTTCGAATAGCCTCATTTTTGGGTAACCCCTGCAGGTTCCATTGATTACTATATATTGATTACTATATCTTTCTTAGATTTTGATGTGTGGTCAGCCCCGTTGAAAAAGAAATATATATAATGAACAATTACAAAAGGGATTCGGTGGACTTCCTTGTGAATAAGTACTTCGCATAAGACAAGGTTCTGATGTAATGCATTAATGAGTATGTAGTCTAATAGCCTCTATGATTGCAGATCTATATCCATTGCCTACCCAGTGTGATGTTTAGAGTAAGCCCCCCCCCCTGGTATCTGGAGGTACCCAAGGATCCAGATTGCAGCCTGTCAGCCCCCTCCAGGGCTGATCCAGAGGGACGATATGGAAATTGATTATTATTATTACCGTTCAATCCATCACTGATTATTAGTGGACAACAGTGACCTAAAACCTAAACTTCCATCCGGATCCAGAACTTTCTCTGTGCCGTAAGAATCATAAACTTCTACTGTGACAAGAAAATCTCCTTTATCTACGGACAGACTCCCATTGATTTACCTCAGTTCATTGCCTACAGGTGAAAAAACTCTTCTCGTATCAGTACAAACACAAAATTTGGACAAGTGATAAGACTCAAACTAAAAGGAATAAAAACTCCTTCAAATCAGCGTTGTGAAAAATCATAAGAAGATTGTAAGCAATGTCAAGAGACGTTAAAACTTTCTCAATATATGAAACAACTCTATCTCATTGTAATGACCACGATCTAACATACCAAAAAACCATGGAAAGTTATTGACTAAATGTAAAAAAAAAAAAAATTAAATTAAATTTCTATTGTTGGGTCAAGTAAAAGCACAAGTTTGTTTTTCAGACATTTAATGAAGTCTATATGTGAGTATGGTAATCGAGTTTACACATTTTCATTCCACCATGTTAAAGACCGTAAGTTGTGGAACCCTCTGTATAGCTATCTTTTGGCAAACATCGAAGCGAAAAAGACAAGGAAGTACTTTATTAAATTATCCATTGCACGTTGTACTTAACTGTTGCTCAACAACAGGTCCCCGTGACGTCATCATATAGAATTATTCTCCGTGTAATTAAATCACTTACACAATGTATTTAAGATTTAAAAAACAGAAAAGTTCACCGCAACGGAAATCGAGGCCTGTTATCAGTCAAGGCTAGTAGAATTAAAAGAAAGAACGGAACACACTTCCGGTGTGTTTTAAAAACATATCAACCATAGCTTATGTTGTGGTTAACTTTTGCGTTTAAAATCTATCCTATAAAACAACAAGATCCACTAACATGATGAAACATAATGTAACTTTACTTCGTAAAATTTCCTTTGTAACCGCCAAGAAATCCCTTTCGATTTCAGTGTGTATATTAAAAAAGAAAAGGGAGACATAAAATATGTTAATATTATTAATAATAATAAGAATAGGAATACTAACAATACTAACCTATAAACCCCCCCTAACATTCCCCCATTATTATAAAGAAATGTTATGTAGTCCCCTGTAAAAACATGTACTCTGGTATAGCAAATGTAACTGCATCCCTGATTATTAGACTTTGTATCTGTTATTACCATAGGCCATTAGGGCATAAGCTAACACACTAACCATAGGGTCAGTACTTTAACCATTCAGACTCCCCCTCTGCTATCAGAACCACTCATGGAAAAAGAAAGCTAAAGTAATGGCATATAAATCTCTAGGTGCGCTAAATCGCACCAATCATTTGTAATGTCTGTATATTGTCAGTATACGTAAAAGTAATCAATGTGTATAGTGTATTGCATACCACACAGGTTGAGAGAAACCAAATCGAGGTCGAAATAGCAATCTAGCTGAGTAGAAGTTTAGACAAACACATGTACATACTATGATTACCCTGTATAGAACAGAGCTATACAGTAAGTTTGTAATATATTACAGTTAGTGCGTTATCATTATAAAGAGCAATAACTAATAATGTGAGATTCATTCTTCGATAACATTAAAATGAGTTTTAATATATTATGCGTATAGACGCCCTTAAAACCTTTATTAAGCATTAAGCCACTGTTTTAATCGCTAGTTGTTAATTACTCAAGTTATTTTACATATGCGGTTCAATCATTTAGTATGCAATCGCTCCTATGTTACAAATAAATATATTACCAAATATGTAATGGAGTACTCAAATACTTACAGTACATTACAGGTTATAAAATATTCACTTGCTTCTGGAACGTAGAGTTTAGCCTATGATTTATGAAGTAGAACTGGTATATTGACACAACATCAGAAATGTTGTTCACAAACTGTAAGGCACAACCCCGCAATAATTAAAAAAAAAATTTCAGGCAACACAATTGAGTGTCCTAGTCTAGATCATTGCATGTTTTTCCCATTTGGTTTATACTATAAACAATGAAAACTACTCTTGTAATTTTATCGTTCATCACAGTCCAACGTTAAAGCGCTTCACGCTATTCTTGTTTAAGTGTATTTAATGTTAAATTTCTTTCATTTATAGTTGAATAAAATTAGTAGCCTGAGACAATCACATTTGACACGTATATCTATAATTGTACCCAGTACAGCAAAGACAATTGTACTTAGCAAATCAGTAAACTCACAAAATCTAAATTTTCTTTATAATACTAGAAGTTGTACTCATAATCGGTTCGAAGTCATGCTTAATAATATGGTTAGGAATGGGTTTTAAAAAAAAATATACCATTGTGAGTTCATACGAAACCTTTGATAGATATAAGCTAGAAGGAATCGACGATTGTAAGGTTTCATCCTACATAGTTTGTTAATGGCATTGAGTAACGTTTAAAAGTACTATAGTTAGTTAAGACACATGAAATCTTACAATCCCGCTCTCTTGCAGTTTAGTCGTGCATAATCACCAAATCCCTCAAGAAAGTTTCTTTTTAGTTTCCTAGCGCCTGACGTAAGGCCAGTTCTATATTAACCCTTTAACTCCCAGCAACTTGCCTTGGACAACCGTTTCTGTACTTGAATATAAATGCCAGAAAGATAACTTTCGACATTTTTTTTGTTTATTTTTTTTACCGAGGTCGGCGGATAACTGTTACACAGTTGTGCCTCGAAGTCCTAAGCCGGACCCAAATTATGGGGCGAGACGCCCGCGCTTTTCATATTGTGTGTGTAGTAAGGAAAAGAGAGATAGGGAGAACGTAGTCAGTCGAGGGTCAGATTGAATTAGTGACCTGATGCCTCATTGACACCAATCCACACGCATGTATTAGTGGTGGGACCCTAGCTATGATTTACTCAGATCACAGAGCTGGGTCCTAGATGCAATATTTAGGGAATACCACGAAAGCAATAAATACAGGAAATCTATTATGTAGTTAGAGTTAGGTGTAAAATAAAACTAAAAATAAATGTAAAATAGGAATTCCAATCCCGGCGTGATAGAGAAAAATCATAGAAAAACCTAGAAGTCTTAACCACTATTGAGCATGCGCGTGAAGAAGTCTCTCCCATGCTCGATGAGGCTCGTGACGTCGCCTTCGAGCTACGTCAAAACTGGCAGAAATGCGTGGGACGAAACGCCTTTATAAACGAGGCCTGTTCGCCGCTCCGGTGGATTCTACAGTAGAACGTCGACGAGTGTGTGTGCTCCCAAGACCCGGACGCTTAGTAGAACAACAGGTATGTGATTATTTTTTCTAAGTTCCCCCTTTAACGCGAGATGAGCACTTTGAGAATGTTTGTGTCGAATACGAAGTCCCTTCAACTTGAGACCAAAATCCCTCTTCGAGAATTAATAGTTTTCTCTTCGGACCAATGCAAGTTGCGATGTACGAAGTCATATCTCACTATATTCAATAAATCGCGGTTTAGCATAAAACCTTCTAGCACCCATTGAGTATTATAGGGGTTGTGCTCCCACTTAGATGATGTAGTAAAACTTCCAAGTTGTAATTCCAAGTAACCGATTTTGTTAAATTCATCTGTATTTCTATTTTTTTTTAATAAAACGAAAAGTGAAATGGTCTCTTTGATTTAGTCAAGCTATCCCACCTAATTAGATTCAACTCACAGTCTTCATATGTTACCTGGGTTTCGATTCCTAGTACCAAGCTCTACCACTAATAGTGCACTTTCTCATCATCTTCGAACCAGTAAGCTAAAGACGTTTTTCGAGACCGAGGCTAAAAGGGAGTTGGTCTCCGAACCAACTTTGTAATACTGGGTGGAGAGTGAAGAAGTGATCTCAATTACGATTTCACAAAAGAAAGTGTACACAATTGCTACGCCAATCTCAGAACAATCAATCGAAAGTTCCGTATGATTTTAGAAATTTCAGAGAGATAGAGGTTAGTGACCTCCATAGCACCAAATATTTCCAACCTATCTAGGAAATACTATAAACGAGATTATTTTAATGTGTTATAACTATTATATGAAATACATTGTCAGAATAAGTAAGAAATTCTAAGGATGGACAAAACAAACTTGGCGACAGAAAGTCGCTGAGCAATCTTTTGTTGAACTCTACACACCTAGATACGAATTTTCAAATACAATACGTGAGAAATTGTTTCACTGACCGCGATATGACAATTTTAATGGAACCGCTACTTCTCCGGTGCGAGTGCTTCAACGGTTCTGGCTGCCCAGTCAGCGAACCTTCATCAATTCAATTTTCATATTGTTCCAGGGTTACCAGAAGGTACTGGTATATTAAATATATTTTTGAATATATATTCCAAACTATAACAATTCTTGGACACATCCGATATAGTTATATTAGTATATAGAATCGTGATCCTTACCGTATACTCTTTATAGAATAGCTAATTTGGCAGTTTGCTATTCTTTCTTTAATTTTAAACTCAGTATGTTGATTCTAGCACTCCCGGCATGCCTTGGAGTGTGATGAAGAGTAGCAGAACACAATTGTCTACCACCAATAATTTAAGGGTTCCTTGTGAGAGGCCTGACGGATGTGTCCCCCTAACGGTTACTGTTTCTTTTTCGAATGTGAAAAACCTATCTCAGTGACCGGTATCCTTTTCTGTTTACATTTATATTTAATAATATTACTGATTAACGAATTACAATTGACATGTAAAAAGGTTGAAAATCGATATTTAAATATCCTATTTTACATTTATACACTTGGATAATTTAGTGTCGGTAGAGCCAAATTACAAATAAAGTTAGAATTTACATTCCTGTAAACATGAGTTTTATTTTAACGTCCCATTGCCCCGTTAGGGAAAGTAATGCTGCTTGAAGTTCTGACTTTAGGTCAGATATTATCTTATCATTAAGAAAATGTGAATTTATCATCAAATTGAATTAGTTAAATCTGGCAGACACAAGAAATCCTCGAATGCCTGAAAAGTAAAAAAATTACAAGTTATTTTGTAATCACCCTGCGACTAAGTATTCAATTGAAAACTCCACACACTTTCTAGAAAATGCACACATATTTATTTTCAATTTCACTAAAGAACACACAACACGACCACACCGATGTCCCGATGTATATATATATATACTAGATATTTAATAGATATTTTTTATTCACTTTGATAACTGTCTTAAATAAGCTTTCAATAATAATAATAAATAGAATAGAGATCTCTCTCAAATTCGAATGGTCACTAAACCGTTTAAACAAGATATTTCTTTTTTTCGGTCACTGTGATCACACTTCACTACAGATGATTCTCCTCGAGAGGTCCGATTATCCTCCTTCTTTGGGAGCCACTGTCTTTAGATCTTATCTTCTATTGACAATAAAGTTTCAGTTTCAGAGAAACTGCTGATAAAAAAAATTGGCATCTTTAACCCTGTCTTATACCTTGTATTTAATACAATTACATTTCACTGATGTCAAAATGAAGCTCTGCAATGAAAACATAGTTTTCGCTTTTGGTATGCTAAACTTATATTCGTTTACGTTTCAGATATTTTCAGCTGTAAATTTATGTCTATAAAGATTATTCATTTTAGCACCAAATAAATTGTGGTTCTTCAGAATAAATATCTTTTTATAACAGATACTCAGTTAACAATGTGCTCTATTATTTACTGCTGAAGTTATGTATGTATGAACAATGACTTCAACTCTCAGTTTCTCAAAGAAAGAGTCTGACATTGGCGACAGTGGATCTTCAACTAACTAACTAAAACTAACTCTATGGCCTATGGAACCCGGAGGTTCAGTACCGCGTTCACAAAAGCTCTCCACTGACTTCTATTCTTAGCTAATTGGATCCAGTTTCTACTTTGTATTCCTATCTCTGCGAGATCCATCTTAATATTATCCTCCCATCTGCGCCTAGGTCTTCCTAATGGTCGTTTTCCTATGGGTCTACCAGTCGAGACTTTAAAAGCGTTTCTACTTTCTTCCATTCTAGCTACATGACCTGCCCACCTAAGCCTCCTAGACTTGACGACCCTAACAATGTTGGGTAAACCGTATAAACTATGTAGTTCCTCGTTATGAAGCTTCCGCCATTCCCCATTCTCGTTCCTCTTGGGTCCGAATATTCTTCTCAGGATCCTGTTCTCAAATACTTTCAGTCTATGTTCTTCCCTCAGAGTAAGCGACCATGTTTCGCAACCATACAGAACAACAGGCATGATTATCGTTTTATATATTTTAAGCTTCAAATTCCTCGACAGAATTCGCGACGACAAGAGATTTTGAACCGAATAGTAACACGAATTCCCTGCTTTTAGTCGACATTTAATTTCTTCGTGAATATGATTTTCGTCTGTTAATATTGATCTTCAACTAACTGAATGTTTTACTCTCATATGCTTCTGTTACACACACTAACGCTAGTTTTTACCAAAACTCGCCTCTTTCGTAGGGCTTCAAAAGTTTTTTTCATTGTCAGAGGGTAGCGGACATAAAATCACTCCAGCGTGTTGCTAGACTAAATGCTGCATCTGTCATTGCAAATGAGAATTTATCATCACAAAGGTTGTTAGTCAAAATTAACTGTTCGCGAATATATTTTCCCATATCTGGCCCAAGAATTGTTACATAATTAAGTACGAAGCTCATTAATGCAAAAATTGTGTTTTAGATGTAAACAATAAAGTGGGAGATATTTTTTAGGATTTTAGAAAACGAATTTTAGAGAGAATTTTTGAGATTTTTTAGAGGAATTTAATGGTATTGATTCGGTCACAAAAGAGAAAGATGGATGAAAATCTGGTATTCTTAGATTATGCACAAAGGTTTAGTCCTTCAGAGGAAGACATAATAAATATAGGTGAAGTATCAACAGGTGATAGGAGAGAAACATTAGAAGTTAGGCAATCAGAAGGTGATAAAGTAGAACTTAGTCAAAAAGAGACAGCAGATAAGGAGAAAGCTAGGCCAAGTAATCATGTAATACCACCATTAGGAGTTAATAATGAGGAAATGAGAAATCTAATGGAATTTATAAAATTAACGATAGTTGCTTCGCAGAAGAAAATAGAACAGAAAATTGATAATACTGAAAGGAAAATAGATTGTACAAATCGTAAGTTAGATCAAACAAACGCTTGCCAAATAGAAATAGAAATTAAACTTTTGCAGGTTGAAGAAAAATAGAGAATACAAATATAGAAATTAGAAATGCGCGCAGGGAATTTGAAATTGCTCACAAGGATTTAGAAGAAAGATTATCTAAAGCTCTCGAAAATACAAAGCAACAGTTACATAATGATCCTGAGAAACAGTAAATCAAGTAGATGGTGCATTAGGAAAGGTAAACGATAGGATTGAGGCCACTGAAAATTCCATTGTAAGCGTTAGGACAGAAATAGGTTCAAAATTAGTTACATTAGAAGAGAAAAATAACACTATTCAAAATGAAATAGTTCACACAAGATCAGAATTTGAAGATAAATTAGAAAATGTAATAGCAGGACAGGTCATTTTGCAAGAATATATAAAGAAAAAATTAGTGAGGCCAATACGGCGTTCAAACAAGATGTAATAGAAAAAGTGCAAAATAGGTCAGACAGTGTAACTTTCAATTAGAACAGGAATTGCCGTCATGTTCAAGGGCAGTAGGTGATAATACGTTCCAACCAATAAGCTCACCACCTGCACAGTCATTAATTCAGATGGATAGTCAGGTTGCCTTGGCAACGGCTATGAATTCCTTTTTACACAGAGATTTAAAGTTACCACGTTTTCAAGGATTAGAAGATGGAGCACAGACTTATAGCTTCCTTGTTGACCTAGATAATTATCTTGAACTAACTGGTGTCAACACTGAAGCAAGTCTGTCCTTTATCTCTCGCACATTAAAAGGTAGCGCCTTACAATAGTTTAAAGTCATGAGAAGCAAGATTGTTACATATTCAGACTTTATAACAGCATTTAAAGCCATATATTTGAACCAAGAAAGATTAGCTGCTTTAAGAGCAAACATATTGACAAGACAATTCAATCCAAAAGTACACAAAAACGCATCAAAGTACTTGCTCCACTTCCTGCATCTGAATGCAGTCTTAGACCCTCCCCTTGAAGAGAAAATCCTGTTAAAGGTTCTTCCGCGCCAACTTTCACCTTCTCTTCTCAGAATTATAATAGCCGCGAAACCAGAAACTATTTCAGAATTACTCACGCTTGTGACTGAAGTTCAGTAATCATACCAAGATAAGATTAATATCCCTCAGAGGAGGAGCATTAATATGCTAGAGGTCACAAGTGAACAACACGTGCAAGGGAAACCAATCTCAATGAACAATGAGAATTTTCAGCATGCACTGAGGAAGAGTTGATACTTGACATCCGAAATAACGAACCCAGTATTCAACTAGTGGTCCAACCCCAGTGCGTGCTCGATGACAGTCAAAACAGTAATAATCGTAGTATGATACAGAATGAAAAAGAAACTTCATTGAAGATTTTAGAATATAGGTCTTTAGAAGAAAAAGAAGATTGTGTCACTTGTGCAAAGATAATAGAAAAGAAATATTTTGATCAAAGTAGTGACATAGAAAATAACTCAGTTAAGTTAGTATTAAAAGATTGTAAAAGTGTGCTAATTAATAAACCAGTGTTTGAACAAGCAAACGGAATATTTGATGATGCTTGATATTCGAGACGAGCCTGTGATTCCAAACAATATTATACATTTACCTGAACTTAATGAGATAATACATTGCTGGACAGTGGATCATCTATCTCAGCATTGAGTGAAAATCTTTGGAATACAGTTAAGGACAGTAACCCTGCACCACCTTTTTTGAAAAGTAACAATATGAAAGTTACTTCTGCGTTGGGTAGAAAGGTAGCTGTTATATTGGGGAAAACTCTATTAGCATTGTACAGCGGAGGACACTTCTAAATGGTACACCTTAGCCGTAAAACTCCATATGGCTGTACCATTTAGAAGTGTCCCCCGCTGTACATGAGCTACATCATAGTGAAAAACCTTAATAGTGATTTAATCCTTGTATCTCAGTTCTTTGTAGAAGCATATGCTGTGTTAGATTATTCTAGAGGATTATTAGTATTACATAAGCCACACACTGTAGAAATAAATTTTCGAAACGTGGAAGTAGATAACCAAGATTTAGTATTGAGATATATAGAGGAGACAATTAATTGTGATGCTGATACTGCAATCACGGGAGAGAATTTTAGTGAATTAGAGAGATCAAGGAACTGCAAGAAAGAGTATTGTCACCCTCAGAATGGTTACAGGTGGATACGAACACCACTGTAGAAGAAATCCACGAACATGTAAACGCTTATGTAGAACTTAATTTTGATCAAAAGGCCATGTTAGCTTTATTAATTAAACATCGTGATATTTTTGACGAGAGACCTGGAACAATCAAAGGATATGAACATTGTATTGAAATAACTGATCCCACACCCATTAGGTAAAAAATGTACAATTTTCCCATGAAATTTCAGAATCAAATTTGAAATGAAATTCACAGATGGCTCACATGGAAGATAATAAAAAGCACCTACTAGCTATAGTAGTTTACTTGTTGTTGTAGAGAAACCAAGTGGGCAGATTCGTCTATGTGTGGATGGGAGGAGGCTTTCGCAAGTTATAAAAGGACAGACCGACAAACCATTGGTCCCTCTTGACATCTTGCAATCACTTAGTAATAAGAATTATTTCAGTAAACTCGATATAGTTGAATTCTTGTAAACGTGAAAGTTAGAGAAAACGACCAACAGTTTTTAGGTTTCGTATATGAAGGTATATCGTGCTGTTTAATGAAACTACTATTTGGAACAAAAACCAGTCTGTCATCGTGCATCAGAGCACTTGATCAAATTCTTGAAAGTGATGTCAAATCATTCTGTAATACTTATGTTTATGATACGATTATAGAATCTACTAGCTTCGAAGAGCACCTGTCTCATTTGGAGCAGGTGTTGACTTCATTGAAGAAAGGAGGAGTTACACTCCGGCTAAAAGAATGTGAGTTCGCGCAACCAAAAATTAAGATACTTGGTTTTGAATTATTGTCTCAAGAAGGAATTGGCAAGGATGAGAATAAAATTAAGAAAGTAATTAATTTTAGACCACCTAAGAATGTAAAAGTTACGTAAGCTGTTATGTTACTTAGGATTTTACAGATGTTTCAGTGCCAAATATTTGGATGTCTTGTATCTTCTTTCTAAGTTGGTAAGGAAAAATGTTAAGTTTAAATGGAGTTCACAGCATCGCGAAGCTGTAAATAAAATTAAAGAAATATTTCAAGACAAAGTAGTGCTTAAAAACCTACTACCCAACAAAAAGTTTATTTTAGATGTAGATGCCTCCGATAGAGCGAGTTCCAATTTGTTGTATCAAATAGACGATGATGGAGAGAAAAGAGTGATAGAAATGATCTCGAGAATATTTTCTGGCCCTCAAAAGCACTATACGACGACGGAAAAGAAACTTTTGGCACTGGTTAATAGGGTAGCAAAATTTAAACACTGTTTGATAGGAAATAAATTCATAATACGTTCAGACCACGAGGCCTTAAGGTTTATTTTACTAGGTAGACTCACCAATCAGATAATTTTAAGATGGGCTCTCTTATTAGCAAATTTAGACTTCACTTTTCAGCATGTATGGTCCCAAGATAATATGGCTGATTATCATTCAAGATATTCACCACATAGTAATGTTGAATTTGACATTGAAGCCAAACCAGTTTTGAAAGAATCATTAATGGGTATCTTAAAACAGATTCCATGTGAAATGAGAAGTTTAATTAGCATGTTACATGAACTACAAACTTCAAATTCCTATCTAGGTCCCATTAAAAGACAAGTAGAAAATGGAGAAAAGAATGGTAAAGTTTGTGGGAAAAGCCAGCGATATGAAATATTGAATGGTAGGCTATGTAAGAGAGATAACATGGGCATACGCATATGTATCCCGGAAGTCTTAGTCAAATCTTTATTTAATTATTATCACGAACAAAGTGGACATCTTTCAGCTAGCAAACTTGTGTTTCAGTTGACAGAGAGTTTCTTTTGGCGAAAGATGCGGACTGTAGTTAGGAAATATTGTGGCTTATGCTCCATATGCCAGAAAGCAAACCCTCCTACTTGTTATTATAGAGGTCCTATGCATTCAGTTATAGCAGAGAAGCCAGGCGTCTTTCTGAGTGCTGACTTCTGCGTTCCAATCACTAAAGAATATGGTAGTTATCAATACATATTAGTACTTTTAGATGTGTTTTCAAAATTAGTAGGTTTTTATGCTTGTAAGAGAGCAACTAAATCCATTGCATTACAAAATTTGAGAGATTTTCTCAAACTATGTCCAAATGCAGAAATGCTAATCACGGATAGAGGATCCCAGTTCCAATGTACACGGTGGAAAAATGCAATGAAAGAATTAGGAATTAAGCATGTAATAAGTAGTGCTTACTTTCCTCAGGGAGAGATTCCGTAAACAGCTGTAAAGTCAACAGTCCGTATGTTAAGTAAATATTGTTCTAATAACTAAAAGGAGTGGCCACGATTACTTATTAAAGTGGAAAGGTACTTAAATACAGCAAAACATTCAAGCACGGGATTTTCTTCCTATGAGCTACATCTAAACATCTCACAAACAAGTGGTATAGCTCGTCTGTTTGAGATACCGGAAGTGGATAGATCTGCTGAAACCAAGTATTACGTGGAAATTTTGCAGAAAAACTTGTAGAAAAATTCGGAACCAAGAAAAACATACTTCGACAAGCATATTCGGCTTGTAGAGTACAATATTGGAGACCTTGTACTCGTTCGTCTCTTTTCAAAATCAGATGCCTTGGCAGGGGTGTCCAAGAAGTTAATGGCATATATAGTGGCCCCTGGAAATTAGTCCAAAGACAGACACCAATGTCTATACACTTGGAGACCTCAACACTGGCAAAGAGATAATTAAGAGAAATGCTTTTCTATTTAAAAAATATAAAATGCGGGAAAATGATACACCTGGAAAGGAGAATGCAGAAACATAAATTCTCAAGATGGGAACTCGAACATATCATGGGATAGGTAGATATTAATTAATCAGTGTTTATATTATTATATTCACACTTATCACATTAGGTTAAAGCATATTTCTATATATAGTGTTGTTAGTAACATAGTTTTTCATACAAATCTATAGATAGATAGGTAGACAAACGCATAAAATTTCTAGAATAGTTGTATTTTTATTAATTCTAAATAAAAGTGTCATATATAGTATTCACTCTAGCTAAATCTACTTCATGTTAAATTAGCAGAAGTGAGAACGTTGTGATATCTTTTCACAAGTATATCCCAACCTTCTCAAAAGGGGGATTGTTAAAGGCAAGCTTTACAGAGATATTTTTTCTATTTTTATTTTTATTATTCTTGAAATTTGCGTATGAAATCTAAAGTTTATATTCTGATTTAATACATATATTTAATTAGTTTAGTTACTTTTTATGCATTAGATTTCAAGCTAATCATTCTTATATTTTATTTTAAATTTCATTAAGTTTAGTGGCATAACAGAAAAGGTTTTTATATGTATATATTTGTTGGGAAGTTCCGTATGATTTTATACACCAAATATTTCCAACCTATATAATCTAGGAGATACTATAAACAAGATTATTTTAGTATGTTATAACTATTATGTGAAATACATTGTAATAATAAGGAAAGAAATTCTAAGGATTGACAAAACAAAATTGGCGACAGAAAGTCGTTGAGTAATCTTTTGTTGAACTCTACACACCTAGATACAAATTTTCAAATACAATACGTGAGAGATTGTTTCACTGACCGCGATATTCACAATTTTAATGGAACCGCTACCTCTCCGGTGCGAGTGGTTCAACGGTTCTGGCTGCCCAGTCAGCGAACCTTCATTAAATGGCTTGGCGGCTAACGTGTTAATTCAATTTTCATATTGTTCCAGGATTACCAGAAGGTACTGGTATATTAAATATATTTTTGAATATAAATTCTAACCTATAACAATTAGTATATAGAATTATGATCCTTACCGTATATTCTTTATAGAAGAGATATTTTGGCAGTTTCCTATTCTTTGTTTAATTTTAAACTCAGTATGTTGATTCTAGCACTCCTGGCATGCCTTGAAGTGTAATGAAGGGTAGCAGAAGACATTTGTCTACCACCAACAAGTCATTTTGTATTTTTTTTTAAATTGACAACTCTACCCAAGTGTATAAATGTAAAATAGGATATTTAAATATTGGCTTTCAACCTTTGTTACATGTCAATTGTAATTCGTTAATCAGTAATATCAGTAAGCAGAAAAGGATATCGGTCAGTGAGAGAGGTTGTTTACAGTCGAAAAGAAAACAGTAAACGCTAGAGGGACACACCTCTCAGGCCTCTCGCAAGCAACCCTTATTGTGGAAAGAAAGTCCCGCTACCCTCTGACAATGAAAAGAATAAACTTTTGAAGCCCCGCGAAGGAGGCGAGTTTTGGTAAAAAGTAGCGTTAGTGTGTGTAACAAAAGCATATGAGAGTAAAACATTCAGTTAGTTGAAGATCCACTGTCGCCAAAGTCAGACTTTTTTTTAGAAACAGAGTTGAACTCATTGTTCATACATACATACCTTCAGCAGAAAATAATAGAACACATTGTTAATTGGATATCTCTTATAAAAAGATATTTATTCTGAAGAACCACATTTTATTTGGTGCTAAAGTGAATAATCTTTATTGACATAATTTACCGCTGAAAATGTCTGAAAAGTAAGCGAACATCAGTTTAGAATACCAAAAGCGAAAGCACTATGTTTTCATTGCTGAGCTTCATTTTGACATCAGTGAAATGTTATTTTATTAAACACAAGGTATAAGACTGAGTTAAAGATGCCAATGTGTTTTATCAGCAGTTTCTCTGAAACTGAAACTTTATTCTCAATAGAAGATCTAAAGACAGTGACTCCCAAAGAAGGAGGATAATCGGGCCTCTTCAGGAGAATCATCTTTAGTGAAGTGTGATCACAGTGACCGAAAAAATGAAATATCTTGTTTAAACGATTTAGTGACCATTCGAATTTGAGAGAGATCTCTATTCTATTTTTTCATGTGGTTCGAATTCCACGTTAAAAAGTAGGTCCACGTCTCATATAGCCTCGCTGCTGAACGGGACGCTAAACTAAAATCAACTCAACTCTATTCTATTTATTATTATTATTGAAAGCATATTTAAGACAGTTATCAAAGTGATTAAAAAATATCTATTATATATATATATATATATATATATATATATATATATATATATATGATAAATTCATATTTTCTTAATGATAAGATAATATCTCACCTAAAGCCTGAACTTCAAGCAGCATTACTTTCCCTAACGGGGCAATGGGACGTTAAAATAGAACTCATGTTTACAGGAATGTAATTTCTAACTTTATTTGTAATTTGGCTCTACCGATACTAAATTATTTTTTTATTTTTTTATTTTGGCTAAATTAAATTTTATTAATTAGTTACAACATTTACATATCATTTGCATATGCAGTACATTCCTGTGGTGAGAGGATGAGATGGGTATTGAAGCACCTCCCACCTATCTCATGCGCTTCACGCTACTCTGAAACAATTGAGGGTCTAAGTGGAAAAGGGGCGTATCCCACAAAATTTGGAAAATCGAGATATCTACATATTTGGATACATGGAACTAGCCGGTATATTGAGAAGAATTGTTATGACTCGGCTCCGTATACTGTGCATCCCATAAGCGTAGGACGAAAATGAGGAAATTTTTGTGTCAAAAATGTTAGTGGAAAAATGACGTATCCCCTTTCAGCTGCAAGTCTTGAGTGGAAAAATGACGTATCCCGCTTCCAGCTATATTGTGAGCTTGTGGTGATATAACACTATCTGTCATTGGTTGTGAGTCTAGAAATCAGCCAAGTGTGACCGCTGATACATGTTGCTGTTGAAAGTAATAATGGCTGCTGTGCAGGACGTTGAAAGTAATTCTAGTCTGGGAAATTCGCCTGTTAAAGCACGAAAGAGACAACGAAACGAAGACTAATGGAAGGATAATGAACGTAAGTGTAAGAGGAACGTAGGAAAGAGTTACGTTGGACGCACAGGTAAGAAATTACCGGATAATATGAAAAGTGATGTGAGGTGTTGTAAAACCGAATGGTGTAGATATATGAAGGATATCGATTCTGAAACCAAAGATAATATTTTCATTTCGTTTTACAACATGCAAGATTTCAACACTCAAAATGCCTATCTATTTGGACTAATCAGGAGGTCAGAATGTGAACGTGTGTACATTAAAGACAGGAAAAATGTAAATGTCTCCAGGCGCGCCAATACTTTTCATTATGTTCTTCGTTCATCATCAGGAATGAAAGTTAATCTATGCAAGCAAGCATTCTGCAATGCCCATGGTATCACTGAACGTAAACTGCGTACAGCCCGTGGTGAATCGAGAACACATACAAATGACATGCCTACCAAACCGTTGCATTCTCCCAAAGAAGACTGTCGAGGTAACATCACAACCGCAGTAGTAATGGCGGAACCCTGTCTAACTTTTGACTATCCTCAATGAGGGGCCCCAAGGCCCGGGGTCAATGACCTAGGGGTACATAGGACCACCCCTCTAAATTTTGGCAGGGGTACCTTGGCCCACCTCCCAAATTTTGGCAGGGGTACATAGGACCACCCCGTTAAATTTTGGAAATTGTCAAATCTAAAAATTTGGTGTGGAAGCCTAGGACAATAGTATGTACCTCTATCAGTATTGGGGGTCCACCTCGTTCCCTTTCATGGGTAAAAATTGCCAAAAATTCAAATTTCGGAGGTTTTTGACCTAATGTATCGCCTTTGATGAGGTATTATTATCCTATAAAGATATATGGGCGTATACAGGGGTCCATTCCCTTTCATAAGACATGGGTATATTAATGCATCCCTTGAACATTTTGGGAGGGGTACCTTGGCCGACCCCTTAAATTTTGGAAATTGCCCAATTTAAACATTTGGTATTGTAGTACTGGACCCTAACATGTATTATGATAAATTTAGGTGGTCCACCTCGTCCCCTTTTAGGGGTAAAATATTTTCATATTTTAGTACAACCATGTGTTTGGTTTGGGCTCAATTTATCCCCTTGAATGAGGTCCTATTACCTTTTATGGTTATATGGTCATGTATATTGGTCCATTTCCTACTATAAGACATACGTACATTTGTGCATCCCTTTAAATTTTTGGGGAGGAGTGCCTTGGCCCACCCCCTCAATTTTGGAAATTGCCCATTTTATATATTTAGTATTATTGTATGGGACCCTAATATAGATCACTATAAATTTGGGTGGTCCACCTCGTTCCATTTTAGGGGTACAAAATTGCCAAATTTTAGTACAACCACGTGTTTGGATTTTGGCTCAATTTATTCCCTTGGATGACGTCTTATTACCTTATATGGTTATATGATCACGTATAGGTGTCCATTCTTTATCATAAAACATAGCTACATTGATGCACCCCATTAAATTTTTGGGAGGGGTACCATGGCCATTCCCCCTTAAATTTTGGAAATTTTCCAGTTTAAACATTCGGTATTATAGTACAGGACCTCAACATGTATCACGATAAATTTGGGTGGTCCACCTTGTTCCCTTTCATTAATAAAAAAATGCCAAAATATAAACATAAGCAATATGTTGTATCATGTGTTTGGTTTTTGGCCCAATTTCTCTCCTTTGATGAGGTTCTATTACCTTATATGGTTATATGGTCATGTATATGGGTTTATTTCCTATCATAAGACATGAGTACATTGATGCACCCTTTAAATATTTGGGAGGGGTATCTTGGATCATCCACTCGGTTTTAAAAATTGTTTAATATAAGCATTTGGTATCATAGCACAGGACTTCAATATGTATCACTATAAATTTGGATAGTCCACCTCGTTCCCTTTCATGGGTAAAGAACTACCAAAAATCAAATTTCGGAGGTTATTGACCCCGTTTGATAAGGATTTAACAAGTTATATGGGTATGTACAGAGTTTTATTACCTTCATATGTTTATGGTCCCTTTTAAATTTGGGAATTTATCAAATAACAAAATTCGGTAAACGTTTTCTAGGACCCATTGTAGATGTTGGTGTTCCTCTTATGGCCAAATATTCAAAATTTAAAGGTTATTGACCAGCTTTATTATTGAATAAGTACAGGATTTATTACTTTTTCATAAGACACAGGTGCATTTGTGTACTAATCTTAAATTTTGGGAGGGGTACATTTCTTATTGTCGTATCAATAATTGGTAATTGTTCTTAAATTTAGATAGTATCTCATTCATTGGGTAAATCATTGTCAAATATGAGTATGATCACGTGATCAGTTATTGACCTATGATGGAATTAGGAGTCCAGGACATTGGTACATTGAAACTTTGTAGGATAATTTGAGAATTGTCAAATGAAATTGCGTCATTGGTTTTCATTATTCCAGCCTACGGACCAAATATAAACGTAAGCAATACGATGTACAACGTGATTTACCTAGATGAGGTAGTGTACAGTGATTCATTTTCTTTGTTGTGGTACTTCTGAAGTTTGAGTACACTCTTGTATGAAACAGTTGGTTCTACTCAGGTAAACAATTGACGGACATTATTGACCTTATTGAACATATAATGATATGATTAATTGTAAGACTTAGGTATATCAAGAGAAGTATTCTTTAAATTTGGGAATTGTGATAAACAGAACTTTAACATAAGGCGCGAAATTTCAAAAAAATACTTTGAACTTTAGTCACAGCTCATAGTCTAAGATCATTTGTGGTGGTTGATTTGTCCTTGAGCTTTAGAAATCTGATAGCTAACCTTATTGAATCTTATGACTCATAGTCTTAAGGGAATACGTGCTGCAAGACTGAAATTTAGTCACAAGGTGATGTAATCTGACACTGCCAAAGTTATTGTTGATGCAATTTGATTGGTTGATCACTATCTTTCTTGTAATCTGATTGGCTGATCATTATCTTTCGCTCAATCTGTTTGGTTGTTGATGTTCAAATCTTTACTGCATTCAATTTTAAATTTGGTTTAACATTTAAAATGTTTTTCAAATTTTTTTGAAACTTTGGTTTGAAATTTTTTCGTTTGGTATTTTTACTTTGAAAATTTTTGTTTCAAAATTTTTGTTTGAATTTTTTTGAAATTTTTGTTTCAATTTTTTTTGTTTGAAACTTTGGTTTGAATTTTTTTTCGTTTTAAATTTTTAGTTTGAAAATTTTTGTTTCGAAATTTTTGTTTGAAATTTTCTTTGTTTGAAATTTTTATGAGCTAAATGTGACCATAGTCAAATCATTATGCTCAAATCATGAAGTGGTGCTGCGTACAATCCTCGAAGAGAAGATGGTGCTGTTACGTAAAAGCAGTACATTGCATGTCCCTCGCAACATGGTGTATCTAACGCAAACGGAATGGAACAAATTCGTCAACGTATTCCAGTGTGTTAAACATGCAGTGGAAGTGTGCAGGTACTATTTTGAGAAATGTCTCATGCATAATGTACATGTATCTAGATGTTGTGATGGTTGTCAACATCGTTCGTGGGTTCATACCTGTATTGATAAACAGTTTATTTGTGGTCAAATGGACATTGAGTTTCCACTAATTGATATTGCAATAGACCTTAAAAGACTTCAACTGGAATTAAAATTATACGCTAAAGACAAACTAGTGCAAGAAGTTCAAAATACATTGTATCGACAATATCCAGATCCTTTATCTGGTGTGGATGTATGTGATTAACCAGTGCAGTGTAATAAAATGATCCATTTCAATGATTTGTTTTTTCTTCATTTCAAGTACAACCCCATGTTCTGAGATGTACTATTGTAACATGATAAACAATGTTGTCAGAGGTTTTTGTTCTAAACAGTTCCTGTTCTTTACTAATGAGTGCACAAACTTTTAAAAATGTCAAACCAAACTTTGAAACAAAAATTTCAAACAAAATCTTTTCAAACAAAAATTTCGAAACAAAAATTTTCAAACTAAAAATTTCAAACCAAATTTTCTTCTAAGCAGTTCCGGTTCTTCACTAATGAGTGCACAAACTTAAAAATTTGAAACCAAAATTTTCCAAACAAAAATTTCGAAAAAATGTTCAAACAAAAAATTTTTAAACACAAAACAGTCGAACAATTTTTTTGAAACTAAAATTTCAAACAAAAAAATTTCAGTTTTGAAACGAAAAGAAATTAAAACAAAAAATTTCGAACGAAAAAATTTCAAAGAAAAATTTGAAACATATTTTAAAAGAAAAATATTACAAACAAAAATTTCAAGCAAAAAGATTCAAACAAAAAATATTAAAAACAAAAATTTCAAACAAAAAATTTTCAAACAAAATTTTGAAAAAATTTCAAACAAAAAATTTTCAACAAAAATTTCGAAACAAAAATTTTGAAACTAAAAATTTAAAACGAAAAAATTTCAAATCAGTTTCAAACAAACAAAATTTCAAAAAAAATCAAAGAAAATTCAAACAAAAATTTTGAAACTAAGATTTTCAAACTAAAGATATCAAACGAAAAAATTTCAAACCAAAGTTTCAAAAAAATTTCAAAAAACTTTTTAAATGTTAAACAAAATTTAAAACTGAATGCAGCAAAGATTTGAAAATCAACAACCAAACAGATTGCGCGAAAGATAATGATCAGCCAATCAGATTACAAGAAGGATAGTGATCAACCAATCAAATTGCATCAACAATAACTTTGGCAGTGTCAGATTACATCACCTTGTGACTAAATTTCAGTGTTGTAGCATGTATTCCCTTAAGACTATGAGTCATAAGATTCAATAAGGTTAGCTATCAGATTTCTAAAGCTCAAGGACAAATCAACCACCACAAATGATCTTAGACTATGAGCTGTGACTAAAGTTCAAAGTATTGTTTTCAAATTTCGCGTCTTATGTTAAAGTTCTGTTTATCACAATTCCCAAATTTAAAGAATACTTCTCTTGATATACCTAAGTCTTACAATTAATCATATCATTATATGTTCAATAAGGTCAATAATGTCCGTCAATTGTTTACCTGAGTAGAACCAACTGTTTCATACAAGAGTGTACTCAAACTTCAGAAGTACCACAACAAAGAAAATGAATCACTGTACACTACCTCATCTAGGTAAATCACGTTGTACATCGTATTGCTTACGTTTATATTTGGTCCGTAGGCTGGAATAATGAAAACCAATGACGCAATTTCATTTGACAATTCTCAAATTATCCTACAAAGTTTCAATGTACCAATGTCCTGGACTCCTAATTCCATCATAGGTCAATAACTGATCACGTGATCATACTCATATTTGACAATGATTTACCCAATGAATGAGATACTATCTAAATTTAAGAACAATTACCAATTATTGATACGACAATAAGAAATGTACCCCTCCCAAAATTTAAAATTGGTATACAAATACACCTGTGTCTTATGAAAAAGTAATAAATCCTGTACTTATTCAATAATAAAGCCG
Source organism: Thermobia domestica (assembly GCF_964235325.1). Lineage (NCBI taxonomy): Eukaryota > Metazoa > Arthropoda > Insecta > Zygentoma > Lepismatidae > Thermobia > Thermobia domestica. The sequence goes on along the minus strand of NC_137469.1, from coordinate 140,980,596 downwards.
GTCAATAACCTTTAAATTTTGAATATTTGGCCATAAGAGGAACACCAACATCTACAATGGGTCCTAGAAAACGTTTACCGAATTTTGTTATTTGATAATTCCCAAATTTAAAAGGGAGCATAAACATATGAAGGTAATAAAACTCTGTACATACTCATATAACGTGTTAAATCCTTATCAAACGGGGTCAATAACCTCCGAAATTTGATTTTTGGTAGTTCTTTACCCATGAAAGGGAACGAGGTGGACTATCCAAATTTATAGTGATACATATTGAAGTCCTGTGCTATGATACCAAATGCTTATGTTAAACAATTTTTAAAACCGAGTGGATGATCCAAGATACCCCTCCCAAATTTTTAAAGGGTGCATCAATGTACTCATGTCTTATGATAGGAAATAAACCCATATACATGACCATATAATCATATAAGGTAATAGAACCTCATCAAAGGAGAGAAATTGGGCCAAAAACCAAACACATGATACAACATATTGCTTATGTTTATATTTTGGCATTTTTTTATCCATGAAAGGGAACAAGGTTGACCACCCAAATTTGTCATGATACATGTTGAGGTCCTGTACTATAATACTGAATGCTTAAACTGGAAAATTTCCAAAATTTAAGGGGGATTGGCCATGGTACCCCTCCCAAAAATTTAAAGGGGTGCATCAATGTAGCTATGTTTTATGATAAAGAATGGACACCTATACATGATCATATAACCATATAAGGTAATAGGACGTCATCCAAGGGAATAAATTGAGCTAGAAACCAAACACGTGGTTGTACTAAAATTTGGCAATTTTGTACCCCTAAAACGGAACGAGGTGGACCACCTAGGGATGGTACAAAGAGCGAGACTAGTCTCGGTATCGTCTCGGTCTCGTCTCGAATTATCGAGACAAGACCGAGACGGACTTTTATATACCGAGACGAGACCGAGATCGAGACGGACTTTTACATACCAAGATGAGACGGAGACAGATCTCTATAAATCGAGACGAGATCGAGACTAGTCCATGGTCAGTCTCGAAAGTCTCGGTCTCGTCTCGAATATTGATAGTTATTTTGCCTTTACTCAAACTTTGTTTCGTTGCTGTATGAGATAATATGGGAACGGTTGACTGATGTACCTGCACAGTGGCGTATTTAGGGAGTAGGTATTGGGCCTAAGTCCCTCCCGAAATAAATTTGTAATCATTTTTCGCATTGCAAGTAAAACACAAATGTTTGTTACCCGTTCCTCAAGCCACTCCCGAAACAAAATCTATCTATCTATCTATCTATCTATCTATCTATCTATCTATCTATATACAGGGTGGTCCATTTTAATGTTTACACGGAAATATCTCGAAAACGGTTGAACATAAATGAACTGAACAAAAACTAAAATAAGAAATACCATGGGGCACATTGAACGGCGATGTCATGGTGCCTCCCAGGGCGTTCTTCAAGAGGGCTCGGGGCCAAGTTTAAAATCTTAAATGGAAACATGGGTCGAGTTATACCTCGTTCGATAGGTGCTTAAAAGCTATAAAGCGATGTGGCAAAAGACCTTTCATATCGGTCACCGTATTCAAAATAGCCCCCAAGACATGTTACCTGCATCAGATGAAGGTCCAGTAGCACTAATATGAAAACGATTGAACGTAAATGAACCAAACAAAAATTTAAATATTAAATCCACGAGGCAAGTCGAATGATGTTGTCGTGGTGCCCCCCAGGGCCGGCTTTCATCGGGGCCCAGGCCCAACTTAGAAATTTTAAACGAAAATATGGGTCAAGTGATACCTCGTTCGATAGATCTTCATACAGTAAACAGCGTTTTGGCAAAAGATTGTTCATATGGGTCATCGTTTTCAAAATGGCCGCCAAGACATGGTGCCTGTATCAGATAAAACGTCCAGTATTACTAATATGAAAACGGTTGAAGATAATAACGGATGAACAGAATAAAACTCCTATAGGAAATCACAGAGAGTATTTATCATTCAAAGACTCGAAAATGTTGCAACGGAGAACATGCCTAGAGTAAAAGTGCCATCATGCAAAGGAGGAAATCTAGTTCCTAGAAAATCATCGTTCCAACGTTCTCCGTAAGTGGATGAAGCGGGACGGGAAGAAACGGTGAAATTGTAAATGAGAACCTTAGTTTTTGCTAATTGTATCTACACAACAAAATTATCTGAAATGTGATTTTATAACAGATAGGTGTTTAAAAAAAAGATAGGTAAAATTCTTGTAAATATTACTTTCCATTTTGATTGCAGGCAATGATTTGTGCAAAAATGAATCAAATGAAATGCGAAATCAATTTGTCGAACAATGCAATTTTAGAACAACGCGTACAAATATTGGTTTTGCTCAAAAGTCGTCTGCACAATATTGGTTCATTATTTAATTACACTATCAGTCAATTGTACAGTACATCCATGTGTTTCAGACAAACCATACCTATTGCAAGTAAAAGTGGAGTTCTTATTTGAGATTTTACCATTCATTTCCGCTTCACCCACTTACGAAGGGAGATCGGAAAGATAATTTTCTAAGAATTAGATTTTCTCTTTAGCATTGTGTCACTTATACTTTAATAATCTTTTTCTCCGTTGAAATGATAAATACTTTCTGCGATTTCCTATACGAGTTTTATCATGCTCATTTATCTCCAACCGTTTTCATATTAGTGGTACTGGACGTTTTATCTAATACAGGCACCATGTCTTGGCTACCATTTTGAATACGGTAACCGATATGAAAAATCTTTTACCACAACACTTTTTAGTTTGTAAAGATCTATCGAACGAGATATCACTTAACCTATGTTTCTTCCATTGACAACTTTGAAGTTGGGCCCTGGGCCCCCATGAAAGACGGCCCTGGGGCTCTCCACGACATCATCTAACGTGTTTTATGTCATTTTCCTGTTTCACTTTTTGTTCTGTTCATTGTCACAACTCTGTTTTGGTGTTTGAAGGTCTATCGAACGAGGAAACTTGCCCCATGTTTCCATTTAAAATTTTAAAGTTGGGCCCTGGGCCCCCATGAAGGGCGTCCCTTGGGGACACCGCGACAACACCATTCGATGTGCCCCCATGGCTTTCCTATTTGAACTTTTTTTGGTTCATATTTATGTTCAACCGTTTTCATATTAGTGCTACTGGACAATTAACTGATACAGTTAACATAATTATCTTGGCTGCCATTTTGAAAACGGTAACCATTTTCCACTTAAAATTTTAAAGTTGGGCTTCGGGTGCCCTTGAGAGCGGCCCTGGGGGACACCACACAATCACCATTCAATTTGCCCCATAGTATTTCAACCGTTTTCGAGATATTTCCATGTAAAAATTAAAATGGACCATACTTCGTCTCTTTATCCAGTGTAAAGCAGGATTGAAGCTCATTTTATTCAGTGTATACCTGAACTTTAAGGGGGGATATAGCCCCTATAGCCCTTCCCTTGGATCCGCGCCTATATATAAACAAGCAGTGTTACCAACGCAAAATAAAGTTATATTTTCTGAAATTGCACTATGTAACGTATTACGTATTTCTAATTTAGATATTAAATAAAACCACAATACCACATATATTATTCAGTGTAACAAAGGTCAATTCAGTATCACTAACGTCAACATTTTGGAGATCTCTGATAACTCAAATAGCATACACGGTGCAATGCGCATTGTTTGTATCTTAGCTATGTCAAATGCTATGATATGGTATAATGTATTCCGAATGAATGAAGGAACAAAGTTACAAGAAATGAAAAATTTAACTTTTTCTAAAGACTTTACTTCGAAAACGTGCTAACATATCACGTCTCATCATGTATTTGCTTCCAAAAGATTTTGATCATAATGTCATTTACAAGAATTGTTATTTCAAACCGTTTCAGAGATACCAAACACATGGATAGTGATTGTTTTATTGCTTAAAATAACGCATTTGTGTTAAGTTTTTATAATGATTATTGTTTTAGTTTGCTTCTATTACATTACAACAATAGTTTTAGGTTGTTTTAATTAAAACAAGTTGCAGTTCCATTATTTTAAACAGTGTTGCCACTTAAATAAATTGCTAAATATTATTCTAAATATAGTGCAAACAAGGTAACTAAGCTGCAAAATATTTTAATAACACGTAATTTGCTTTATGGTGCAAGAATGGTTTCAAAAGACGACGTTTTTCATAGTCTTTGGGCTATTTATAATGTTAATGTCAAAGTTTTCGTTCCAGATTTTAATTGAATCGTTGAGCGGAAAAACACTACTAGTCCACAAAACGCATTTTGAGATATTTGAAGAAAGAACTTTCGTTTGTTAATGCCACAAATGTACAGTCGACATTGTAGCATTCTGCTATAACGTGCAAGGTCTTCCAAATTGTACTGCCCTTCATAACAACTTGTAGTTCTACATCTTTAGTGTTATTTTCGCCTTTAACTCAAAATGGCATATTTTGAACTCACACTGTTTTCCCACTCACCGATTCAATTTTAACGTTGCGTTATTAGCAACAAGTCCTCTTTTTATTTTGATATGTGCAACAAGAGTTCTAAATACACATAAATTCACATGAATAGACACATACTATTTATTAATGGGCATGGAAAAAGTACATATTAGGGGGCCTATCTTGCGTACAAGATAGCCTCTCAAATGCCATCCAATGGGGGCGCGGTGGCTCAGTGGTAGAGCGTTCACCTCTGGTGCCTGGGGTCCCGGGTTCGATCCCAGCCCCCGCCAAGTGAACTTTGTGGTGGACAAACACCGTGCTCGTGGGTTTTCTCGGGGTTCTCCCGTTTCCTTCCACTTTCTTCATTTCACTCATCTCTCATCATCACCGTCTCCTTTAGCCTAACCGGCATAACCGTGGGACGTAAAACTCAAAGATTTCATTTCATTCATTTTCCAAATGCCATCCACTCTTTCTTGAAAATTATCAGGGTACAAACAAAACTTTTTTTTCGGTACAAACTGTACAAACGATTTGATTTCGAATGGTGTATTCCAATTTTTTGTGCTGTCATAATGGGGGGCTATCTTGAAGCTAAGATAGCTCCCCGCCCAAAATATCATCCCCTGTTTCTCGAAAACTATCAGGGTACAAACAAAACTTTTTTCGGTACAAACGGTACAAACGATTTGCTTTCGAATGGTGTACTCCAATTTTTTGTGCTGTGATACGGGGGGCAATCTTGACGCCAAGATAGCCCCCCGCCCAAAATATCATACCCTGTTTCTCGAAAGCTATCAGGGTACAAATAAAACTTTTTTCGGTACAAACGGTACAAACGATTTGCTTTCGAATGGTGTATTTCAAATTTTTGTGCCGTCATACGGAGGGGCTATCTTGGCGCCAAGATAGCCCCCCAGTTGACCTTTCAAGTAACCCTATAAGGAAAATGGTAAAAACGAAAATGTTTTCGGTACAAACGGTACAAACGTAGTACAAGCGAATGACCTAGTCATTGTTTCAATTTTCTAAAGTGGGGGCTATCTTGCCATACGTCTCTGTTCGTCTCCCATATATTTTGTTTTTCACTTTCCAAAGCTCGTCATTTTTTTTCGTGCTTTTGGTTCCAGCGGAGATAATCTTTTTTAAAAGTTTGTTTTTGTTTCAATACAAACTCGTCCATTTTTATGTACCAAATTTCACAATAGTAAATCCCCACGTTAAGCGGGTTTGCATATCCGGGCTCCTAACTATAAAAACATTTACGATCACTCTAACCCCAATCATTTCACAGATTCAACCTGTTGCATATTAGGACGTAAAATTGAATGTAGTTTATACCAAAAAGACTTTTATGCATTGCAATACCTGTAACGCCCAAATATTCACCACAAACATATAGTGGTATCAACATAAACAAAAAAAGTGTGGAGCAGGAAACTAATTTACACAAAAGTCTAAAGAAACTAAGTGAAGACGTACGAACTGGTCGAGCGGTTTGGGTCAATAGTCTATCAATCATAAGTTTATGTCTTCAAACCCTGTAGGAAGTATCGTTTTCCTTTTTTTCCCTTAAAAGTGTGTTCCTAATCAGAGGACTGAAACCATTTCTTTGAATAAATCTTTGGCAACTACTTTTCTCTCAAATTCGATTAGAAGGGAACATTATGTGAATTGCAAATCTAAAATCCAAAACTGAAAACAAAATATTAAGTATGTTCAATATTTCATTATTATCCTTTGATTTGTAATGAAAAACTAATTATAAATATTGATGATTTCAGAAGATTCTCCCCGGGTAATGGTCAATATATCAATAAGAGGAAATTGATAGAACATTATTAGTCCACTTTGAGCATGATCGAAGATATGGCCACGAAGTTATGTCGACAGAGTCTCAAATTCTACCACGGTCATGCCCTGAAATCATCACTGTTTCAAAGGTTTCCTTAACAAATACCTAGGTAGAATATTACATTTATTTCTCGTTCTACGGTTTGAAATGCCAAAATCATAATTTTAAAGATAATTATAATACGATAAGCATAAAGGTTTATAGAACTAATGAAGTAAATAGTATTAAGTAGGTTATCGGTTTCTAATCGGATTAAAACTAGAATATTCGTTTGCATCGCACTTTAAAGTGAATCCTCTCTCTATATAATTCTTACTGGAAAGCATGTTTAACTTCAATTTCTTAATTAATATTTTTAATAATATATTTTTATTGTAATATTTTTACTATTCAATGTCGTATACACTTCATTTCCCAAAGCAAAACCTCTCAAATGTATAGTGGACTAGTGAATATTACCAAATAAATTATCATTTAGTTTACGGAAATACTGCATCCCCTGATTTGAAACTTCGTACCTGAACTAATATTTGGTCTAGGAATTAATTCGTGCGGGTGGACAAGAGATGGCGCAACGAACGGAGCGTCCCACAGTTCCGTGTATCCACACATGTGTTGCAAACCCCTGTCATCGCGTATCGTTCGTAGTATAGGGCAGTGGATTAAAGCGTCAACAACACCAGTTTGTAGTTAAGTGAACATGGCGCAATTTGTGCCTGATAAAGTGTTTTTGCGGGGTGTCCTGCTGCATTACTTTAACATGCAGAAAAGTGCGACTGAAAGTCATCGTATTTTGGTGGAAGTGTATGGTGACCATGCTCTAGCTGAGCGAACGTGTCAGAAGTGGTTTGCACGGTTTAGAAGTAGTGATTTCGGCTTGGCAGACCAAGAGCGAGCTGGACAGCCAAAAAAATTTCAAGGCGAAGAATTGACAGCATTGCTCGAGCAGGATTCGTGTCAAACGCAGGAACAACTTGCAGCAGCATTAGGCGTTGATCAAACAACAGTCTCCAAACGCTTGAGAGCCATGGGAATGATTCAAAAGATGTCACATTGGGTTCCACATGAATTGAAAGACAGAGACGTTGAAAGACGAAAAACCATTTGCGAATTGCTGCTTCAACGACAGAGCAGAAAGGGGTTTCTGCATCGAATTATTACGGGTGATGAGAAGTGGATCCATTACGAGAACCCTAAACGAAAAAAGGCCTGGGTGAAACCAGGTGAACCAGGTCCATCACAACCAAAACGAGATATTCACTGTGCATATGGTGGGATATGAAAGGTGTGGTGTACTATGAGCTGCTGCAGCCGGGTGAAACTATGAATGGAGAACGTTATCGACGACAATTAATGCGTTTGAAGCAAGCTCTGGCCAGAACATGACCAGAATGGGAGAACAGACATGATAAACTTATTGTTCAACATGATAACGCTCGCCCACATGTCGCAAAACCGGTCAAAACCTATTTAGAAATTGTCGGATGGGAAGTTTTACCCCACCCGCCGTATTCACCAGACGTTGCTCCTTCGGACTACTACTTGTTCGATTGCATGAACAACGATTTGATTGGACAGCGGTTTACTTCTTCAGAAGATATCGAAACATGGGTCTCTGACTGGATCGCTTCCAAGGATGAGGACTTCTTTCGCCACGGAATCCGTACATTGCCTGACAGATGGGCGAAAGTGGTGGCTAGCGATGGACAATATTTTTGTTAAGGTATTTATGTATTTTGTGCTTGTACTACAGCTTCAATGTGTGCGTACCAACCGCACGAATTAATTCCTAGACCAAATATTAAAAATAATAATAATAATAATAATACTAATACTAATAATAATAATAATAATTATTATTATTATTGTTATTATTATTATTATTATTATTATTATTATTATTATTATTATTATTATTATTATTATTATTATTATTATTATTATTATAAAATCATAGCCACATCTTAAAACAATTTCATGCTTACTCAATAAATGAATTCAACATGGTCTCTATTCGAAGTTCTATTTATTCGAATCCGATAGAAATACAAAGAAAAAGTTTGAGAACAGGTAAAAGAAAAATGTTACTTTGGTGGGACTGGAACTAACCTTTAAGAGTTCCTTTCAAGTTACAAATGCCTTAGACACTTTGTTTCTTGTCTTTAAGTTAACTGATTCACTGAACGTATCTGAGTAAGTTATCTTTATTTTCTACTCGGTTATACACGTTTTACAATAATTTCTTTTAAGCTTGAACACGAATGCAAAAACATGTAGGTCATTTAAAACTCCTTCACCGGGGACCCCGTACTACAAAGGCACACGTGCTAGCCACTAGACCAGCGGTAAGAACGAATGAAATATGTTTTGAAGTGTCTGAAATGTATACCCATTTCACTCTGATGTAATATGTCTATTGATGTTTTTATGTTTGCCGTATTTGTTACTTTGAGGAACGATATATGTTATTTATATAGTTCTATTACATATTCGTCCATAAATACTATATTAATTATCAGAATTATCCATGATCTTTCATGGAAATTCTCTGGTGCATGCACAGTAGACGGACTGTGTAATTGGAAGGTGAATTCAACAGATATTATGTATTTCGCCGACATTATTTAATAGCTATATAGAAGAGATAGCGAAAACGAGTCTACGTAATGAAGATGGAATTTCGGTAGGAGATGAAATGATGAGGTGTATACGGTTTGGGGTTGATATAGTAATTATTACAGAATCTAAAAAGAAAATTAATAAGATGTAGAAAATTTAGGAAAGGCTCCTGATGAATATGGGATAAAAATAAATGTTAGAAAGACAAAATCCATGGTGATTGAACCGAAGCGATCGGTGTCAAATATAGAAGTAGGAGCGGGAGAAAAGAACAAATGACTAGTTTTCGATATCTGAGTAGTATTATTAGTGATGATATGATATGCGAACGTGAAATAAAAGCAAGGATAGAAATGGCGAAAGAAATCTTTAGGATAAAGAAAATACTTTTTTGAGGGACCTTGAATAGAGTTGAAAAAGGACTCATAAAATGCTTCGTGTACTGTATTTTACTGTATTTATAAGGCAGAATCATGGACATTACGCAAAAATAATGAGAAACAATTGAAGGGTTTGAAAATATGGAGAAGATTGGAGAGAAATAGCTGGGTCGAGAGGAAAACGAATGAGAGGGTGTTAGAAATGGAAGGATAAAAATATTATTAAGAAGAGGAAGGAAAACTGGTTGGGATATTGGTTAATAAGGAACTGTATCATGAGGGATGTGCTAGAGGGTATGGTGGCTTAAAAGAGAAGAGGGGATTAATTAGACTATATAGAAACAGAATTAGGCTATTGGCGATATCAAAACAGAAAAATCGTTTGTGAAGATTGAAAGGTTAATAAAAGATCGTGGAGTATGGCAGTTTCTCAGGCGCGGTAAATGACCCGCTGGTAATGACGGATAACTTCTGATATAATGATGCCGATGATACACAGTAGAAACAGAAAAATCCACATTACTGTCATTGCTAATACGAATTACAATGCAAATTTCTACAGGCTGTCAAACGGAAGCTGTGGTTCCCACCCTGAGGACGAGAACGGTTAAGCATGAAGAAGGACTAAAGGGGCGAAACCTACTGGCAGAAATGAATTGTGAAATAAATAGATAAAGCACCTCTTATAATGACTCTTTAAAATTTAGCTTGAGAATTTTATAATGACCGTTTAAAAAATAATACTATACTAGGAGGGTATACTAAAGACTTGTTTTAAATAAATATAAATACCTGAAATTATTATTATTATTATTATTATTATTATTATTATTATTATTATTATTATTATTATTATTATTATTATTATTATTGGTCTCCCACATCTTGGCCGAGATGTGAAATATTCACCACCTTCTTCATATCACTACATCAATTTTCTCACTGTTTTCTTCTCACAGCCCACACCCCTAGCTATCTGAATGGCAGTTTTTCCCATAGTTACACGATATATGATTTCCCTTCTCATAGTAACAGATAGTTTTCTACAGCTTTTAGAGCAAGGTATTTTGACAGCCTGTAGAAATTTGCGTTGTGATTCGTATTAGCAATGAGAGTACAGTGGATTTTTCTGTTCTACTGTGCATCATCGGCATCATTATATCAGAAGTATTCCGCCATTACCAGCGGTTCACTTCTTAACCAATATCCCAATCAATTTTCCTTCCTCTTCTTAATAATATTTTTCTCCTTCCATTTCTAACATCCTCTAATTCGTTTTCCTCTCGACCCAGCTATTTCTCTCCATTCTTCTCCATATTTTCAAACCCTTCAATTGTTTCTCATTATTTTTGCGTAATGTTCATGATTCTGCCTTATAAATACAGTAAAATACAGTACACGAAGCATTTTATGAGTCCTTTTTCAACTCTTTTCAAGATCCTACAAAAAAGTTTTTTTCTTTATCCTAAAGATTTCTTTCGCCACTTCTATCCTTGCTTTTATTTCACGTTCGCATATCATATCCTCACTAATATTACTAATCAGATATTGAAAACTATTCATTTGTTCTTTTCTCCCCCTCCTACTTCTATATTTGACACCGATCGCTTCGGTTCAATCACCATGGATTTTGTCTTTCTAACATTTATTTTCATCCCATATTCACCAGAAGCCTTTCTCAAGTTTTCTACATCTTATTAATTTTCTTTTTAGATTCTGCAACAACTATATCAACCCCAAACCGTATACACCTCATCGTTTCATCTCCTACCGAAATTCCATCTTCATTACGTAGACTCGTTTTCGCTATCTCTTCTATATAGCTATTAAATAATGTCGGCGAAATACATAATATCTGTTAAACTCACCTTCCAATTATACTGTCCGTCTACTGTGCATACACCAGCGAATTTCCATGAAAGATCATGAATAATTCTGATAATTTATATAGATAGTGCACGAGCCTAAGGATATTCTCTGCAATGTTTTCGGTCGAAGAGAGGAAATACTTTTGATGGACATGTTTGTGATATATGTGTGTGTGCACGACGTCTCCTAGACAAAAATGGTGAAATTCGTTCAAAAATAGACTTAGTGATTATCTTATTATAAAGAAATAAAAGATCTATCGAACGTTATAATTCCGACATAGTATTCCAACAATGAAATAAACAGCAACGGAAATTCGATAAAACGAATATTTAAACTATTTTATTTTGTTGTGCACCTTGTTACACATAGATATACGATATGAATTAATGGAATCTTCAAGCAGCGTTCCCAGTGTTCAATCTCCATCAGTTAATTCAGCGGAATCAGGTGAAACCGATAACCCTGGCAATGACTTGGACTCCAGCACTGGCAGGCCTGCCAGAGGCCACTTTTCAGCCACTCCTAGATCTGCGAAGGTGTTACCTTGTCCCCATTGTGGAAAGTTTTATGTGAATGCAAGAGGATTAGCCATTCATATAGGTAAAAAGCATCCGATCATAAACGCAGAAGAGGACTGTCTTCATATCAATAATAATAGCCTTCCCGACTGTAGAACCACAAATGTAAGCATCATTAACTGCAATGGTAGCACAAAGGATTTAACGTTACCTAACTTGGGTAAACTGTTGACGTCATTAAGATCCTCTACACACATCCTAAGACGTGTCCCACGTGGTGCTCGAACTGAGGTTGCCGATGCACTTTCCAAGTTATTACAACAAGTAGCTATTTCAAATGGAGAAAGAGAATGGATCAACCTGTTTATATTTCCATTTGTAGCACTAACTGCTCCCAAACAATCCGAGAATGTAAAGAACCTTACCTCATGGGTAAAACAAAGAGTTCGTGTTTGGGATAATACAGGTATTGACGCCTTAACCTTGCAATCGCCAAAGATCAAGAAATCTATGCCTAAACAGAATGTGTCAAATCTGAAAATTATAGAAAACAAACTAGCCGATGGTGATATCCGAGGAGCAGCCCGTTTACTAATGTCAGATGATACAATAGCAGCCCCTGACACTTCAGTGTTTGAGACGTTGTTGGAGAAACATCCAGCCCACCCTGGAACATTTACTTCACCGAATCTTCCAGAAGATCAAAACAGGGTTCAAGGAGTTTCAATAAACGAAGTTAAAAATGCTATACATTCTTTTCCATCTGGCAGCTCGGGAGGTCTAGATGGTCTTCGCCCTTCGATTCTCAAAGATCTTTTATCTTGCCAAATACTCGAATCGAAGGAAAAGCTATTAAAATCACTTTGTGTTCTGTTTAATCTCATTATTTCGGGAAAAATACCCTTAGAAGTTCGACCTTTGTTTTTCGGAGCCAGACTTATCGCTCTTAAAAAGAAGTGTGGTGGAATCAGACCTATCGCCATAGGGAATATTTGGCGCAGAATATCAGCCAAAATTATATGCTTCAGAATACGAGAGCCTGTTAAGAACTTTTTGTCTCCCCATCAACTTGGAGTTTGTATTCCCAACGGAGTCGAAGCAGCCGTTCATGCAACCAGGATATATTTCTCCTCCACACACAGAGCTCCAAAGGCTATCGTAAAGCTGGATTTTCGCAACGCTTTTAATGAACTTCGCCGGGACTCCATGCTTACTGAGGTATTGAAATATTTTCCCGCAATATACCCATATGTTCACCAGTGTTACGCTCAACCTAGTAACCTATTCTTAGGCCAAGACACTATTTCATCCCAGAGAGGAGTACAACAAGGTGATCCCTTGGGCCCAGCACTTTTTGCCATAACAATACATTCCTTAGTAAATTCGATTAATACGGAACTAAACATCTGGTATTTGGATGATGGGACTATTGCTGACACACCTGAGGCAGTCCCTTTCAACGTTAACACATATAAATGAGAAAGCGTCAGATCTGGGCTTACATTTGAATTTCTCAAAATGCGAAGTTGGTTTTCTTGGATCAGATGAAGTCACATCCGAACAATTATTCAGAAGATTTGGAGAAGTTGCACCAGGAATACGTCTCCTAAGCAAACAGGATGCTTGTCTTCTGGGTTCTGCTCTTACAAAGGAAGCATTTACTACTGTGCTATCAACGAAAATATCCAAATTAGAATATTTTCTATCTCGTCTTGACTCGATTTCAGCACACGGAGCTTTTTTCCTTCTACGTGCTTCATTGTCAATCCCTCGCCTAAACTACTTTCTACGGTGCTTTCCATCTTGGAATGAGACTCCACTGCTGAAGAAATATGATCATATCCTCAAAATGGGTCTGGAGTCAATTTTGAACTGCTCCTTGAGTGACGAATCTTGGATGCAGTCATCCTTACCTGTTGGATTAGGAGGCCTTGGTATTCGACGAACCGTTGATATGGCGATTCCTACCTTTTTAGCGTCCTACCACGGATCCCTTCGTTTAATCGAGGCTCTCCTTCCTCAAGGCTACCACCTGAACCCAGATGGGATAGTTGAAGAAGGCTCTACCAAATGGATAAATATAACAGATACGGACCTTCCAGAAATCAGCAAAATAGGTTCTCAGGCATCTTGGTACACACCAATAGCAGTACATTTCCATAAACTTCTTTTACAATCCGTTGCTGCTCCAGATGATAAAGCTAGACTTCTTGCTGCGTCATTTCCCCATGCTGGTGCATGGTTAAATGCGTTACCTTCTCCCCAATTAGGTCTTCACATGTCTAATGAAACCTTTCGAATCTCAGTAGCTCTAAGACTAGGTTCAGCTGTTTGTGAGCCACATCGCTGTCCAGCTTGCGGGGATCAAGTTACCCAACGCGGCCTGCATGGCCTCTCATGCATGAAGAGCATAGGCAGAAACACCAGACATTCATCTGTTAATGACATCATTTTTCGAGCCCTCACGACGGCAGGAATTCCTTCGATTCGTGAACCGTCAGGCTGTTGTCGTTCCGATGGTAAACGACCTGATGGCATGACATTAATACCTTGGATGAGAGGCAAATCTCTAGTATGGGATTTTACATGTTCGGACACATTCGCCCATTCAAGCCTGCCGTTGACCGTTGTGAATGCTGGAGAAGTTGCTAGACGTAGAGAGGCAGAAAAGGAAAGGAAATACAATAATCTCCTCGATAAATTTATATTTGCTCCAATAGCTATCGAGACCAGTGGAGCATGGGGTTCTAGAAGCCTTGATTTTATCAGAGAGGTAGGCAGACGCATATCTATCGTTTCTGGAGATGTTCGTTCAGCATCCTTCTTATTCCAACGTATATCCATTGCGGTCCAACGTGGCAACGTTTCGTCAGTTCTTGGTACGTTGCCACCTGGAAAGGAACTGGAGGAGGTGTTTCTTCTCTAGTGCAACAGAAACAAGCGAACAATAGAATAATAAAAATAATATATCAACTGTTCAGAAAAATTTTACATATGTATTATATTGTTATCCATTGTTTCTAAATACTACATACTATACGCTATATCTCCGAAACTTATTTACATATTTTTACAATCATATATTGCTGTAAACTACTGTTTGATGCAAATGTATAATATTAGCCATTTTTTAAATATTATTTTGAATTAATAATTTAGTTGTAAATTTTAACAATGTAATTGCTCATAATTATCAATTATATATTTATATAGTATTTATGGACGAATACGTAATAGAACCTATATAAATAACATATATCCTTCCTCAAATAACGAATACGACAAACATAAAAGCATCATTGCTTTCATTTCTATATCGAAGCAATTGTACTGAATTAGGAGTTTTACTCCGTACTCTAAATTACTGCCGTTTCTGCTTAGTGTTCGTGTATCAGTACAGAACTGAATATCGAATATAAAAAAAGATCTTCAATTTACACTGGAATTTGACAAGAAGTTTCGTGCAGTTCGACCAATCCCTCTGGAAATCTACCATTGGATGAACTCCACTTTCCCAGGTATTTTGATGACATCAGTGCCATGCAGTTAAGTAGTGAAAAATTTTGTATTTTTCTAAAATTCAAAACGCAACAAGAATACGATGACTTTGCAGCTCACAAGGGAACCTTCCGAAAATGATAGTTGCAATGAAAGATGTGACCTATGCCAATTGAAAGAGCTGTAACAGAGATGAGCATTCCCAAAATATTAGCTGCCCATGGCAATAGGTTCAAGAAATGTAAGGGGTGGAAGTTCGGGAAACAGCAAAGTTGGACAAAGGGGGGAAAATGCAAATTCCACAAAAAAAGGGGGCACGGCAAAATACAATGCTGACAAGTGATGTATAGAAAGAGACTTGCCACAGTAGGGAACAAATGAAGGCCACCAGTGGGGTTAACAGCGTTGCCAACTGCAATGAAAAGTACATGTTTTGCAAAGAGCACTATATGAAGTGAGTGCAATATTCAGTGTCAACCTGTCATGTAGAACATAAGATATGACGTGTATAATCAGTGGTACAATCTAACAAAAGAAATAGGAAAAAATGAAGTACGAAAAATTCAGAAAAGACGGAGTTGGCCATAATGCTTCACATTTGATCACGACTTGTACATATTAGAATGAACAAAACAAGAAAGCACCAACTATGCAGGAAACCGACGTACCTAGAGTCGAAAAGAAAAACGAGTTCCAAAGTTGACAACACTGGTCATGAAAATCCAGACGATTCTAATATAGTTAGGCCACTCGCTTCACAAAAGGAAAATTCCGGCAACAGGCATCACTCGGAATGCATCAATGCAGGAGTGATTGAGGTAATGTCAAGTCGGGGAATATGAAATGGTCGGGTTGAGCCAACAACCGATAATAGAATTAGTGGTCATTATGTCATGGTTGGGTCGTATGTAGGAATATACAAGTTGTCCCACCAAACTTTGTGACCTGAAAGATTTGCGAAACGAGGAAACATGTGACGGATCCAGTTGTGCAGGAATGTGCCAATGTCAGGGGGTGATAAAAGTCTGTAAGAAGCAAGTGCCCACAGGATCCCTATCATAGAGCCCCAGGAGCCAACTTCAAATTTTCAAATGGCAACAGGGACCGAGTGGTACCTCTTTCGATAGACCATGGAATGTGAAACAATACCTATAGGAAACATTTGCTATACGAAGCATGGTTTTCAAAATGGCCGCCACAAATATGTTGTATCTTAACATGGCATCGAACATTGTGATCTCTAATTGCTGCGAAGCGAAAAGAGATGTTGCAAATCCAATTGCACAGGAATGTACTCACGTCAAGGGCCAAGAAATATTTGTAAGAAGCAAGTTCCCCAGGGCCCCCATCATAAAGCTCAAGGGGTCAAACGCAACATTTCAAATGGGAACAGGAAGTGGACGATATTTCTTTGGATAGATGCAACACCGCCTATAAGAAACATTTGCTATATGAAGCACGGGTTTCCAAATGGCCGCCAAAAACGCACGTTGTTCTTGTCACCGAGCAGATATTTTTGGCGGCCATTTTGACTTTTTGTCAACTCTTCCGAATATTAAGGCCTTCCCAAATAAAACCGCATGTTTTATGCCAACGTGTTTTGGCCAAGTTTGGCAGAAAGAAACCTAACTGATGTTGTGCTACTTGTTGATTCTTGGACAGCGAACAAAGACACCAACTTGCTCTACGAGCATGTACCGTCCGAAGTGAATTTCAAAGTTGAGCTGATCCCTCCTGGTTGTACGGGTCTGATAGAACCACTTGATGTTTATTTTTTAGAGCATGCAAGGACTTTGTGCGCTACGTTACAGAGCGTGTGTTTTCAGATACTCACGTTAATATTTGGTCCCGCGAGAATTTTCTGAAACTTCAAGCCTTAACCCATTACCAGTTTCCGGCATGTTTATTCAAGCCTTTGATTATGTATGCTTTCTACAGATGTGGATATGTGATAGAAAGACCACCAAAGATTCCGACACCTCTAGAATACTGTTTCGAGACATTCACAGGCGATCATTGTACCATGTGTGACGGATTGGCAGTATTCCGCTGTGCTCACTGCAAATGTATCTTCTGTTTAGACCATTGTATCATTGAACAACTGCACATACAATGTTGACGAGCATGCACAAATGATGCGAAGGCTAATGCCTGTTGTCGGAATTTTCTTCTTGTGAAGTGAGTGGCCTAACTATATTAGAATCGTCTGGATTTTCATGACCAGTGTTGCCAACTTTGGAACTCGTTTTTCTTTTCGATTCTAGGTACGTCGGTTTCCTGCATAGTTGGTGCTTTCTTTTGTTCATTCTAATATGTGCACTCGTGATCAAACATGGCGAATTATGGCCAATTCCGTCTTTTCCGTATTTTTCGTACTTCATTTTTTCTATTTCTTTTGTTAGATTGTACCACTGATTATACACGTCATATCTTATGTTCTACATGACAGGTTGACACTGAATATTGCACTCACTTCATATAGTGCTCTTTGCAAAACATGTACTTTTCATTGCAGTTGGCAACACTGTTAACCCCACTGGTGGCCTTTATTTGTTCCCTATTGTGGCAAGTCTCTTTCTGTACATCACTTGTCAGCATTGTATTTTGCCGTGCCCCCCCTTTTTTTTTGCGGAATTTGCACTTTATCTCCCTTGTCCAACTTTGCTGTTTCCCGAACTTCCATTCCTTACATTTCTTTAACCTATTGCTATGGACAGCTAATTTTTTGGGAATGCTTATCTCTGTTACAGCTCTTTCAATTGGTATAGGTCCCATCTTTCATTGCAACTATCATTTTCGGAAGGTTCCCTTGTCAGACTCCTAGTGAGGTCCCATTCACTCATTCAAATAAGGAAGTGAGTTTAGTCAGAATCATTTCCGCCGCAGATTCGACTACTCTCCGTCTGTTTGAGTTCTCTATCAAGGCACCGAATAACTTATTGAGTGAGGCTCTTAGTGCATATGATTCAGTGATTGAAATAGAAGATCAGGAATGAGCCCCTCCTTATCCACCTGGTATCAAAACTGGAACTCGCCATGTACATGTTAAACTCACATATCATGTGCCATCCGGACTTCTAGTCCATGGTTATAAAGTAGGATTATCATATAGTGGTCAACCGATTACATGTTTTCGGGGAGGAGCGAGTGTAATCCCGACTACTTCCCCGTCAATTCCTCGCATGACAGAACTCGGAAAAGTACCTCATATGACATCTTTCAAATTAACCCCACAGGTCATTTCTACGAAATCTGGTGACTAAGAAGATGATCTTGAGCATCGGCTCTCGGTACAAGACCCAGAAGAGTTCCCTGCACTTACAACCAAGTCCATTGAGAAAGTGAAGAAAGTTACCCAACTTCCAAGTAAACGAGTACCTTTATCGACTACATTGGAGGCCTCTGGCATACGAGTTGAGCAGCATATCACCTCACACACCACGGAGGTTGAACCCAACCCATCACCAGTTGAGGATAGGGAGGTCCCGCAAGATACACAAGAAGAGCATCTTGAAACCCTTGAAAGCGATTTTCTCCAGCATCAGACACAGGGGCTTCAGTTAAGCGATGTTATTTCTAAACAAAAAAGAAGAAAATTATCCCGGAGGGACGAACGGACTTCTCACTTGAAAGGCAGCCAAGTCTCTCTATCTTCCGAACGTGATCCACGTACTCGCCGAAAACGAGTGTTCGACACAGATACATAATATAGCGGACTTCAAGGTCACTGGATACGAAACCACACCAAGTAGTGTTGTGTGTGCCTCCTTTTTGTTATGTTTTTGTTCTTTCTCTTCGTCACGTGTGTACAATACAAGTGCCCTCCGATTCCAATAGTGCAAGTGTGCTGATTAGAATCGCGCTAAATACCACTTCTCCCACCACCAGGAAATCCTTGAGTGTTAGTTTTGTTTAAGTCTACCATCGACGTATGTGTATTCTTTTACCTGCAGTGCCTAGCCTATTCATGGACATCTACCATGGATTTTGTAAGTTATTTTTTGCTTTTTGGATTTTTTCGTTTTAAAGCTCATATTAAATGTTAGTAGAACAAACTTACATAGATCTCGACATTGCACAGAAGTGTTTTACTATGAAATTTTCCTCTATATGACTGTGATAAACTCTTTATCCTTTCTCACTATAAATTAAAATCGTGCAAGTAGTGACGATAAAAAGCTTATTTAAAACAATTTCTCACATGCCATAAACCGGATATAGTTTGTTTGCAAGAATTGATACATGATTCATTTAACAATATGCTGGACTATGATGTGTTTGCTAATTTAGGACCCACCACTGGAGTAGGAATGTTTACCAGAAAAGGATTGGGTCATACCAATCTCACTCTCTCTCTTGACGGACGTATTATTCATTGTGTCATACAGGTGGTACCTGGTCGTCGGATTATACGCTCCTTCTGGGTATACAGCTAAGAAGGAACGGGCTGAATTTTATAGTCAAAGTTTGCCACAATTAATGCCACCTCATATTTCTCGTATGGTAATCATGGCTGATTGGAATACCACTGAAACCAGCGCAGATTCAATTCTACCCCCCCTTGTCCCGCATTTTTTGAATTTTTGTGGGCTTAACACTTAAGTGATGTTGTCATTATTTTCAACTCGCCGAGGATCTATACTCATTGTACCTCACATTCGAAAAGTAGGATTGACAAAATATATGTCACTCCTGACTTGTTCACACTATTATTGACGCACAGACTATTATATCATCTTTCACCGATCATGTAGCGCTCAAGCCCCACATAAAAACGGATCAACCCTTGCCTACCCTCAGCAGGAGAGGATACTAGAAAGTTAAATACATCATTACTTCAACACGACGGTTATCGGGAGGAACTGGTGCAATACAATATTCCTATTGGGAACGGATGCAACAATATTTTCCAGATCTCGCCTCTTGCTGGACAATTCTTAAACCTAAGATCTCTCGGTTCTTCCAAGGCAAAGGTCGCGAAACACGACACGATCGGCAGTTCATGTTTGAATTCCTCTATCAGGCATTGCGTCAGGCATGATATGTGGCCACTTCACTACAGAATAAACGCACAGTGGAACAGCTCAAACTACGACTACAAAATCTCCAGGCTCCCACACTCATGCCTTCTTTTATTAATGAGACCACATATTATAGGATTGCCCAAGAAACTGTCACTATTTACAAAGTTGAACGTCTGTTGCACCGGCGGAGACAGGCTACAATAGTATCTTTCCGCCTCCTGAATGGTGATATCACTAGTGATTCGATTCAGATCCTAAACGCTTTTCGAGAGTATTACTATAAATTTGTTCAACCCCGACCTTCTTACACCAATGTTACAACTCAGTTTTGTCGATTATTCCCAAACTGATTACGCAGGAAGAGGGTCATGATCCCATGCACACCATAACTTCCCAGGAAATATGAATGGCCCTGCAGCAACAAAAGGAAAAGGTGCGCTTGGATATGAAGGTCTGCCGTATGCGTTCTATAAACAATACTGGACCTTTCTTTCAAATATCCTAGTTAAGTTGTTTAACCCTACAACGGTCGTTCGGAAAAAAGTTTCATAAACGGTCGGGCTGGGTATGAGAGACCCAAGAAAATAAAACTGCATAATTAATATGTAACCGATATTTTTTTTTAATAAAAACGTTCTTTTGTGTAATTACAAGTATTTGTAAAGCAGAAAGAAACCATTTCAGCTCAAAACTGGTGTTTTCGCCTATTTTTAAAAATATTTTTGTAATTGTTTACATATTTTCTTAGTAACTTAAATGAGTTTATTTTAAAAAAATACATAAAAAAGAAAATTTGCTCACATTTTGTTATTTGTAAGTAATATTGTAAAGGAAATTTATAAGTTTATTTAACATAACCGAAGTCACCACCTAGGTTCAAATGTACTGAATCTCAGGGGGGTAAAGTTTTTAGTTTTCATTTTAGGCAAGATTGTTATCTACTGGCGGAGTGAGTTGAGATTTCTCAGCAGCGGAAGTAGTAACAATTCTTCACACTTATCATCTTCTTCGCCACACTCACTGTTATTATCATGGTCACTAAAGAATTCAAAATCAGGATCTGAATCGGAATTGACCAGTTCATTTTCATCATCATATAAAATTCTATGAATTTCACTCACAGCAACTGTTACACGTTCCTATATGTTCTAAAGTTGCTCAAAATACCAACTGAATTGTTGTTCGTATATACACACTCAGGAAATGTGGAATAGGTAGTCACATAAAAAGTAAACTTCGTACAAGATACTTGACACTGGCAAAAAAAGTTACGTGAACAGTCGGGCTGGGTCTGACAGACCTACGCAAGGTTCAGAGCTCTATTAAAAGCAAACTAACATTAAATCAAACTGGTTTGCAACATTAGCGTATCTTATCGTTCGATTTAGGAAGGTATAGGAAGTTACAACTCAAACCGCTAACTTTAAGTTAAAAATTTTATTTGAAATATAAGTAGATGGGTCTCAGACCCAGCCCGACCGTTCTAGGATTAATGCATATTTAACGGGAGGCCCCATCCGCGGTATCGTCAGAATCACAATATTCTTACCGAAATATCCCATTTCCCATACTGTACTAGAGTACAGACCCATCACTTTAGTGTCTACCGATTTGAAGCTGTTCACCAAAATTCTGACGGCACGTTTATAACCCATATTACAAAAGTATATTAGTCCATACCAAGCAGTCAGCCACCCCAAATATAACATCTATTATGTGTTACGTTCGTTACGGGATTTTATAGCATACGTGCAAATTCGGCGCATTAAAGCAGGGGTCCTTGGCATACATTTTTCTTCCGCATATGACTGCGTTGATCATGGGTTTCTTCTTCAAACTTTAGACGCCTGGGGGATTTCCTCCTGCATTTCAACAAGCCATAAGACAACTCTGCCAATCGGCCCAATGTCGAGTTCGGATCAATGGTCATCTTTCCGAACCTTTTGCTCTTCAACGTGGTTTAAGCCAAGGCGATAGTATCTCGTCGATCCTCTTTGTGATAGTTCTAGATACCTATCTCCGGGACCTGACTCAGATTACCTCTCCCGGTATATTGGAATATCATCAATTACACGTCTTCAAATTTGCGGATGACGTGAACTTAATTGGAACTAAGCCCGAAGATATGCTAACCGCCATCCGCATAACTAACGAGTTCACCCAGTGCTCCGGCTTGGCATACAATAAACACAAGACCAAACTCTTGTCATTTCACAGATTCTCTCTACCCTCCTTATCTGATTCACGTACTCACATTCCAATGGTTGATTCTTTAACAGTACATGGCATAACTTTTCATAGCAATGCAAGTAAACAAATGAATGCTGTCTGGCGTCCTATCGTTAATCAGATTAAACATATGCTATACTTACCAAGGTTCCGCGGTCTGCATATAATACATATGATTCAATATCTCAACCAGTATGTTGCTGCAAAACTTTGGTACTACGCGCGCACCTTACCCCTCCCTTCTGTTTACCCTCGCTAAATTGAATCTGTATTTATGTGGTTTCTTTGGCAGGCTACTTCCGCCTCTTTCAGGACACTATTTATCTTCCTCGCACCGAAGGGTCCTTGGACTCGTAAACATTCGCCTTAAAAGTCAAGTATTATACATGCTAGATGCTTATCAAGACGTTGAACCCAACATGGACTATACACGGGTGTGGATCGAATGTTTCTGGCCCTAATACTCTCAACCAAGGAATTCGCTTTTCTGCAGATTTGGCAACTTATGTCCTACATATGTCACCAATCTTGTTCAAGCATGGAAATATTCTGGTGAGTTGCTACCCTTACTACATACACTCCCCAAACCTTATACCGGCAATTGTGGAGAGCTTTACTTGTAGATGTGAGAGTCCGGGTACAGGATATGTTCCCCAACAAATAATGGCCCAAATCTGGCAAAATCAATAAACGAATGTTTTCCCTTTTCACACACAAGCAGTATGGACGACCATAGTTCAACTGCCCGCAACACAAGAAAGACTTGTGCGTATTAGACGTGCCACAACCCTCACCTGCAAATATTCTGGTCACTCCGACACACTACAACATCGCTACACGTCATGTTCATGTGTCGATATTATTTGGAACCTCCTCCTTCGTATGGCGCTTCGGATTATAGTTCTTACCGAAAGAACATTAAGGGAAGAAAACGTTTTTTACAACTAAATAAAAAAAAGTGTTGGAGAGACTAAGAAACGTATCTTTCTTCCAACCCGTTTTTAAAGTTGCAAAGCAAACACAGCAAGGATAAAGAGCTTAGTGTCAACTCAAAATACGAGGATACAGAAAACATTTATATTGCATTTAGTCAACAGAAAAGAGATGAAGATTTTCCTAGTAGTAAGCAGTCTATCGATCGGCAAGTAAAGAGGATAAGGATGTCGAAAAAGGAAGCAAAGCACAAGAAGAATTTAGAACAGCGGTACATTTCGAATAGTTTAACTATTGTCACAGAAGAGAAGAGGATACCTCTTTCCCGTGTCGTTTCGGATGCTGCAAGAAATTTTTAGAAAAGAAACTCGGGACCATTTTTCAAGATTTTTGGAAACTTGAGACCCAACTTACAAACTCAGTTTATTGGAAATCTCCTATCCTTATCACAAGAAGAAAGCTCAAGACCTCGGATAGAAAATCCACAAAACCGTAATGCGACTTGAAAGTATTTCTTAAGCAATCCTGGTGGCAATAAAGCTCAAGTGTGCAAAGGCTGCTACAGTAAAACCTTTTTTATTGGGATTAAGTATTTCAATGATGTAAACATAGAGAAGAAATCAGCGTCAGGAATATTATCTCCCGATAGAAGAGGTTCCACTACTCCATCGAATAAAATATCTGAGGACAGTCGTGAACATTTTAACAAACTACCTGCATGCGAGTCGCATTATGGACGAGAAAGAAGTAGCACGAAATACCTACCTAGCTATTGAAACAAGTAAATTATATATAAAATGTACAATTCTAAGTGTCCTGAAAATATAAAATCTGTGAGATACACATTTTATCGTAATTTTATGCGTAAATAGTTTTCATCTTTTTCAATTAAAAGACCAAGAATTGATACGTGTAAGGTTTGTGACACACTTAACGTGAAACTAAAATATTGTTCCTCAAGTGAGACTGACGATATTCAAAGGCAACTATCTGATCATCAACGTGAAGCTGAATATGCTTATGACATGAAGAGGAGTGATAAGGAGAAATGCAAGAGAAGTGGAGAAGAATTAGTTGTTGTTACACTTGACTTACAGTAATACTTGTAGACTCCAAATTTAAATACAAGTGTGTTATTTTACAAAAGCCTTCTATGAGAAAACAATTTAGCTGTTCATTCACTTAATGATGACAAAGCAACTTGTTACATGTGGCACCAAGGTATACGAGAGAGATGGTCCGATCAGATTACGTCGTGTATGTTTGGATACATAATGAATTTGACTGAGTCAGTGAAACGCATTACTGTGTATTCTGACACTGTCATAATGTGTACCCTCGCACTAAACTAGAGAAAAGCTTACAGAGAATAGATGATACATTTTTGGAGCCTGGACATATTCGTCCAGAGTGTGATGCTGATCATGCTTGAATTAAGAAATCTAAAAAGAGTTCTAATATTCAAATTCGTGTCCCGCAGGAACATGATATGTTAGAATGGCTTGTGGAAAGAGGCCATTCACAGTTGTGGAAATGGATACGACAAAATTTCTTTCACTCTCAGATCTGCTAAAGTCATTGCTTGTCCATAGACATCACAACGCTTTAGGACATAAAGTAAAGTGGCTTGAAATAAGATGATTGAAATACGAGAAGGAATTTCATGTAGTCTACTAGAAAACAAATCTTCGAGATGATGATACATTTCTCACAATGGACTTCGTCGACGAGGAACCACTGGCGAAGCACTGCAGTGGTTTGTCCAACCTACTCAGGACCTAATCCAATAAATCCAGAAAAGAAGAAAGGTCTTCTGTCTTTGTTATCCCTAATAGATTCAATATATCATGGATTCTACACATCTTAGGTGTCGTCCCCAAATGTAAGATTCACAGACCCTGACATTATTCAGTCAGAAGAAGAAGAAGAGCTGTAAGTGATTGAAATGGACTTGTATTATACAAAAATTTAAAGATTTAAATTTAGAATAGTTTCTTTCCAGGTATCTCTGTTGTGTTATGTTTCAGTTAGTTAAAATATTAATTTTATTCACGTAAAAGTAAATGTAATTTTATGACAACTTTGTCACAATAGATGTAGAAAGCTAAACAAATAAAGACAATTAAAGTTAAGTTAAAGAAATAAATAAAATGGTATTGTACAATATTGACAACCTAGCCACTCAGTGCCTAATTGGGGATGCAAAGTTGAGTGCAACTAGGCGCCTTCCACTCACCATCTAGAATGAGTGGGACAAACACTGATATTAACTTGCGAGAGGTTTCTCATTTGGGGATAATTTAAATAAAGATACGTCCACTCCATTAAAATAAAAACACTGTATTTCGTTATACTTATGAGTGAACTGTAAGATTTCAGAACGCTAGTTATGACGGATATTAAGATTCATTTGCCAGACGGGTACAGAACGATCAAGTATTGAGCTTTTGAATTCTGACTCGGTGCCACACATACCTGGATAAAACTGGTGTATTCCCACGTCGTTCTGGCGTTGAACTCGGCTCCTTTAAGCTGAATCTCCTTGCTGGTGGAAGACAAATATGAGCATTGAGGTATGGCTCCTCTCAAATGCAACTCTCTGCGTGATGTTCTGCGTAGTTAGATTGTTGTGGAATATAAAGTATTTTCTCCTTCTCTCATCTGGCTGATTCTCAAATAGAACTTGGTTCTCCAAACTCGAACCCAAGAATGATCACGGTAACTTGATCATAGACTCTCCTAGACTGTCTCCTCGAACTCTCCTCAAGACTCTCTCAAAACCTTCTCGTCCTCCGGTTTTGTTTGGCCTTGTCCAACCACCGTCGTCTGCTTTTTCGTCTGCTGCAGCACGTGCAACACCGTTTTCACATGGAGAGACAAATTCCTTCCATGTGTCAAAACTCAAAATTGCAATCCTCGACACGTTCTGATTTCCCGATTCTAAGCAATTCTCTGTACATCCGTAATCTCATGAAATTCGTGAAATCCTACAGATTCACTTTATACAATTTCTAGAATCTGGCTAATGTGAGGAAAGACACATTGTCAACATTTCCTTCCTACATTGCCAGACTCTCAACGATGACATTCTTATACACATGTGTTTACAATAAATTGCTGACACAAACATTAGCAAGATTGTGCAGCTTGCATTTACTCACATATACAACATTTAATTCCCATAACCTTAATAACTGATTTCGTGACATAAACATAAAATAAAATCAAAATATACAAATTATTTTCCTCGAAAATCGAGTCCTGCTACATGGCCCCCCTTAAAAACTTGGTTGCCTCGCAATCCAAGGTAGACCTCGTAAGAGGGCGATTTTCCATAAACACCCTGTACATCATATAAACTGAATCAATATTGAAAGATAAATATGAACTTGAAAATAAAATAAAATATGTATTATTATGCAGAATAATTATATAAATAGTAATGAATATTTTTTTCACCTAAAATTATTCAAAAATATATATATATTTGAATTTTTTAATCTTCTTTTTTTTTCTTAATTCCTATAATTATAAAATACAAAAACTTCAAATGTAATGTAGCAAAGTATATCCTCATGACATCTAGTGAGTTTTCGCAGAACTACTTGCTCATCACATTTGGTCAAGAATGATTGTGCATAATTACATATATGTTAGTTTGCAAGTACTCTTGAGTTATCTTCTCCTAGCGACAACGCTTTTAGAGTGTCATGTTACCAAAAA
Organism: Thermobia domestica; assembly: GCF_964235325.1. Lineage (NCBI taxonomy): Eukaryota > Metazoa > Arthropoda > Insecta > Zygentoma > Lepismatidae > Thermobia > Thermobia domestica. The sequence continues at coordinate 140,953,480 of NC_137469.1, read as the reverse complement.
CTTCCATTACTCTGTCTGTCCATACGTGCCAACCAATGAATTTATTGGCCGTATCAGTAATGGTTCAACTTCATTTATTTCCACCGCTATGTGAATGGAAATCTAAAACAAAAACTTGTAACATAGTTTTTAGAACATAGTTAGTTAATATATTCACATTTGCACTGTAAAACTTGAAAATATTATTGTTTTATTTTCATCAAAATTTTATTCACTGACATTTTAACATGAACGGAAAGAAAATCCTGCCGCAGGGCGTTGGATATCTTGTAGCTACATCCAGCATAGTAACTGCAAAATCAACAGTTTTCAATCAAGTTTGTCAAGGTTAACCTAACTTCCTGCCTTTCTGTTCACGCGTCACTGTTGACTGGATAACATCGAGTGCTAATATTCCGTAGCAATTATTACATTATTAGTTTTAAAACACTATATTTTACAAAACCACTACGTCGCATGGAAAGAAGTATTCACTTTTCATGTTTTTCGGGCACTCAGTTTTTCCGTGTTTGTCGGAATTTCCGTTGAAAACTTCGGTTTTCGTGAATTTATAGTGTCCCATTGATGTATTAGTGTCTTTCTCATCTTCTGTAGTGATGTGGTGCAAGTGTGTGTTTTCCCGTTCAGTTTCAGTGCTCTTACTACAATCCGCTATACTACCATCTGGCAAATTCTTAAAAATAGTGATATCAGTGCTTTGTGGGATAGTTTTTAGTGTAGATTTGCTCTTATTAAAAATAGTGGCATAAATTGGTGATATTTGGGAAACTGCGTAAGTCTCAGACTCATCTCTACCATTTGCTTCTACATCTATGTTTGATCTTACATTATTTTTACCATTTCTTACACTATTTTCATATTTTCTCTCTATCCTATTTAATTTTAACAAAATATAACATGTAATAATTACTATTAAAACTAATACACTTCCTAAAACTAACGCTGATATTAATAATAATATTGTATTGATGTCCATTTCCTTCGCTTTCGGATATTATCTGAAATAGACGAGAAATAGATAAAGTCGGGATAGGCCTACTTAAAATTCGTAGAAAATTACATTTACTATAGTTAATTAAATAATTAAAACATCTATCTTGTGTCTGCCTTCACTTTTTGCGTTCTAAAAGTCGCATATTTTGAAGCAGTCTTATTTTGTTCTTTCTGTGTCGAGCACCCTTGTTACTTTCCTAGTAATCGTTGTGCATGACCGTTGAAACTTTAGCTATGTGTGAAGTTTGTCAAACCATAACTTGGAGACTATGTTTCACACTTAAAAACTCATATTTTCACTCTTTTTCTGCCATAAATATAGCATTAAATTATACTCGCTATATCTCTCTATATTTAAGCTTTTATTACTTATTTCATACGTATTTATGTAGTTTAAACTTTATTTTAATCATTTACGTGGTTAAATATCATTCATTTTATTAAATACTAATTTTTCTTGAATTTCTAAAAATATATTATATTAATTTACGCTCGGAGTAGGATGGAAATTCAAGCTAGCGGAAGCCTCAACGGGGCTGGATAAAGCGACTCCTGTTCGTGTCCGCTCGAGTTCACTCGGAACCATTCGAGTTTACCATGTGCTCGAGGCCTGGAGTGGAGACTAGCGTAGCCTCTCGCGGAGCTACTCTCTCGCGCGGGTCTCAGTTCTCATTCTTACCTCCAGCTGCTCAGAGTATTCAAGCTGTTTGACGCAAATCCATACAAAATAACATGTGAGCCTTGCTCATATCGTTTACCAATTACGTTCCACAATAAAATTAATACTTTTAATGATTCTTTTCAATCCATATTGATTGATTATTACTAATTCTAATAAAATACATTATTTTCTTTTCTTTTCTTTTCTAAAACTTACAAAAACTTTCGGACTTTTAAAAATAATGAATAAATACGTTATTACTACATACACTAAACATTCTTTAACACTATTTGTGAATTATTTCTAGCTTTATCTATGCTTATTTGCTTCTTTTAACCTTTTAATTCACCTTTTCCATACAATATAAAATTCATTATTCGCTATTTTATAAAACACTTGTAGTATTTATACATATATACTATCTACTATTACTATAATAGTAACCTATTACTATTTCGTCTATTCTTATTTATTTTTAACTATTTCTAGTGTTGTTATTACTAATATTATTACTTTCTACATTTATTTTCCTTATCCCTTCTTGAATGTTTGAATGTTTTTAGACTTTATCTATCAATGATTGATGTCACTATCCTAGATTCATCTAGGTAACCTATTTCTCATCTATTTCTATCCTTATTTCACAATTTCTTCATTTCGTTCACACTTTATACGGAAATGGGACATCGTTTGGTATACCGTATTACAATACAACCTATCCGGTTTGGGTAGTATGACTATTATGGACTATCATAGACTATAGACTTTGTTTACATAACCTTATACCTTCATATGGTGATGGTGTTTACTATTGGTGATGGCTGTTTGGTGAGTATGGAATGCATGATCTGAATACACTTTGACATATTTCCATGTTTGTTTACATTCGATTTCCTAGTTTTTGTTTTTTTTTCAAAATTTCCAAAAATTACCAATACTTAATTTCAATGTTTACGAACTGGTTTACAACCTTTTCTAGACTTTTCTCACAATAGTTCACGAAATACAAACAATTTTTATACAATATGATCCTAAATAATGTTATTATTATTATTGTTATTATTATTATTATTATTATTATGATTATTATGGTTCACTATTTTCTACTTTATATTTTCTTATTGATTTATACAGTCTGCAATACAACGTTATTAATGCAATAACTGAAATAATTAATACAACTATGATTGCTGCTATTACATACATTATGTAATTCGTTCTAATTATTAGTAGTGGTACAGTGGTATCCACTTTCAGCTTTAATAAATTTTCAGCTAGATTGTTGAGTTCCTCATGGTGTATACTAAAATTTAATTGCTTTAGCGTCCAATTTCCTATCAAACTTAAATGCTTATTGTTTACGCTTATTACTTCTCTAGTTGGAATCGCCAATTCTCCAAAAATTAGGTTATCAAATGAACTGTAATCAATGAAGTACGAACAATTGTTCCCATAATTTACCTTCGTCGATGTAACTTCATGATGTTTGCCTAGCTTAGTCACATATCCTTCTACCAATGATGAGTATAATACTCCGGCATGAGTATATTTGTACACTACCTTGCCTAGGTATTTCTCTGTTTGTTGTTCGCAACCACTTAACGATCCATTGAACACAATATTGTTCAAGCATTTAGCTGCATCATCCAATGATATCTGCTCGCAAAAATACAAGAAACTCTTGAATTCACATTTCGATCGATCTAGTGTGTGATATATTCCATTGGCTAAGTATACCACTTCCGGTAACTTATAGTAAGTTCTAAAATTGTTAGTTAGATAACCCATTGAAATTACATTAAACATTTTTGATACAGTATTTTCGTAAACAATTGGCGTTTTTAGTAATAAGTCGATGTTGTTTTCATTATAGTTATATTCCATTAATCTAATGTTTACTTTTCAGTCTTGAATAAAATTCTGGAATTAGTAAAACCTAATATTAATTTCCTGTTACTGTTCATTTATTTTATTTTATTTTTTTTTTGTATTTTAGCCTACTGTCAACAATTTATTTATTTCTATGTATTTTATATTTTATTTTACTTTCTAGGTATCAACTGATTTTAATCAATACTTTTAATTTTACATTCCATACGTTTATTATTTATTCACAATTCTAGTAACTATAATTCAAAAAGTGTCTATCGATTCGGGAAATTTCCTGATAGAGATTAGCATTTCCTCCAATCTCGGGATTAGGGTTTGGTTGAGAAAGTGCCCCCTTTCTGACACTTCATCGGTAGACCCAATTTGTACCATAGTTACATTATACCCTATGTTAAACTTTTTTTTTTCACCAAATCGAAATTTTACTCATCACCATCTGATGTTTGATCTGTCTCACCATACCTTTCACCATTTTTACTTTCTACAAATAATTTTAAACGTCTTAAGTCTATAGTGTCACTTTTCTTTTCACCATTTTTCGTTTCATACTGTACCTTGTATGAATTATTGTTTATCTTGTCCACTATTACCCCTTTAATATTGTAACGGTTACCAAAACATGCGGGCAAACCTGCTCTTGGCATTTCCCGTATTAACACTTTTTGACCAATTTCAAAATTCGGTTGATCAAACTTTTTCTCTATTTGCTTCTTCTGAGATCTAAATCTTCTCTGCAAATTTTTGTACGCTAGCTGGCGTGCCTCTTTTATGCTCTGAAGTCTCACCTCATTGTCGACGTATTCGCAAGGAATGTCTAGGTCCTGCTCAAGAAACGTTCTTGGTTCGACTCCATGCAATAGATAGTATGGTACCCAGTACCATCATGCACTTGCGTATTAATAGTAAATATCAAACTTGGCAAGATCTCATCCCAGTTTGAAAAATCCTTGTCAATGTAATGCTTCATTACTTGCTGTAATGAGCCAATGGCCCTTTCAGCACTTCCTATAGAATAATGGGCGCTTGTATTCGCAAAATGCAATTGCATTCCAAATTTATCTGCCATTTCTTCCACTATTCGGCTGCGATGAGATGATAGCCTGTCCAGATGGAGCTGAGCTGGAACTCCATGTTTCGTAATCAGATCTTCGAAAATTACCTCGCAACGATCTCTGCCGTTACTGCGGGTACCGCTCTAGCGATAACAAATCTAGTTGCATTATCTACAAACACTAGAATGTACTTATTTCTATTGTTACGAGACAATTTAAAAGGACCAACCTCATCCATCACAACTGACTGAAATGGAGCATAAGAGGGGTACGTCTGCGCGTGAAATGGTACTCTTCCTGTCTTTCTTTTCTGTATCTGGCAACTTATACATTCTGCTATCTTCTCCATGAAAAATTTCTTCATGTTCGGAAAATATATTAATTTTAATGCACGTCTATAGCATTTCGTGTAAGAAAAATGTCCGCCACCATATACCGAACAATGTAGGTTCTTGAATACTTGTTCTTTTAACGCATAAGGAATACATAATAATAATTTTGTACCACCTGCCATTCGTTGTGTTCTATAAAGCCTATCGTCCTTTACTGTATACCATCGGGCTTGCTTCTCAGCTTTTACATCAGCATCCTCTGGGTGTTCTATTGCATGCATGATCGGTCCGAAAAATGAATCCTTTCTCTGTAAGTCGCCAACATCAATGTCCTTATCGAAAGTCAAATTAACTTGGAGATCTTCGGAATTCACCTTCAACGTTTCTAACTCAATATCGTCTACCGTTGGTTCAATGTCTGTGTTCCTGGACAAAATATCACTAGGATTCTTTTCTCCAGGACAATGCACCGGTGTGTACTTATATTGGGCTAAGTCCAAACTCCATCTCACCAATTTCGGAGCTAATTTAGGTGACGTTTGCAAATACTTTAATGCCTTACAATCGGTGTACAGCTCAAATTCTTTATTGAACAAGTAATAATTAAATGCTCTTAAAGAACTTATCACTGCCAATATTTCTAATTCCACTATGTGTCTGGTCTTCTCTTGTGGACGTAACACACGACTGTAGTACGCTACTGGTGTCCATTCACCATTAGCCTGTTTTTGCATTAAAACTCCACCAATCGAACTAGTCGATGCATCTGTGTACACTCTCGTGTCCAAATCTTCCCTAAATGGAGCTAGTAATGGTGCATTCAGTAGTGCTGATTTTAATTGATCGAACGCCTGCTGGTGTGATTCATTCCATTCGAACTTATGACCCTTTTTCAAAATTGGTTGAAACGCTGATGTGATTTTGGCATAGTCCTTACAGAATTTTCTAACATAATTTGTTAAACCAAGAAAAGATTTTAACTGCTTTACATTATTCGGGGCCTTACATGCTTTTATCGCCTGAATTATCTTCGGGCTAACCTCGTATCCTGCGTCACTGACAATGTGTCCAAGAGCCAAAATTTTCCTTTCTATGAACTGACATTTTTCTACAGATAGTTTGAGTCCGTAATGTCTTAATCTTTTGAAAACTGATTGAAGTACATCTACCATTTTCTCCTGATTATTCGTATATATAAATACATCATCCATATAATAGGAAACTGACTCTGGATTTACATTTGCCAGGGTCATCGCCATTATTTTTGTATATATAGCGGGCGATTGTAAGTAACCCATCGGAAGAACACGATACTGATAAGCTCCTACGCCTGGTATATTAAATGAAGTATACTCCCGTGACTCCTCAGAAATAGGCACTTGATGATAAGCCGATTTTACGTCTAAAATACTAAAATATTTATGTCCTCCCATACACGTTAAAATTTGATGGATCGGAGGCAGCGCAATGCTATGCAGCTTGACGCATTTGTTCAAAAAACGGCAGTCCAAAACTGCACGAATACCCCCTGACGGTTTTTGTATAAACAACATCGGAGAGTTGTAAGCGCTTGAACTTTCTTCAATTATTCCTTGTCTCAACAAAATGTTAATTTGTTCCTTGACTTTATCTCTTAACGCTATGGGAATTGGATATTGGTGTCGTCTAAATGGTACTTTTGTTTCTAACTCGATGTGGTGCTCAAAATGTTTTACTTGGCCTAATTCGTCATCCTGCCATGCAAAAACATCCGCAAAATCATAGCACAAACTCTCAATTCTATTCCTAATTTCCGGTTTCGTTTCGGTCCCAAATTTCAATCGAGATTTATCAAAATTTCTACGAGATCTTAAAATACTATCTATATCTTCGGTTGATAATCCTTCGTTCTTCAATTGTTCTTCATCCACGCATTCTTCAGCTTTTCCTAGCGTTACATTTGGTGTTAATAAAATTGCTGTATTAGATGGATTAATAATTTCGATCTTGTTATTTTCAGCCGATAAAAGTGCTCGCGGAATCAACACATTGTATTGGGCTTCTATCTTCCTGTCCGGTTCTAACAAGTATTCCCTGTTATTCCAAGAACTAACCAAATTCACTTCCACAGTAGTCTTAGACCTAGGTAACAACCGTACCTTATGACCTAATACCCATCTTGGTCGAATACAATGTTTTATTCCTAATGCCGCATTATCAGACACAGTCACAGATTCCTGTTCTTCCCTTTTCCTTAATCTTGGCTTTCCAAATCTCTGCAATGTCAATTTATTCTGACCGTAATTTATTTGGCAATTTTGACTCTGTAGAAAATCATTCCCGATCAAAACTTGATACGGAAAATCCTTAACTACGCGAAATTCCAAATGAAATGTCTGTCCGGCCATTTTAAATCTAATCACAGCGATCTTATTTACTACTAACACATTCTGTGTTATTCCACGAATCCTTGTTGGTCTAGGGATTACCTTCGCACTAGGTGGGACTAGCTTTTCATTTACAATAGATATCTGCGATCCTGTATCAATCAAAGCCTTATGACTTCTACCATCTACTTCTATCGGGACAGAGCATATTATTATCAGTTAACGTAGAGGCTACTATTTCTCTAACTTTTGATTTACCACCTGTAAATGTGCCTCTCTCATTTACAGTTTGACCTAGTTTAAATTATTTGAAGTTGTAGCCTGATAATAAGTTGTACCATTTATCTGGTTCGGTACTACTGGAACATACTGTACTGGACTATATACTTGGCTATGATTTTGGCACCATGATGTACCATTAACACCATTCGCACAACAACTATTCCCTCTTTGTTGCCAAAAACTTGTCTTCCTTCCACCTCTGTTATTACGCCAATTATTTCTAAATCCTCTTCCATTATTGTATCCGCTAGAACCTCTATTCTTATTATAATTATTATTATTACTATTCCTATTCCAGTTCCTATTTCCATTATTCTTATAAAAATTTCGTCCTCCATTCCGAAAATTTCTATTTCCTCTAAAATTATTACTATTATTCCTCTGTTGCTTCGAATCACTACCGCTTTTATCTTCTCTACTATTTCGGTCTTGAAAATTAGCAGCTAATGTCAACTGTAATTTCTCTATTTTCTTCTCTAGCTCACTCAATTGAGTAATACTCGTTGGTTCTTGCTTAATTTTTACGTCTTCCTTATTTTTAATCTCTTTCTTTAACAACAACTTGTCAATTTCTACATCGCTATCTTCCTCTTCTACTTGTTCTCTCATTTTCTTTAAAAGGTCTTTGACAGTAACCTTTCCGTTTTCCCGTTTAACGCGTTTCTCTACTTTGCACTTATTCTTCTCTATTTTCTGAAGATCCTCTACAAATTTATCAATTGTCGAATAGGAATTAGTTCCTACTCGTTCCATGAAATATGGTTGAAGACCACCTAAAATTATCCCTATTTTCTTTTTGTCATCCATGTTGGCGTCTAATCTTTCGCACAAAACTAGCATATCATACACGTAATTTATTATAGGCTCATCCTCGAGATGCAACCTTTCTCTTATACGTTCCTCTATATCTAATGTTACATTTGTACGTGTAAACTCTTCGATTATGCTTTTCTGTAATTGCTTATAACTAGTTTCGCTAACATTCCTTCTCTTTAAAAATACCTTCATCCATTGTCTCCCATTACCTTTGAATACACTAGGCAATAGCTCTTTTCTCTTTTCCTCACTCACGCCTGCCATTTGACACGCGTCGTCAAACTCATCAAAGAAACCAATTATATCGCTATCTGTCTTCAAGTCAAACTTCGGAAGTTTGTTTACATCGGAATAAAATGTTACACCTGTCGCCATTTTATCTTCTTTTGTACTACTCGACTGCTTATTACCAACTACGCTACTTTCAAATGGAAATATTGATGTAAAATCTTCCGTATATGATTTTGCTATAGGACTGGACGGAAAATTCTCGACGGGTCCTAATTTCAAATTTGGTTTCGCACTTTCTTGCTTTTTCTTACTTGAACTTGCAATCTTAAACAAGTTTCCGACCTGTACTCCTTTTGCCGCTTTTTGTGCTCTCGTACGAATACTTTCGTTACTCATTTACTTATTAATTACTTAACTTATTTATTCTTATAACACGTATATTCGAGCTACTTAATCAACTTGTCGGGAGAATCGGATAACTATTTCCTTATTGCAAAACCTTAAATTCACTATATCAATTAACACATTATAACTTAATACCTTAACCTAATTCGAGAAAATACGATCACAATTTTTAAAATTACACTTCATCGTAGAGAGGGTGGGAAGGGTGGGATTTAGTTACGTAGTATAATATTATTTAAAAATATGGTTGGGAAAGGAGGGTTTAATTATTTGAATCTACTGAAACCGTTACAAAAGCGTAAGACACCAGCATGTCTCCACCATTGGAGGGATGGGAGGGATTTAATTATCTACTGGACTAGAATCGAAACACAGCATCTCCTACCATGACAATCTAGCCACTCAGTGCCTAATTGGGGATGCAAAGTTGAGTGCAACTAGGCGCCTTCCACTCACCATCTAGAATGAGTGGGACAAACACTGATATTAACTTGCGAGAGGTTTCTCATTTGGGGATAATTTAAATAAAGATACGTCCACTTCATTAAAATAAAAACACTGTATTTCGTTATACTTATGAGTGAACTGTAAGATTTCAGAACGCTAGTTATGACGGATATTAAGATTCATTTGCCAGACGGGTACAGAACGATCAAGTATTGAGCTTTTGAATTCTGACTCGGTGCCACACATACCTGGATAAAACTGGTGTATTCCCACGTCGTTCTGGCGTTGAACTCGGCTCCTTTAAGCTGAATCTCCTTGCTGGTGGAAGACAAATATGAGCATTGAGGTATGGCTCCTCTCAAATGCAACTCTCTGCGTGATGTTCTGCGTAGTTAGATTGTTGTGGAATATAAAGTATTTTCTCCTTCTCTCATCTGGCTGATTCTCAAATAGAACTTGGTTCTCCAAACTCGAACCCAAGAATGATCACGGTAACTTGATCATAGATTCTCCTAGACTGTCTCCTCGAACTCTCCTCAAGACTCTCTCAAAACCTTCTCGTCCTCCGGTTTTGTTTGGCCTTGTCCAACCACCGTCGTCTGCTTTTTCGTCTGCTGCAGCACGTGCAACACCGTTTTCACATGGAGAGACAAATTCCTTCCATGTGTCAAAACTCAAAATTGCAATCCTCGACACGTTCTGATTTCCCGATTCTAAGCAATTCTCTGTACATCCGTAATCTCATGAAATTCGTGAAATCCTACAGATTCACTTTATACAATTTCTAGAATCTGGCTAATGTGAGGAAAGACACATTGTCAACATTTCCTTCCTACATTGCCAGACTCTCAACGATGACATTCTTATACACATGTGTTTACAATAAATTGCTGACACAAACATTAGCAAGATTGTGCAGCTTGCATTTACTCACATATACAACATTTAATTCCCATAACCTTAATAACTGATTTCGTGACATAAACATAAAATAAAATCAAAATATACAAATTATTTTCCTCGAAAATCGAGTCCTGCTACAATATGTTATATTCTTAGGATGACTTATAACATCTCGTCTCCCTTAGTAACTAATAACTAAAAAATGGCTAAACGTAATAAGTTATATTTTTGGTTATTATATAAGAATGTTACTATAAGTATCCGAAAGAAAAACACATCTGCAGCATTGTATACGACCGAGTATGTTATTGAATAAGTTTTACGTTATATCATTAATACAAACATAGATATAGGCGACTGAACTTTTAAAAAGTCTTTAAACCTCTCTCGTGAAAAGTGATTAGCGATTTTGACTTATTCCCTTTCGCCTTCCAGGTGCAGATTTGTTCTTTGAGAGTGACTTTTTTGACGATTTTCTCAGAAATTACTCATACGCCTTTGTTCATAGTTCACATACAATAATTTCTTTAATAATTATAATATATGGCATTAACTTATTTCTAACGAAAATATGCTCAATGGATGTGCTACTTTTGGGCGTGAAGTTTCTTCCAACAGAGAGTTTCAAAGCACATTATTTTATACGCCTTTCTCAAATAAAGATGTCAGTGATAGCTGCAACCTAGCATGGTTCACAATAAGAAATTTGAACGAGAAAGTTTAGTGTGTTGGCCTGTACCCTTTCTTAAATATGGGGCCGCGGTGGTTCAGTGGTAGAGCGTTCACCTCTCACGCTTGGGGTCCCGGGTTCAAACACTGCTCCCGCCAAGTGAACTGTGTGGTGGACAAACACCGTGATCGTGGGTTTTCTCGGGGTTCTCCCGTTTCCTCCTACTTTCTTCATTCCACCATTTCATTCATCTCTCATCATCATCGTCTCCTTTAGGCTAACGGCATAACAATTGGACGTAAAACTCAAAAATTTCATTTCATTTTTTCAATTTCCTTTCTTAAATTTTCCTTTTTTACAAATAATTTAGATATAAAATACAAAATATATTAATGAATTATAGCTCATAGCAACTTTGCAATTATGGACAATTAACAATAGTAGTACCGGTACTGTCGTCATGCAAATGTTTCCCTTTTCATAACACACAATTGTTTTAATTTCAGTACAAAAACATTGATGCTATTAATCTTTCAACTATAAAATTTTTTCGTTAACGCACAGAACCCACTTTGCATTAAGTCCGCTGGCAAAACTACAAAAGTTTACATTCCTTCAACAGTGCACAATTTACATTTTACAGAATATCAAAATATAATTATCCATTAATACACGTTATTGTGATAAGCCTCGCAACGGCATCCTCAAACCTTCGCCGAGATTACAGACAAAAGATCTCCTCCAGTTCCTTACCAGAGGGTAGCGTTCCCAAAACTTATGCAATGTTCCCTCTTTGTACTGCCATACTGATACGTTGCAGTAGAAAAGAGGTTGCTCTAGCGTCTCCTGATGATAAATAAATGCGCTGACCAACTTCCTTTATAAAGTTAAGGCCTTCGGGACCCCATGAACCACCCGATTCGACAGCTATACCGACAAAATGATATTTGTCGAGTAAATTGCTATACTTCCTGCGCTTTTCTGTTTCCCGACGAGCAGCCACGTTGCCAGCTTGTGCTGAGGAAGAATGCAGATTTGAAGGGGCGAAGGTGTCGGAACAAGTAAAATCCCATAGAAGTGCTTTTCCTTTCTTCACGGTATTAGGGTCATACCATCTGGCCTCTTGCCGTCTACACGACTGCATCCCAACGGTTCACATATAGAAGGAACGCCTGCTGAAATTAGTGCCATCATGATAATGTCGTACACACTGGAGTGGCGTGAATGTCTGCCCTCACTGTTGGCACAGGACAGTCCGTGAAGGCCCTTCTTGTTTACGACACTTCTACACATCTGCTCCCAAACGCAGTGCACTGGCAATTCGAAAACTGTCATTGGGAAGATGTAATCCTAAAGAAGGTGACGGGATAGCATGGAGCCAAGCGCCTGCTTCTGGAGATGATGTAGCTAGAAGTCTGGCCTTATCTTCTAGGTTATCGGATGATTGAATATATCTTTCTTATATATATTTTTAAATGCTTCACCTATTCGCAATTTTCCTAACAAACTCGAACTTTTTAAAAAGATATTTGTTTGTTTATTTGTATTTGTACCCTCAACAGCGTGTAAAACTCCAGTTACAGAAGGTTAACATTATTGTTTATGTCCAACATAACTAAATACATAATAACAAGGCAAGACAAATAAAATACATTAAGTGTATAAATAAGCCATGAACCATAGGATTTCCAAAACTTGGTTCCTGAAGTGACGCTCTTTGTTACTGAATATATTCAAAAACACATTCTCTTTACTTATTGCACTGTAAGCAGCACTAATTCTCCAAGTAGGTGACATATACAGTATATTTATCCTTGCTTTCCGGCAAAAGAATGTGTTATTATATTTGCACGCGTTTTGAGGGAAGAGACTTGAATAAATATATTTTGTAACAGCGCTGGACAGTCAATTTTATTATGCAGAAGTCGAAAGAGGAAAATTAAATCAGTTAGTATTCTTCTTTCTTCTAACGTCCTGAATTGAAAATTATCAGTAAGATTGGAATAGTGCTCAAATTTTGGATAAAGACCGGTCCTTTTGTAGGTAAAATATCTTAAGAATTTACTTTGTAATTGCTCAACTTTCTGGCACTCAGATTTTAGGTATGAATTCCAGATAACTGATGCATATTCTAATTTAGCCCTAACATACGAAAAGTAAAGAGTCTTCAATGTCATCTCATATCTAAGTTCATTACTCATTCGAATTACGAATCCGAGGTTCATGTAGGCTTCATTAGTTATTTTATCTACATGTTGGTTAAATGTTAACCTATGATCAAATATTACTCCCAAATCTTTCACTGAGTTCGATTTATTTAAATTCGCCCCACCAATGGAATACGAATATTCACAAGAAAACTCTTTTCTACTGAACGTCACAGACACATTTATCTACATTCATCTGAACTTTGCTTACCTTACACCAATTCATTGCTTTCTTTAGGTCTTGTTGTAATAAATAACAGTCTTCTTGTGTTTTGATTTTGGCATATATTTTGAGATCGTCTGCAGACAGTAGTTTCTCTGAATTTGTAATACAACAAAGATCATTGATAAAAAGTAAAATGAGAAGAGGCCCCAAGTTCGATCCCTGCGGAACTCCTGAAATCATGTCTATTTCTTTAGAAAGAAATTCATTATAGATAACGGACTGTTTACGGTTATACAAATAAGAGGAAAAGAAATTGACCATAGCAGAACTGAAGTTAAATATAGCTAATTTGTGTAGTAAAACATCATGTTGTATGGTGTCAAAAGCCTTACTGAAATCAGTGTATATAACATCTACTTGACCATTGTTGTTCAAAGAAGAAGCTATAAAGTCTGTAATGATACCTAAATTGGTAACTGTTGATCTACTTTGTAATAATCCATGTTGATATACCGAGATTGCAGGGCGCACGTGATTTAGTATTCAAACATATAGGACACTTTCAAATATCTTGGCAAATATGGGTAAAATTGCAACAGGCCGAAAGTTTTCAATATTGTTTTTCTTTCCCGATTTTGGAATTCGGCAAACTATTGAGTGCTTCCATTTGTCAGGATAAACATTGCTTTTTATTGCAAAATTAAATATTATACTTGTAGGGATGATACCATGCCGGGACCAAATACCTGAGGAAAACCTATATATCGTTTGAAAGCTCTTGCCATGAGAAGTACGAAACAGTTTTTAATCATGGGCAAGCCCGCAAACTAACCCTATATGCGACGTGTTTGTTGGTGTTTGTGACCCTATGTATAGTATATTCGACAGAAATAAAAATGGATGTTACGATACATCGCACTTAAGCCCCTGAGCCCATCACGTTCGCGTTTGGTAAGAGATACTGGAGTCCGGTTCAATATACACAACACAAATGTAAACATCTTTGAATTAATTTTTACTTTCACAAGAATACCTCCCATGTTCAGATCGGTACAGATAACCTGAATCACTTCTATGTTCTTAAATGCCAGTAGAACGACTCCCCCGCGTGTTTTATTGCATGCACTATCTTTATCTTTCCGATAAACAGAATACCGAATATAAAAAAATCATGATCAAAAAAACTGTTATTTAACCAGGTTTCTGTTAATGCTACTATGTCATAGTCATTTGATAAAATATTAGGATAAAACTCAGTCACCTTCTTTCTAAGAGATCGCGCATTCATATAGCACATACGTAAATGTTCTATCTTTTTACCACTTCCAAACACATTGGAGCATTCAGTTTTCAGTCTTACCTTGAAGGCTATTGAACGTTTCGGGAACCGGTCAAAACCCCCACAGCCAAAACACCCACACTCAAGAAATGTCAAAACGCCCACACAAACAGTCATAGCCCCCACACAAATGGACAAATCTCCCAAACACACGAACGGTCATAACCCCCACAGCCAAAACCCCCACACTCAAGAAATGTCAAAACGCCCACACGATCGGTCATAACCCCCACACAAATGGACAAATCTCCCAAATACACGACTGGTCATAACCCCCACAGCCAAAACCCCCACAGTGGTAATCGGTCATAACCTCCAACGGTCATAACTCCCACACAAATGGACAAAACAGCCACACATACCAACGGTCACAATCCCTACATAAATGGACAAAACCCCCACACAAATGGACAAAACTCCCACACAATCGGTCAAATCTCCCACACTCTGAAATGATCCTGGTTGTATGTCTTGCCCTTGTACTTTTTAATAACATTTTTTATTCCACTTAAACCGATGTTGCAACTATTCTTCTTGCATTGTTTTGTAATGACAGAAACACTAAAGTGGGCGTCGTAAAGAGCTGCAACAAAGACGTGCAATCACTGTATTTTCAGAGTGTGGGGGATTTGTCCATTTGTGTGGGAGTTTTGACCGATCGTGTGGGCGTTTTGACATTTCTTGAGTGTGGGGGTTTTGGCTGTGGGGGTTTTGACCGTTCGTGCGTTTAGAGGGATTTGTCCATTTGTGTGGGAGTAATGACCGATCGTGTGGGCGTTTTGACATTTCTTGAGTGTGGGGGTTTTGGCTGTGGGGGTTTTGACCTAGACCCAACGTTTCCTGTGAATTTCGAAAAGTCCCCTGAGGCCGTGGCACTCCTCTTCTTCTTGTTTGTCGAAGGACAGGATATTCCTTTTCATTCACCCGTGCCGCTGCAATTGTTTGTCCGACTGGAGCCCAAACTGAGGGAAGATTACCTTGCACTGTTGCCAACTCCTTCTCGTTAGCACTAGTTTCACTACCATACTGCACTTTCGAAGACATCTGGTTGTTACTATTTTTCTTAAGATCTTCTAGCCGGAAAGGATTCCTATCGATGTACAGTTTATTATACTGAAGTCGTGCCTTCTGACCCCTCGACACTGCTTCAACCCGGTGAGGGTTTAGTTCCTTCTTAATGGCACGAGTAGCATAGCAAAATCCTCTCCTATTCTGACAGGCGTTTCCTTGGCACGATAAGCACTTCTTAGTATTTCTTCCTTTCTTTTGTAATTCGCAAATTTCACTATTATGGGTCTATCTCTCCTCCTACCCAATCTATGTGATCTTTCAATGTCCATCGAATTAACTTCAATTTGCAGTTTCTCCTCAACGAATTGCCTTATCAGTTCCTCTGTTTCGTCCCATCTTTCTTTCTCCCCTTCCGCAATATTGTAGAAAACAAGATTATTGCGGCGGGAGTGGTCCTCAAGCTTGTCAATCAACTTCTTTGTTTCCTCCAACTGTCGCGTAAGTTCCTTATTTTTCATTCCTGATAACACTTACTTCACCAATTAAGTTCTCTATTTCTTTTTTTTTTAACCAGATCGCAAGTAGTTGAGCACAATGACATGTCCTCAAGCTTGGATACCACATCATCTATTGTAGCTGGTACAGGATTCAGTTCCACCCCACCAATTACTAGCAACACAGCAATCACAATTCCCATGAAGTACATAGGAGACAAACAAGGTTGGTCACACTGAGTTTCCGGACATTTCATACACACTCGACTGCACCACAATCCTATTCTCACACGCCAGGTTTGAATTTCGATCCTCATATTGTCACGGTTCACACTCCCTGGAACTTCACAGAAACACGTCCTTTCACTACGACAGCATCACTAGCAATGCCTTCTAGTGGCCAAATTGTTGAAGTGTATTGGTTCTGGATTTGATTCCCAGTGAGAGCTAGTGCATTTTCATCCGGCGTTAAGGAATAGATGACATGTCGCTGCAAACAAAAGTGTTTAAATAAGCCTAACTAAGCTAATCACTCATACAAACAAATAATACAATGTTACGAAAATATCGAATGTACTTTGTTAATATTGGGTTTATGCGACTGAAACGTCCAACCGATGTTTGTCAATTCGAAAGGTAAAAACATGAGAAATACAAACCTGGTTTCATCAATGGTCTCTGAGTCAAGCTATCCTACTAAAAAGTGATTGATAATATATATATATATATATATATATATATATATATATATATATATATATATATATATATATATATATATATATATATATATATATATATATATATATATATATATAAAGCTGTTGTAGTCACTGAGAGACACGTTAAGAAAATACTACGGGTGAGAGAGAGTTGTAGTCCGGTGGACAAGGTGAAGAACCATGATCTTATATATGATAGAAGGTTTTTCAGCTGATCTTATATGTTTTGGGGTTGCTGATTTCGAATCCCATGAATGCCACTCTGTAAATCTTAGGGAAACTGCAAAATAGGGGTAAAAGGAGTAGTGTTCTCTTACTTTCCACGTCTTTAAATTACTGGATTATCTCCGCATAGTTTCATTTTTCTCATATCCTATTGACAGTGGAATGCCAATTCATGTATATATTATAAATAATCATACTAGTAACCGATTAACGGAATTTGATAATTTTCATACAGATGTCAGGGTTGCCAACTATCAATAAAACTTACAAAAAGAATTTTTATACAGAATATTCTATTTTGCAAAATTTTCACATAGAAAATATTAAGAATAAGAGAAGTGTCATACATGTTCCAAATATACAGTCCTTAAACTCTTATATGAGCTATGAGTAAAAGCCAGACTGCCACTTGAAGGGAAATGGGGAAGTACAAATTTTGACTTCTAAATACTGTTACTACAAAAATAACGCATTCAGAACAATTCAAATATACATCTTGTAAATTATTTCTAGTTTGACTCTTAAATCATTTGTGAATGGCCTTAAACGTATTCGTTGTATGGAAATTCTACTTCCTCTCTTGAACGTCATAGTTGCCAACTATCACGGAATTATGATCCTTTTATATTTTGTGTGGAACTTTTAGTGATAAAAACATAAAAGTAAACGAGATCTACGCAAAGTATAGGCATATTTTTATTTACTCTTCATGTTACTTCGAATACTCTATAATCGTAGGAAAATATTCGGGCAAGCTACAGTTGCAACTGCGACATGAGAAATGTTTCTTTTGTAAAACCGAGTAATATTTTTCCTACTATCTTATTTTAGTTTTTCACGTAGTAAACAAACGAAAACAAAACCAACTATGTTTCTCCAACAGTATTTGCATACTTACATGTTGTTGAAAGTATTAGCTGTGTTGTTTGGAGAAAAGAGAAATATAGTACAAGACTATCAGAATCAACGCACAGGGAAAACAGTGAGCTCCTCTTCATCATCTCTTCTGTTTGTTCTGGTCCATTCATACAACCACTTTGGCAGGTACAGAGCGATGGGCACTTCGATTACCTTTCAAAGCAACCGCAACCACGGTAGCATCCCGTTGTGAATATGCAGCTAATTAAGTTCACTACTACATCAGGCGCCATTGATTTATTTGCGGGCAACATACAAAGTACATATTCTTCTGCAGCATATGGCAAAAATTTCCATCTGAAACATCTTGGATCAAGATCAGGAGAATTAGTTTACTCAGTTCATTTATATGGCTGTTTGAAGATGAGTTTATAATGTTCCTGCAGTGCACCAACAGTTGGAGGAAGCTTAGCAAGTGATGCCAGACGTGTGGTTTTCTTGCTTGCCATATTTTTCTTTCAGAGTCGAGCTTGTAATTCTTTGGTAATGGTTTCTCCAGAGCTGTATAACTGAGCAACAAATGTATCACACTTTTCTGCTATTACACTTTCTTCAGCTTTGGAACTGCCAACTGCTTCAAGTATTCCTCGAAGCTTCGATAGAATGTTCAGTATTCGGCCTTTACTAATCCCAGCAAGATATTAAGTAGTATCGCAGCCAGTTACAGCATGGGCTGCAGAGTATTCAGCATATACGGGCTGTGCATTCTTGCAACTTCATTTATGTCAATTACGTCTCTGGATCCAGCGCATTTTTCCATTACGATTGGTGTAGTTAGCTTTTGAACATATACATGATATGCAAGCAGCACTAGTACATCCGTACCGTCATACTTCAACCGTATAGATTGATCAGGATCATGTATGTATAGCATGACTTTCCATAAACTGACCAGTCCATATCCTATTCCAGACACCTCTTTGCGTCTTATTATCTATTCACCAGCCCTGAATTTTGCAAACGCTTCTGATGCTAGCTGTTGCATTGTCTCCAGATAATAAATCCCATACCGAGCATAATTTATGTGACCTGCTGCAAAAAATATGGTTTCCACTAATCCAAAGATTCGAAATTTCACTGTTTTCTGACTTGATCCGCAGTATTTCTCCAAGGTCACTCATAGAAGCATCATTTGGAAGTCCAGTGATCACATCTTTCAATAGTTCTTCAACAACAAGTCTAATTCTTCTCACATTTTGCGGAAACTTGTGCCCTGAAAGCATATTTGACACACCATCGAATACACTCTGTAATACTCCTGCTAGACCAATTCCACTCATTAGTGTCTCGACACAACCAACAAAAGGACATGATCATGTGTATAGCTCCTAGTCGTAGAAAGACATTGTTTAGCAATGGACAATCTACCCAAGTTACATTGACCCCAGTCTTGTGTAGTTCTTGATCAACTGTGAAAACTGTCCACATTTGGCCACTTGTTTCTGTTACTCGCTTTGCTTCAAGTAAAGCAGTTTTCACAGTATCGGGCTCGGATGGTATCATATTAAGTAAGGGCACAAATGCGAACCGCGTTCTTTCTTCTGGGTTGTTCTCTCTTTCCCGACAGTGTCTCATATTCCACTCACCGTATTTAGTACCATCATGGGAAATATTCTTCAACAATTCGTAATCCAAACCTTTGGCTCTCAAAAGTCTACTTGCGATGACAACTGCAGCTGCTAATCCCTGCTGCCGCGGAATACTACCTCCCTTCAGATTGTTTGCTATTTCATCTGGCATTTGGGCTTCTTTAGGACCTTTGAAGTTATTCACTACAACATCTAGTAGCACTATATGTGATATACCTTCTCATTTGAGGCGAGGTACTTTCTCCCATGTACCATTTACTTGGCACCTACTTTCCTTATTCTTTTTTTAACCATCATTGCAAGTGCATGCGTTGACAGAAGATCGTTTTGTGTCATAGTATGAATATAGGCGTTGAAATAAACAGTAGCACACAATATCTATTGAACATTGCTGGTTGCTTGCAGTGCATTCAGGGGATTTATATAATAATGATTCTAGCGAACGCCTGGGCCTTCCCAACACCCTCTTATAATATTATAAGAGGGTGTTGGCCTTCCACACTGCACACTATTATTTAAAATCGTATCAAATTAAAACACTACTTATTTAAATTTAAGAAATATATAATAATAATAAACGGAAAACGAAACGACATTTACATAATTTATTAACATAAATTAATATTTATTAAAGCATGTAATTGCAATGGACTTAAGTTATTCCTCTCTCTTTCTGAAGGCAACAACCCTTAGGGTGCCAAGGCATACAAGTGAACTTGTAAATAATTATACTGATTCCATCAATGTGATACTTATCTCTGCTTAACTGTATACAGAGTACAGACAGCTGATTTGTGGAAAAAGCATAATCATATATATATATATATATATATATATATATATATATATATATATATATATATATATATATATATATATTTGTCCGGGCGGGAGCTCATGTGGCTCGGATTCCACGTTAATCAGTAGGTCCATGTCTCATATAGCCTAACTGCTGAAAGGGACGTTAAACTCAAAATCAACTGAACTCAACTCAGTATGTTTGTGTCTTCGCACATCTTGAAACACCCGATCGATCTCCATCAAATTTTCAACATACTTGAAGTTCTTGCCTGGAATGTTTCTTTTTATTATTTCACTTTGACGCTAGAACCTACGGGATGAGGAGGAGTTAAATATATATAAAAAGAAATAGAACTTAGTTACTCTTGAGCTACGAGACCGATCTCGATCAAATATGCCCCAAAGATGAGATTTAGAAGTGGGATAGTTTTTCTTATTTCACTTCAACTGTCCAACTTAGGGGAGAAGAAGAGATAGATATATAAAAATGTCAATGGCTACTTTTATGACTTAATAAGTCTTGAATCGCCGGGAAGATCTCGATCAAATTTTCAACATACATGAGGTTCGGATCTCAGAGTGCTTTTATGATTTCAGTTTGACGGTGAAACTTACGGGAGGGGAGAGGAAGATAATTCAAAAAGGTTTGAAAATGACCTATATTAGTGTCAATCCCTAGTTTTCGGTGCGCTGAAATTAACCTTGACATTTGCGATGCCGATTAAATCCAAATTCTCCCCTTTATACCCAAAATGAAATTTATTCTGTCTGTGGTAAGAGCGGATATATAAAATGAAAGTGATTATGTGACTATGTACTTCGTAACTCTTGAAATACTGGACAGATTTCCTTCAAATGTTCAACATAGATAAGGTTCGGGCCAGGAATGTGTATATGCATATACATAGGTACATAACATATGCAAAAATATAAACAAAAATTAAAGTAATTAGGTTTGTGAAGTCATTAACTCTTTAACCACCCAACCGATCTCGATCAAATTTTCCGCATAGATGAGATTCGGCCTTGAGATGATTGTTATCTATTGACTTTGATGGTACAACGTAGGGGTAGAGAGGGGGAAATATAAAAATGATCGGAAATGTCCGATATTAGTGTCGTATCCATAGTTTTCGGGGTTGCTGAGAATAGTGACATTTCTAATGCCGTTAAAATTAAAATACAGCTCTGCAATTTGGGGAAGAATATATATATATATATATATATATATATATATATATATATATATATATATATATATATATATATATATATATATATACATCAGCTAATGATTATGAAACCAAACACTATTCGAAGCTTTCTTGCACCCACTGGAAAACGTGAAATATATTAATATTTATTTGCATATATTGTTATTGTACACTGTTCTCATAATGATCACCGACTTCGATTTTACAAAATTTAAGAAATAAATTTCACTTTTTATTTTGTGGTCAATTTGAAGTCATTTTGTTATACTACAAATTAAGAAACCCATATACATCATATTACGAATCAATCATTATGGAACAATTTCATGTGATACACGCAGCAGTGGTACCTATCTTTGAAAGTTTCATTTACAAATTTTCCCCTTTTTCTTTTTTAATTGATTTTGTGAGTAATGGTGCATTCAATATAAAAGTACAAGATTTTCTCTCTCTCTCTCTCTCTCTCTCTCTCTCTGTGCGTGTGTGAATGTGTTTCTAGTTTCCGGCGAAAGCGTGTGGATGCTTCCAGGTATATATTCGTGTGTACATATGCTAGTGTGTGTGTGTGGCGGGGTATATGAAGCATTGATTGGGATCGCGTAGTGGAACTTATCGATATTAGTACGTACACGAGCGGCCGTTACTTCACACGAAAACTTTGGACGAATGCGAATTTTTAAATTCTGCTTTTTGCAATAAATAAGTAGAGTGAATCCTCTCGAGGGAGTTCCTTAATGGAGGTGTTTCGCCAACTGGAAGTTGTAGAAATGGGTCATTTCCGATTTTAACGTTGATCACTATAGAGCTTTCAAAATTTGGATGATTACTGTGTTTGAATTTCATCATAATCTTTAAGTCTACGTCTCATATAACCTCGATACAGAAAGGGAATCCTAAACTTAAATAGTTAACTAACTCGAAACCGATGAGAGTACAAAACTCAAGGTTTAGGCAAAAAACTAGCACAAAAATTTGGAATAGAAAAAGTATCAAGTATCCAGTTGGAGGGGGAGGGAAAGGATGGGAACACGGACATAAGACCAAAAAACACATTATTGGAATGGCAGTCTGTGATGATTCTAAATGTGCCTTTTGGGCCTAGAGCTTCGAAATTCCCTCTAAGGCATTTCCCGAGCGTGCACAATCTGAGTTAGTAGAATTCTCACAGTACTATATTCAGCCATCGTTTATTCAATTCCCCTGGAAAATCTGAAATGAATATTGCCTTCTATCGTGCTCAATATGAATTACATGTATTTTTGCAGTACTGCTTTAGACAGCCCTCCCACCTTCCAAGAATCAATCGGAAATAGTCTCAATCGTTTGTACAGAAACGTGCAGCCGAAATTTTCGTTTGTACACAATTAAGGGCGCCGCCAGAGCGAAAACAAAGTGGGAGTCCTCCAAATGGTAGACCCCACCATGTCCGATTCAATCACAAATCATCGCAATCGTTTGCACATCGTTTGTACAGAAATGTGCAGGAGAAATTTATGTTTCTACAAAATTAGGCGCGCCGCCAGATGGAAAAAAATTGGGAGCAGTCCAAATCGTAGAAACCCACCATGTCCAATTCAATCACAAATAGTGGCAATCGTTTCTATATCGTTTGTACAGAAGTATGCAGGCCAAATTTTCGTTTGTACACAATTAGTGGCGCCGCAAGAACGAAAATAAAGTGAAGGCTGTCTAAGTAGTAGCCCCCAACCATGTCCAATTCAATCACAAATTGTCGCAATCGTTTCTACATCGTTTGTACAGAAATGTACAGGCAAAATGTTCGTTAGTACACAATTAGGAGCGCCGCCAGAACGAAAATAAAGTGGGGGCTGTATAAGTGGTAGCCGCCTCACCATGCCCAATTCAAACACAAATCGTCGCAACCGTTTGTACAAAACTGTGCAGGCCAAATTTTTGTTGTTACACAATTAGGGGCGCCGCCAGAACGAAAATAAAGTGGGGGCTCTACAAATGGTAGCCCTCATTATGACCAATTCAACCACAAATCGTGGCAATCGTTTGTACATCGTTTGTTCAGAAATGTGCAGGCGAAATGTTCGTTTGTACACAATTAGAGGCGCCGCCAGAACGAAAAAGTGGGGCCTGTCCAAATGGTAGCCCCCCAGCATGTCCAATTCAATCACAAATCGTCGCAATCGTTTCCACAATGTTTGTACAGAAATATGCAGACGAAATTTTCGTTTGTACACAATTAGGGATGCGCCAGATGGAAGAAAATTGGGAGCTGTCCAAATCGTAGAAACCCACCATGTCCAATTCAATCACAAATAGTGGCAATCGTTTCTATATCGTTTGTACAGAAGTATGCAGGCGAAATTTTAGTTTGTACACAATTCGGGGCGCCGCCAGAACGAAAACAAAGTGGGCGGGCTGTCCAAATGATAGCCCCAACCACGACCAATTCAATCAGAAATTGTCGCAATCGTTTCTACATCGTTTGTACAGAAATGTGCAGGTGAAATTTTCGTTTGTACATTATTAGGGGCGCCGCAAGAACGAAAATAAAGTGGGGGCTCTACAAATGGTAGCCCTCATTATGACCAATTCAACCACAAATCGTGGCAATCGTTTGTACATCGTTCGTACAGAAATGTGCAGGCGAAATGTTCGTTTGTACACAATTAGAGGCGCCGCCAGAACGAAAAAGTGGGGCCTGTCCAAATGGTAGCTCCCCAGCATGTCCAATTCAATCACAAATCGTCGCAATCGTTTCCATATCGTTTGTACAGAAATATGCAGACGAAATTTCCGTTTGTACACAATTGGGGATGCGCCAGAACGAAAACAAAGTGAGGGCTGTCTAAGTGGTAGCCCCTCAGCATGTCCAATTCAATCGCAAATTGTCGCAGTCGTTTGTACGACGTTTGTACAGAAATGTGCAGTCAAAATTTTCGTTTGTACATAATTAGGGGCGCCGCCAGAACGAAAACAAAGTGGAGGCTGTCTAAGTGGTAGCCCGCACCATGTCCAATTCAATCACAAATTGTCGCAGTCGTTTGTACATCGTTTGTACAGAAATGTGCAGCCAAAATTTTCGTTTGTACACAATTAGGGGAGACGCCAGAACGAACAAAAATGTGGGGGACTGTCTAAATTTTAGAGACATTAAAAAATGTGTCACATACTATGGTGTATTTTCTAACAAGTAGGGATGCGTACGAGACGAGTTGAGACACCATTTTCCTGACACAATTCGAGTCGAGACACAGCTCTTCCACTTTTACAGCACATTTTCGAGACGAGACAGCCACAAATTTTGTCTCGTGCACATCCTTAATAACAAGACTTTGTGCACAATATTTTGTCGATTGGTATGTTAACACTAACGTGTGATTCACTACATTGATCTTATTCTATCGATGAAGGAATTAAATGTTTTTTTGTTTTTATATTTATATTTATACTTACAATCATTATTGTTGAGTTAGTTTATCACTCCTCGGCTCTTTTTATTAAACTTATTCATTATTTCTTACGTGAGCTGAATCCTTATGAGAAAAAATCATTTTTTTCTTTCTAACTTGCGCAGAAACAGTTATCCTCATCTCGTGCAGGAAATTGATAAGTCGAAGATATAACAATTTCACAAAGTAGACTGTTAAAGGGAAAATTATAACACAGTATCTTGTTTTATTTGAACATCTTCATTGAACTCATTTTGCAGAAACTATTGAATGCATGGTGAAGTATTTTGGTGCATTCAGCATTCTGATTTACGAGTAGGGTTACTAACTGGCCGGTATTTCGCCGGCTTGGCCGTGAATATTGCTGTGATTTCCATTAAGGCCGGTGACCGGTACAACTTCTTATTAGCCCCTTTCTGACCAGTATTTTGAAATCTGTCATCCAGAATATAACATTGAACATCGAAATTTTTCAACTGTGCCTTTACAAACACAAATTTCCGTTGTATTATATATATCGATATATTTGTTAATCTATGGCAATTTTTTATTTATTTAACATAAGAAATTTGATAACACTTATATTTTATTGTAAAAAAAATTTATACATTTATTGAGAGTAGAAAATTATTTTTTAAAGCTTTTCCTTTGTTTGAAGTGTAAGTTTATAAAGTAAATTTCATTTTATGAATCAACAATTGTTACGTAAAGATTAATATCCAGTATTATTCATCTGTTTCGATAATTTTAAAGAAGTGGCAATTCCTTGTAAATACAACAACGATCAATACAGTCTTCAGTTTCTCATTTGTACAGAGAATTTTGAGGGTGTGCCGGTAATTTAGTTTTCCTGTGTTGGCAACCTATTTACGAGGTTTTGTTTGAACTCTGCCACGTAGTGGCTCCGTACTGACACTCCGCATGCAAATAAATATGTAAGGCTACCATACGTCCCGGGTTCTTAAAATTTGTCCCTGTGCAGAAATTTTCCTTCTTATCCAGTTTTTTCTATTTCGACTTAATCCTTTTGCTTTCGATTCCGGCAACACTATAGGAACAATTTCATTCTAATCTTTATTATTATTCCAATCGCTGCTTCCCCGGATATAACATGCAATGTTTAAATCCTCCTAACTCGCAATTTTATCAACAAAAGGAAGAATGTATACTCCGAGGTGGCAACAAATTCTTGTGACGTTGCAGACCAGCCCCGAAAACACATTTTTTTCTGCTTCAGAAATAATTATGTTAATTTCTTTCTGTTCGCATTTTAGTTAACAAAAATAAATCAGTCCATTGAAATTTGGAAACAACGTCATAAATCTGGATTTTTTCTTTATAGACATGTAGATGTGTGAGGTGGTATGTTTAATAATATTGAAAATATAATTTTTGCCTTTAATATTGTATGTTCACTGATTGCGTTTATATTGTATAACAGCTTCTAGCTTATATAATAATTTTTAGCACTGTTGATTAAGTATGGACTATATTAATACATTATTTTAAGTTGTGTAATTAGTGCTATGCTGTAGTAAAATTCGAAAGATAAAATTAATACAAACTGCAATATTTACTACTAATTTGTAAGATGTCCCGTTTTTTCTGTTTTCAAAAAATATGGTAGTCTTAAAGTATGCTAAACCATACAAAATAAATTTTACTGTAAATTGTATCCCTCTGATAGTGCTCTCAAATGGGTCGGGTTACGGTTCGGGTCGGGTCGGGTCAGCTCGGGTCGTGTCGTCACATTCTTAGTTTGAAATACTGTAAGGAGCTTTGTTGTAGAATTCAATTCGAAGTTGGTGAATGAATGATAATTGTGACTAATTGTAGCTGAAATAGTAATAAAATTTTAATTTAACCCTATACTAACTATACTAACTAATTGGCATGATAATTGTAATTAATATTACGACTGACTTTTTTCCATTCTGCGTTTTCATGTCAAGTTAAATGTCACATGAAGTTAAATTCAAAGGAAATATCTAATTAACACCCCACTTTATGCCCCAACGCTAAGAGAGACAGTGATGATAAGAAATAATTGAAGTGGTTGAATTAAGAAAGTTGGAGGAAATGGGAGAACACCGAAGAAACCCATGCACACGGTGCTTGTCCACCAGAAATCTTACTTGTTACGAGCTGGAATCAATACCCACGGACCTTCGGATCTAACATCTGCCTTTGGGCAGGACACATTATTATTATTATTATTATTATTATTATTATTATTATTATTATTATTATTATTATTATTATTATTACTTTAAGAGTGACCAAGAAAGTTTCACCGCCTTTTCACCAACACCTTCGAACATTGATATGTAACCTAAGACATGAAATCTCAAAAATAGTCTCCATCAGCATCGACGACATTCTGCAACGTTCTGGAAGGCTATGGATTCCATCGCAGTCGTACATGGTGGGACGTCAAGCGAAGAAGGTATCAAGTGCATATTGAAACCCTACTAGCGATTTGAACTGGCGTTCTCTAAGGTGATTGTCCAAGGAATGGAACAGGTGATAATCGACGGTACAATGTCCGTGGAGTATGGCGGATCCAATAGTATATCCCATCCAAGGCGTAGAATGGTGTCCTGGGTCATCTTAGCCACGTGAGGCTTAGCGTTAGCTTGTAACAGGAAGACCCCTTTGCGATTCAGAAGTGCTGGATCCAGAGAGTGACAGTACACAATTGCATTGATGCTCTGACCAGCTGGTAGCAGTTCCCGATGGACGATACCGCGAGCAGTCCACAAAATGCACAGGAGAACCTTATTCTGGTGTAGTGCTGGCTTGGGCTGTTTTTGAACATGCTAACCAACGATGACGGCGCCGTGTACCTTCGTACAGGACTCATTTCCCATCACATGTCAACACCCTGTCCAGAAATTGCTCCTTTCTCAGACGAGACACCAAAGAAACAGGTGTCTGCTCGCGTTGCTTTCTGGCCCCAAGTCAAATCATGTACGAGCCATCAACCAAACTTGAAGTGCTTCCAAACTTGATGGTGGTGGTGCCGAATGGTTTCTCCACTCACACTGAATTATAGTACCAGTTCCTGACATATCTGTTTTCGCCTCAATTGGTGCCTGGAGATCTTTATTTTAAACATCTGTCTGTCCTCCGGCACGTGGTGCGTCTTCGAGTGTTTCGTGACCGTCCTTAAACCGTCCTACCGCTGCATTCTCCGCGTAGCCACGACACCCTCACCAAAGGCCTGTCATATCTTCCGCCCCGCGGATCAGCAATTTGAACTCGCACAGCAAACAAGCCCTTATGACGCTCTGTGAAGGCCCCATGTTCACTCTGTCCTTACGTATGTTCACGATGTATCTGAACAGCAACAAACAGGTAGTATGTTGAATATACTTACTAGCGTTGATCGCGAGACCAGGTTTGGGGCATTCCCGTCTCGAAAATGTGTCGTGAAGGTAGTCTCGTCTCGAAAAGTACATATGTTTCTATTGGAAGAGCTCTGTTTCATCTCGTACCCCTTCATGATAATTCTGTCTCGTCTCGTCTCATCTATCGCCTTATCTCCATTCGCATTCAACTCACGGTGTGAGGGCCAATTGAACACAGACCTCCACAAAAAGAGACAGAACTTTTTGGTCACTTTCAGATTATTATTATTATTATTATTATTATTATTATTATTATTATTATTATTATTATTATTATTATTATTATTATTATTATTATTATTATTATTACTGAGGTAGTGATTTGACTTTCTCGACACTAAATTACTCGCTGATTTTATATAACGTAGCAAATATCTTCTAGATAAATTAATCAGGAAAAAAATAAAGGTAATTCCCTATATAATGATATTTCAGTGCAATTAGTTCCTTATGATTCTAATAGACACCAACGCTGTTTTTAAATAGAAAAATCGGAATGTTAGAGTGATGAAATTTTTGTTTATTACACAGCAAAAAATATTAAAAGAAGTTTTATATACATTCGTTACTAGAAAATTATGTTGTTTTCAGAACTTCGAATTTTATTTTGACTTTTGAAGTTGATTGCCTGAATTTTAACCTTGGAAATTTGGATGTGGAGGAAAATAGAAAAGGTTAGCAGGGTAGAGAGGAAAACGAATTAGGAAATGCTGAAAAATGCAAGAGACGAGAGCAATATTGGACGATACAAGGAAGCGAAAAAACGGACGGATCACATGTTTCGATCTTGCTAAGGGATTGCATTCTGAGAGATGTAGTAAAGGGGGTGATATCAGGAGAGCGAGAGTGTGTGAGAAGGTTGCAATTGATAGATTGTAATAAGGAGGGTGGTGGTACATTATGTTAGGTTGCGAGGAAGATATTAGCGGGAAATCGCAAAAATGGAACTTCTTACCTAGCTCACGGAAAACGGTCTGTCATTAATGGCAGAACACTGAAGAGGAGGAGGAGGATAATTATACTACAAATAAAAAAAGCCGAAACAATGGTTTATGCATACGAATTGACCAGCAATTTTTTTCAGGAGGCAGCTTTGTAAGGTTCTAGTTCTCTCAAACTGGTTAGATTGTAAGGTCAGGTCACTCGGGTCGGTTGTCGGGTTAGGTCACCTCGGGTCGGGTCAATCGGGTCGGATCACGGGTCGGGTCTGGTCTGTCAATTCGGGTCACGGGTCGGGTCGGGTCGGTCTTCAACACATCATTTCCATGAAAATTACAATATATCACGGTTTATACCTCATTGGACTTTCAATAAAGCATATTTTCAATGATGTGTACACCATGTCGCCATTTTTGTATGAGGGAATTTCTAGAGGGATTTTGTGGGAATTTGATGAAGTGTAGATTACTGTGTGTATATATGTGTGACACCCTACATTATACAAGATGCCGAGTAAGTGTGTAAATGAACCGGACAATTTCTGTTATGTATGTGGGGAGCTGACATTTAAATCGGAACGGCCATGTTTTACTCCACTTGTGAAGAAGTGTTATAAGTTATATTTTGGTTGCTATGTAGAAGACCAAGATAAGAATTTCGCTCCTCACTACATTTGTTGTACTTGTGTGAAACGTCTGACTGGGTGGGCAAATGGTGAACGAAACATGAACTTTGCAGTGCCGATGATCCGGAGGGAAACAACATATCATTCTTCAGACTGCTACTTTTGTATGACACAGATAAAAGAAATAACCAGTAAATCTAACCACACAGTACAATGCCATAATTTGCCACCAGCAATTAGGCCAGTTCCACACAGAGCAGAATTACCTGTACCAGTACCTCCTCCTCATCTTACGGTAAATGAGGATTACGTACTTGAGACAACTATTGAAGTTCCAAATGAAGAAGATGATCCTACTTATGTAGGAAGCACATCTACATTGGATCCCCATCTGATAACTCAGGGTGAACTAAATGACCTCGTACGGGATTTAAAACTCTCCAAGATACAGACAGAACTTCTTGTTTCTAGACTTAAAGGCTGGAAACTGCTATATCGTGACACTAAAGTGTGCATTTTTCGAAACTTTCATACAGAGTTTCAAAACTATTATTCTGAAGAAAACGATTTAGTTTAGTGTAATAATGTCTATGCTGTGATGGACATGCACATATACACTTGGACATGCACATATAAGTACAGAGTGGAGATTGTTTATTGACTCTTCCAAAACTAGTTTTAAGGCTGTCCTTTTGCACAATGGCAACAAATTTCCTTCAGTGCCTTTGGCTTATGCAACTAATATGAAGGAAACCTATGAAAACATCGGAATATTGTTAGAAAGAATTCAGTATGAGAAATACAAGTGGTCCGTTTGGTGTGATTTAAGTCATTTCTTTGTTAATAGGTTTACAGCTTGGTTATACGAAATCTTGTTGTTTCCTCTGCGAATGGGACAGCAGGAACAAAGCGGAACATTACATCAAGAAGGAATGGCCAACGCATCTATTAACTCCTGAACAGAAGAATGCTGTTTATTCCTCACTGGTGAGCCCTGATAAGATAATTCTACCTCTTCTTCACATAAAGTTGGGGCTCTTCAAAAACTTTTTTAAGGCAATGGACAAAAGTAAGGCAGGATTTTGTTACTTCAAGGAAAACTTTCCTCGGGTTAGTGACGCTAGGGATTTTTGTAGACCCCCAAATAAGATGTTTGATTCGTGACCAAAAATTTGAGGATCTCTTAACTCTGGCTGAGAAAGCAGCTTGGTGTTCATTTAAATGTTTAACAAAGAATTTTTTTAGGAAAAAAGAAAACCCCAAATTACCGTGAAATTGTGAGTGATTTCCTGGAATCGTTCAAAGGAATTGGTTGCAACATGTCCCTTAAAGTTCACTTTCTGGACTCCCACCTGCATTTCTTTCCTGAAATCCTTGGTGCTGTTAGTGATGAGTATGGGGAGCGTTTTCATCAGGACATTTCCTCAATGGAGAAGAGATACCAGTGAGAGTGGTGTTCAAAAATGCTAGCTGATTGCTGTTGGACACTCAAAAGAGACGTTCCAGAAGCCAAACACAGAAGAAAGTCGACAACTAAAACATATTAGTTGAGGTGAGTAAGTGTTCATTTATTAAGAACATACCACTCACTTCTTTCGTATTATTTATTAAGTAGATATAAAATGGTGACACGGTGTATACAACATTGAAAATATGATTCATTTCAAATCCAATGAGATATAAACCGTGCTTATATTCTAATTTTTTCTGCACTAACGAATATGGTAAAATTAACAGTACACATAGCATATTTTCTATATAAATATGTTTATTTCCTTAGAAAGAATAATGCTATTCTTATGAAAGTTAGAGGGCCTACTAAGTATAAATCAAGCTAACACACAACATAATTTGTGCGTTTATAAACCTAAGTTACCCGAGCTAGAGGTATGAAAATGGTAAAAAACAAAAAGGAAATTTGAGGGGAAATTTCCCGAAAATCCCTCTGTCACGGCAAAACTGAGGGTGATGGAGAAATACTGATTGCAGATTCGAACTCTACGTGAAAAGTTCTATTGGAATCAGGTATTTTCTTCGGTGTGCCAGACAAAAAGGACTTTTTTCTCGAACATTAATGTAATACGTACCATTTTTAATCTCAGCAACCGTTATTCAAACCGGTTAACGGTGATCGCTAAACAGCAAAAACGGTAATACATAGGTGTAGCCCCACCCCCTTTCTAACTTTCTAGCTTAAGTATTAAAAAACGTTAAAACACTATATACTGGTTTATCATTTGAAATGAGAAGTCGAAATAATACTTTCATATCTCGAGCTTTGAGCAATCCCGAGATATATACATAAATACAATAATTACAATCCCCATCCCTTTTCTTCAATTCTAGGTCAAATATTAAAAATACTCACATCCGGATATTATTTAGTACAAACGAAAATTTTACCTGCACATTTCTGCACAAACGATGTATAAACTGTGACGCTTAATCCAAAAATATGGTTACATTGATCTTTATTGAAGGAATTGAAAAAGCTTATTTGATTAATATGCATTTTAAAAGACATTTTTCTCTCTTGACTTGCCACAAGCTAGCCACAGAGAAAGGAAATACGTAAAACCTTCTGAAGGTGACTGATGTTGCTTTTGCTGCGCAAATTTGTAGGAAGTTTACTTGTCGAAGGTTACTCATAGTCATCTATCATATACTATGAGTAACTATACTATGAGTATACTATGAGTCATAAAACAGGATACATAATTATGATTTGACAACGTGATGCCGCATTAATGTGCGAAAATTGGTTAAATAGTTAGCAATCTATAAATAAATCTAGAAATCGTGCTATTGAATTCTCCCGGCTGTGACAGTACACGTGCGTACATGTGTGTCACGCCACGTATCTTGGGTGCGGCAGTCTCTAAGAGCCAATCAGAATGCAAACGAGCAATAAGTTTCCATATTTGTGGAGATGATAAAACGGATGAATAGACTGATACGAGGTTTGGGTGTGTCCCTCGAGAACAATATAAAAGGACCTCATGGTCTCAAACGGTTGTTCAGAAGTTCAGAAGTTCAGAAGACCAGAGGTGCAGAGGTTCAACAAATTAGAGATTTCGGTTGTGAGCTGACAGAATCATCGGCACAACTTCTACGAGTTACAAGAATACTACCATAAGGTATGCATAAGCACTTGTTGCATCATAAATTTCAAGTTTAGAGATGTCATGCAGTACGTCAAAATGTTTTGCTTATACACCGTAAAACTTTCAAGATTAAGATCTGCTGTCGCATACTTTATTTCATTTTCCATCTCCTATAAATTAAATATCTGAATATCTTGCCTGCTAATCGATCTATATTTAGGTATTTAACTATGAAATGAACTATCAGATATTCCATTACTTTTGTTGAATCACCAAATTAAATGTTGTTGTATAATACAATTTTAGTTACGTAATAAACTCAAATATTTTAGAATTTATGTTGTCATTCCCCTAGATTAAACCACTTTTTCCATGAAAATCATGGTGTAAGTTGATTATATTTTCTTTGTGACATCCGCTACAGAATTAGCGTGAGCAGATCTCTAAGGAATGTGGAATTTACGAGCTAAGTAAACAGAAAGAGGCACTCACTTCGTCACAAATGGGGGCTCGTCCAAAGCTTTTCTTCCTTTTTCATTTTTCGGGACGAAAAATTTTGTCGTGCTGCTATGACATATTTCCTTTTCAATTTTGTGTCTTATGTTTATGTTTTGGTATTATGTTCATAGTGCATGATAATTTAAGTGAATTATGTAAGTTGTCGCATTACTGCAATTGTGTTATCGTGGATTCTAATGGCAATTAGTGATCTGATTATATTGCTCATACTGAAATACCCCCCCCCTATTTTTTCTGATTAGTGAAACAAAAAATTCAATTTAGTAATTCGAAATGTCTTTCCATTGGTTCCTCTTTTTCAAACATAAGAAATCTTCACCAAAATTTCATTCTTGGTATATTGCAAAATCGGGCGAAGCAAGTTCAAATATTGCCGAAAAACTCCTGCTCAGAAAGCCGCGCTCACGCAGGCCTTGCGCTCCGAATTATGTCCCGTGGCAAAAGAAACAATAGATCTGCCCGTGCAAAAAGCCAATTTGCCAGTAGCCAGTTCTCCTACTTCACTTCAACCGCGGATAGACCATCCTCAGCAGTATAGTTTACCGGATCCTGTGGATAGGCAACCGATAACGCAAATGCTGCAATATAAAGAAAATTTAGTTGTTTGAAGAAACTTGTAATAAAATGCCATCTTTGACTTCTTTGGACAGTACATAATATATAAACCAGTGGTCGCGAAACGAACAATTTTCCTTAAGCCAGAGAAACTGACTGACCCTTCTAATGAAGGTGCAGATAGTTCATCCGAAGAGTCTCCTGGCATTATGACGAGTGATTTTGACTTTGACGCTAAATTAGCGTCAACACACTTAAAGAAAGAACAGCGGCAAATAGTTGCTTCAGACGTTGTCAAGGATGAAGTGTATTTTCCATTTGATATACCACCTCACGTGAAAAACCGCTTGGAGGGTAAACTCTCAGAAAATTCACCACCAGAATCAAGTAAATATGATTCCGAAAACGAAATTAAAGAATTGGCAAAGAAGGAGCTCTATCAGGAAAAGACTGCACGTGACGTACTAACACCAAGTCCTTTCTCATATGACTCAGCCGAAGAACTTAAAGAGTTTATGCATGAAGAACCTTGTTTTCCTAAGTATCCTAAATATCTGAGTTTTCCTAAATATCCCAAATTGCTTCTCACCCTCCTCAAGTGAAATATTCCCCCACTGCTGATAACGCACTTCCACTATAGTTATATAATAACATTAGGCAAGAAATTTTAAATAATCACGAAGTAAAGACTGCCTCAGAGAATTCATTACCCCTGGGCGAGAATAAGTCAATAGAAGTTAATTCGCCCCCTCCGAAAGAACCCCAAGTAGAAAATAGGCAAAATCGTGATGAATCAAGTGCACAGGAAGAACATGACGATCGAGTAGCCAGTGTACCGGTATTGAAATTGCCGAAATTTAAAGGAAGACCTAAAGAATCCGTTACTAGATTCCTTGATGAATATCAGACCATAGCTCGTGCCCTCAACCGGCTCGACACGGAGCAATGTATTTATTTAGCGGCCTGTCTCGAAAATTCGGCTCTTGATTGGTTCTTATGTCGTAAGGAAGCCGCTCAACAGTTGCAATTTCGAGGATTAAAGCAAATGATTTCTCGAGCATTTCCTGACGATTTAGATAAAGGACAGCTTGAACAGAAATTAATGAGAAAACGACTTCCTCCTGGTAACTTCGCGTATACTTTAATACGAGACTGGAAGTTTGTAAGACCTGAAATGGGAGAGAAAGAATTGTTACGCCTATTGTATAAGGCGTTGCCTTCAAATTATGTCCAGGCATTAGTATTAAAAGAAGTATCAACAATAGATCAAGCCATCCATGTGTTGCGATTATTGTATTTAACTGACAATTATACTGAATCTCATTGGGAAATGAAGAGAAAATGTTGAGAATTAAGACCACGTCATGTAAAACCTTATATGGGTACTAAAAACATTTCGTTTGTTAAAAGATTGTGGACATATAAGCGTAAAATCGGGAGAGATGGTAGGCCAATTGAAGTGAAAAGAGCTCGAACAAAATTATGTGATCACAGATTGCCCACGATTCCCATTCGAATTTTTAATAGAAAAGTAGATGCATTGTTAGACACTGGTTCGCAAATCTCTGTTTTGGCTGAAGAAATGATTCCTCAAAATTTTCCAATTGCTAAACGAATGAGTGCAACAATTTGTTTGCGCACATTAGGGGATAAGTTAACTCAACCACTCCCAGTGGTTCGGTATAGTTTCCAAGTTGGAAGCTATGGTCGAAAATCGCGGCGTTTATGGTTAAACGTAGCGTTAGTTAAACAGTCTCAACTAGACGAGAAAATGGTTCTAGGTATAGATTTTATTCAGCGTTACACGTACGGTATAGGGTTACAGTCTGTAACTATTAACGGCAATCAAAGAAAGCCAAATATGAAGTTTCATGTTCAGTATTTGCCAAGCCGCAAGGAACAAACAGTATTAAATCTGTCATGGTCAGTTTTACAACAAAAATGGCAACCCTCGGACAGATAGACATGTTAGCTCAACATCGGTACCGCGTACGAAAGCTGAAGTGACTCAAAATAGTTTAGAACTTAATGATTCAAGCTCCTTTTCTGAAGACGCTCTTCGTGAATTACAACCGGAGAATGAATGTCCTATCTTCAAGACCAATTGTATTGGAACTCACTCAATTGTATTAAAACTCACTCATTCGTGTTTAATACCACCCACAATTTTTGTGGAAGAAAATGGGTTTGCCAAACTGCCTGTGTTCAATCTGAGTACACGAGATGTGACTATACCTGACTCTCAAATCGTAGGACATTTAAAGAAATGTGTTCCTACACCAGAGATAAGAGTGAACATGGTTAAAGCCAGCTCACTCCCCGCTGAGAAAGTTGAAGAATCGAAATCTTCGTTGGTTAATCAGGTTACAATCGTACAACTTTTCGATTAAAGCGATAAGAGGCAACCCCCCTAATCGTCATAGTGACTGCATGTCCAGATATCCGACGCAAACCCCAAGTGAGGAAGAAAACGCGAATAGAGAAGGGACTTTGTATCAGTATAATGAAAATTGACGCGACTGATGTAATCAAGGCACAGAAAGAAGACGAATATTTTGGTAAAATACGCGAATTAGTAAAGTCTGATCCTACTAATAATGAGGCTCGTCCTTATGTATTAGTAGACGAGGTGTTATATCGTAAAGCCAATAACGATTTAAAACAATGTGTTCCACGATGTATGATCCCTGAAATTTTATATGCTGTCCATACATCATGTCTAGAAGGCTGACATCTTGGAGGGAGCAAAGTGTTTTCTCGTGTCAATGAGCGATATTATTGGCCCGGATGGGAGCTGATATCAAGAATTATATTAAAACTTGCCGCGAATGTCAAGAACGCAGGGACCCAACCACTAAACCAAGAGGGTTGCATGAACCAATCAAACCAATAGCTCCTTTTCATACTCTAAATTTGGAAGTGTTTGGCCCACTGCCCTCCTCTAATGGTTATAAATATGTCATTACCTCTGTCGATATGTTTTCAAACTATGTAGTGGCACGACCTTTAAAAACCATAACAGCAAAGAATGTTGCAAAGTTTTTATTAGAATACATCATTAGTTACTTTGGTCCACCCCGCCGTATATTGTCAGACCTTGGTTCTAGATTCCACGCTTAAGTAACTAGCGAAATTATGGCTGTACTAGGTATTCATCAAAAGTTTAGTACTACTTATCATATTAGAACAAATTCACGAATGGAGAAATATGATCATACTTTCGCAAACTGAAGAAATATGTTTCTACTTCTCAAAAAGATTGGTCTCTATTTGTTACAACTGCTTGTTACTCTTATAAAGCTACGAAACACGAACACCATTCTTGTTCTCCTTTTGAATTGGTGTTTGGCAGAAAGGCTGAATTAGGTATCGAACTCGAGACTCCAGGCCGAACCCCGTATGGAAAACTCGTGAAAAAGAATGTTGGTCGTATAAGGAAATTAGCTCAAAAGGCCTTAATTAGTCAGCAGTAAAAACAAAAAGCCAAAATTGACAAACGTAGGAAAGGCTATACGTATAAAGAAAATGAGTTAGTTCTCCTTAGAAATTTGGTAACTAAGCCGGGGTTATTTCCTAAATGTATGCAACGTACAGCATGAAGAAAGTTAATGTTGAACGAATGAAGTTGTATTATCCAGGCTCTCTAGTTCCAAACCTGATTGATTTTGTTCCATCATCTTACACCGCAAGGTTTAATTAAAATATGTTATCGTGAGAGGCGTGAAATTCAACGTGAAATTCAACTTCTATCGTGAAATTCAATGTTGATGCAGACTTTCTCAAAGAAATGTTATGTTAATACATAAATAAATAAATAAATAAATAAATAGGTACCTAACCAATTAAGTAAATAGATCTATGTGAATATGAAGAATAAATTGAGAAAAGAGTACATGATTAGTTTTAAATCCATATATGGTCGGAAAAAAGGAGAATAACAAGAATATATATATATATATATATATATATATATATATATATATATATATATATATATATATAACTAAGGAAACAACTTAATTCCTTAATTAGGTATTACCTTCCTGGTGTTGACAGACAGACCAATTGCCAGACAGACAGACACATAAAAGAAAAACACCAAGAGAAAGAAAAGAAAAAGAGAGAAGTGGTTAGAAAAACAAAAGTTAGTTTTTTAAAGTAAAACTTCCGATAGAAGGATTGAAAATCGCATTAATGAGAATATAATTACAAGGAGAGAATAATAATTCAAAACGGAATACGCCTTTGTATTTTGTAGGTTCAGATAGGCTTTTGCCTTCGCAGCCTCATTTGAGCTTAGTGAACCACTTGCCTTATTGGTAAGATAGACGAAAACGTCATGAAAGTTTTCCGAATTATTTATGCTGTTCAAAGAGTATGTAACAAACTAGATTTTAATATGAATGGAAACGATAAATATTACAAGGTTTGGTCTCCGCACGTTGGAAAATATTTTATTCGTGAGCCAGGTCGTGTGTAAATAAATTTGATTGACTAAAGTTGAATGGATCTGCTAAGGTTCAAGCAGGTTTACGTGCCCTTTCTGATGCTCCCTTGGAGCTCCATAATGTGAATTGTAGTCAACCCAAGTTAAAATCAATCGAGAGAGTGTAATGATAAATGATAGAGGACAATGATTCTATAATAATAGAGGCCGTGATATAAGAGGTCATAATAATAATAGATGCCAGCCGTGATGGACAGATATTGTGAATAACCGAGAATAATGCTGGAAGACAGATTAACAATAGGGATAGAACTCTCAGAATCTAAGATCGATAGATAAAACTCAAGAATAAGCGAGCATTGGAATTTTTTATTATCTTGTTCATTGTATTTCTTTTAATTTTATTTTCTTCCTTTTACTGTTTAATTTCTGAGCAGGTAATTAGTTATTAGAAGAGATAGCTAAGGAAATAAAAATGTATAAAAAGGACTGATTTAATAATTTATATTCCTTTATATCATAAGATAACCAATCATGAATCGCTGTATGCTTCATCCTCGTATAGCAGAATTGCTTTCGTATCCATATTCCGTAAGATCATTAGTCGAGCATTGGGTAAAGGAAATCTTAAGACTATGTTTTAAAAATATCCTTGAAGGGTATGCTAAACTCATAACACCCTTGAATTTTCAGCTGTAATTAGCCACTGAAGCTTATCTAAAACATGCACACTTGTGTTTTAGATGTTGTTTAGAATTTAGCTATATAAAACAAACGACAATGAGTTTCCGTAATTTGTAAACTAAAAGAAAAAGTATGAAATTGCTTTCAATTTAAAATTCAAAATAAAATATAGACAGATTAAACTCTCAACAAGCGATATTATTAATCCATGTCACGAAAAACAACATGGAATAAAAATTTTAATTGGCATCTAACTCAGTCCTTTGTAGATGGGATTCTTGTAATAGGGTCTATACTGATCAGATCATCTTACGGCTAACAACAACAACAACAACAATAATAATAATAATAATAATAATAATAATAATAATAATAATAATAATAATAATAATAATAATAATACTGATTTATCGTTGTTCTATCATTAGAAGTTTAGAAGTAACGTTATATAATTTCTAAATTTAATTGCATATATATTAGTAGTTATTTAGTGACATTGTTAGATTATTATATATTTTTGCACATTGTCCATACATATTCTTGCCCAAGGTGCTATTAGTTATGATGATTTTAAGCAAAGGTCGAGTCATTATCATTCCTTATGTGTAATATATATATAGAGAGAGAGTGTTGGCTTCGTTCACATATTTTATATAAGAACACTATGTTCAGTAACTTATAGTCTAACTTATTAGTTAGTATATTACTCATATATCCCAATAGTATGTTACATATGGATACAGTTAGCACACATATAGATATAACTCCGTTGGGTACACTACTAATTATGAATTCAAAAAAAAAAACACTCAAAACCACATACCATGTACTTGGAACATGCATAAAACTTTTGCGTTATATGTAGTTGAGAATACAAAAAGATGGTGATAATAAGAAAAGTGAAAGG
Source organism: Thermobia domestica (assembly GCF_964235325.1). NCBI lineage: Eukaryota > Metazoa > Arthropoda > Insecta > Zygentoma > Lepismatidae > Thermobia > Thermobia domestica. Next base: position 140,913,131 of record NC_137469.1, on the reverse strand, counting down.
AAATCAGACAAGTTATATCAATACTACATATTACACTACTACATGCATTACATGTCATTACTCATGCTACATTCCCTTTAATTACTAATTCTACATATATCCAAGCTTCATGCATTTAAATCTTGCTCCATTGCGTAGGTGTTGATTGGTGAAATTCTTCAGTCCTCTCTACATCCACATCCACTTGATAAGAACATGCGAGATGAATTAACAACATTCCACCAGGAGCACCCCTGCCTAATGGAGTTGAATTAAAATCACGTTAGAGTCAGGGTTGCCCCTAACGGAAGTTATTAGTAAACAACATAGTGCCATCAAGCCCATTGCAGACCGTCAGGTTCCATCCGGACACCAGGCAGGGCGTACATCATGCAAACATCTATTTTATAGTTTCACTTTCTGCTACCGGCGCTCCCGAACAATTGGCGTAAATTTTCCCAAATTGTTCCGGAAGTACCTTTAGCGGCCAGTGAGTGTGTCTTCTTAAATGTCATTGAATGTCAATGAGTGCCTTCTTCCTCTTCAACGCACTGATGTTTTATGTTAACTTGGTATTCTTACCCATTAGTGTTTTTATCTTAATAATTATGGTGGACAAACACCATGTGTTTTCTCGAGATTCTCCCGTTTCTTCCACTTCCTTCATTTCATCATTTTCATTCATTACTCATCACCACCGTCTCCTTTAGCCTAACCGGCATAATCATAGGACGTAAAATTTAAGAATTTAAATTCATTTTTTATCTAATAAATTTTATCGCACTAATTTATATGGTACAAAATGGTATTTAACAAAAGGAAATAAAGTGATTCTGTAATAATCAAGTTCCTTCTTTACAGATAAAAGCTTGTTTTGCCACAAGTTGTAAGTATAATCAAGTTATTTAAAATGTATTCTCTATTATTAAAAGACACAGGTAGACTCTTAATTAGGTAAATAGACAAATAACACCATAAATAATCAATCCTATAAATAGGGGCTTGCCTAATATCAATTGTGAAATGATTCCTTTTATCTATTTACAACTTTTCTAAGAGACATATGACAAACAAAAAGTGAAAAAAGGTCTATTATTATACTTAAGAAACAAAAGTAAATACTAATTCTATATTTCTATATCCATTACACCATTGTGCCACTATGATAAATTGCATGCAAACATTTTATACTCTTCAGCTTCAATATTACATAATCTTATGTAACAAATCATTACGCAAAGTTGAAAGACCGGAAGACATTATCATCACAAAATTACAACGACTCGCTATCAGCAGAGCAAGGACACACATATGAATGAACAGACAAATGCATTATTATGCGGCTACGCATGCACTTTTTAGATTATACTACCAACGTTCTCATACTCTTGCAAGAAAAAAGAAAGGATGAAGAAGAATATAAAATAAAAATATAAGAATATAAAATAAATTATTTATCCTTCCTTGCTATCTATCCAATCTATTAGTTGTGTTGTGTTGTTATATAAGTTATTATTAAGTATTAAATTATAAAAATTCGTTAATGGTGATTAATAGTTATTGTTATGTATTGATGATCTGGATTTGTTAATTAGAGTTTATTTAGTTGTTATTTAGAGCTTATAAGATTATGAATTAATATTATTTTTAATTGTCTTTTCATGAGTAACTCTTGACTACGGCAGGAGAGGTGCCTCGTTCAAAGTTAACGGCCAGCACTGGAAGGGGATACTTCTAAAATTGGTTAAACCTCCATTTCGAACAGCTATTGGCGGACAAGTGGATGACTGTTTTTCTTACAAGGATAAGTTCACCCTTCAAAAATAGTATTCTTGGAGCACCTAAAGTATTACTAATGTATTATTATATGTGATGTTTGGTAGGACTAAGGAAAAGACATTAGAAAGTGGCTATTTACTTACCTGGTTAACGAAACTTTCCTTTTCTTGTACTCGGTTTAATGCTTTCGTTTCTAATTCTACAACAATTTTTTTCGCTTAATCGTTCAATTCACTTTAAAACTGCAGTAGAATTGCACTAAATAAATTATAATGTACTTTGCTGTAAATTTGCAGTAAAAATGTACTAAATAAATTATAATGTACGCTGCAGTCCACATACGTGGCATGCCTTCTGATCACCTAAGGTCGAATATTTGAAGAACAATATTATACTTCGATACGAATCAAACGTTTCCGGCCAACACCCGACCGGATCTCCACTAATAAATTACAGATCGCCAATCTGAAATCCTCTTCTTGGCTCCATTGGCTACACAAAGTAAATAATAGAGAAAGGTGAGATTATTCATTATTTTGGAGAATTACTTAAGACGAAACAGGGTTCCAATAAATTTTAAATTCATGACATGTAGACTCAAGGCAACGACTACAAGTCAACTCAATGTTGAGCTATTATTCGTTTGTTTTGTTTAGTCAAGCTTAAAAAAAATATCACCTATAGTAAGGAGGTAAATTAAAATTCAAGATCGTCATATTAACAGTTTGACGGTAGTCCCCCTTGAATCTTCATGAACTTAAATATTGGAAATTCATTATAATAAATTAACAAATCAACGGTAGTCAATAAAAGTAATTCAACAATTTTTGATATCTCGAAACCTTCTGTAACCAAATCTCTACTTTGCTATGTAACTGTAGAGATCTCTATTTAAACCCCATTAATAGTTCTCGTTACTAATTACTCGTTACTAATTACTTGGGGTGACTAATTTGTAAATATTCATTCATCTTTGTAAACAACGTAACAAGGCTGACTTACTATGTAATATACCATAATTTATGTATTGGAATATCTTCCTTTCCACTCATGTTAGATATTTGCTCTTCAATTTGCTAATATCATTCAATTAAATTCCACAAGTGTGCCAATCTCTTAACCAATGATGGATGTTCTCTTATTTCATTCAATCACTTCATAAGCACAATACTGAAATTAAAATACGTATAATGTAATGAAATAATGCAAACTATTGTGCTCCTGAGTGTATTACATTGTTACTAACTATAACAATACTAATTCTTACTACTAACTCTTACTTACTTGTGTAGTGTTAAATTTCTAATGGGACCCTATTTGAGTATGAGATCTAATGAGTATGAGATGGTACACACCATACCATACGTAACCGTATATCAATATTTACTTTTAATAAAGTTCAGAATTTGCCACTAGTGACTCTACTGTACTAAAGAAACTGAATTCGTATCTGAGATAGTGTTCTGAACATTAGAAAATCATCGTTAGAATGATAAACCGTTTAACGCCACGGTACATGTGTGCCACGCCACGTATCTTGGGTGCGGCAGTCTCTAAGAGCCAATCAGAATGCAAACGAGCAATAAGTTTCCATATTTGTGGAGATGATAAAACGGATGAACTGACTAATACGAGGTTTGGGTGTGTTTCCCTCGAGAATAATATAAAAGAGCCTCAAGGTCTCAAACGGTTGTTCAGAAGTTCAGAAGTTCAGAAGACCAGAGGTGCAGAGGTTCAACAAATTAGAGATTTCGGTTGTGAGCTGACAGAATCATCGGCACAACTTCTACGAGCTACAAGAATACTACCATAAGGTATGCATAAGCACTTGTTGCATCATAAATTTCAAGTTTAGAGATATCATTCAGTACGTCAAAATGTTTTGCTTATACACCGTAAAACTTTCAAGATTAAGATCTGTTATCACATACTTGTATTTCATTTTCCATCTCCAATAACTTAGATATTTGAATATCTTGCCTGTTAATCGATCTACATTTAGGCATTTAACTATGAAATAAACTATCAGATATTCCATTACTTTTGCTGAATCACTAAATTAAATGTTGTTGTATAATACAATTTTAGCTATGTAATAAACTCAAATATTTTAGAATTTATGTTGTCATTCCCCTAGATTAAACCACTTTTTCCATGAAAATCATGGTGTAAGTTGATTATATTTTCTTTGTGACATCCGCTACAGAATTAGCGTGAGCAGATCTCTAAGGAATGTGGAATTTACGAGCTAAGTAAACAGAAAGAGACACGCACATCGTCACTGTTCAATCGAACATGGTGGGGCTAGCACTTAGACAGCTACCTTTCTTTTCGTTCTGTCGACGCATCTGATAGCGTAGAAACAAAACTTTCGCCTGCGCATTACTGTACAAACGATGTACAAACGATTGAGATAATTTTCTTTTGAATCGGACGAGGGGACGTGCTACTAATTAGGCAGTCTACACTTTGTTATCGTTTTGGCGCACCCCTAATTGTGTACAAACGAAAATTTCGCCTGCAAATTGCTGTACAAAGACGTGCAAACAAGTGGGACAGCTTGTGGCCGAATTGAACATGGTGTTAGGGCTACTATTTAGACAGGCTTCCACTTTGTTTTGGTTCTGGCGGCGCCCCTAATTGTGTACAAATGAATATTTCGCATGGACATTTCTGTACAGACGATGTACAAACGATTAGGATTATTAATGATTGCATTCGACATGGGGGCGCTACCATTTAGACATCGCCTACTTTGTTTTCGTTCTGGGGGTGCCCCTAATTGTGTACAAACAAAAATTAGGCCCGTGCATTTCTGTACAAACGATTTAAAAATGATTGCGACAATTTGTGATTGAATTGGACATGGTGCAGGGGCTACGATTCCGACAGCCCCCTACTTTGTTTTCGTTCTGGTGGAGTCCCTAATTGTGTAAAAACGAAAATTTCTCCTGCGCATTTCTGTACAAACGACGTACAAACGATTGCGACAATTTGTGATTGAATTGGATATGGTGGGGAGCTACCATTTAGACAGGGCCTACTTTTTTGGATCTGGCGGCGACCCTAATTGTGTACAAACGGAAATTTCGGCAGCACATTTCTGTACAAAGGATGTACAAACTATTGCGACAATTTGCGATTGAATTGGACATGGTAAGGAGGCTACCATTTAGATTGACCCCACTTTGTTTTCGTTCTGGCGGCGCCCCTAATTGTACACAAACGAACATTTGGCCTGCACATTTCTGTATAAACGATGTGCAAACGATTGCGACATTACGCATTGAATTGGACATGGTTGGGGCTACCATTTAGACAGCCCCCACTTGGTTTTCGTTCTGGTGGCTCCCCTAATTGTGTACAAACGAAAATTTCGCTTGCATATTTCTGTGCAAACGATGCACAAATGATTGTGAGGATTTATGATTGAATTGGACATGGTGGGGGGCACCATTTTGACAGCTCCCGCTTTTTTATTTCTATCGGCGCCCCTAATTGTATACAACCGATAATTTCGCCTGCATATTTTTCTACAAACGATGTACAAACGATTGCGCCAATTTTTGATTGGATTGGACATGGTGGAGGGCTTCCATTTGTACAGACCCCCACTTTGTTTTCGTTCTGGCGGCGTCCCTAATTGTGTACAAATGAAAATTTGCCCTGCACATTTCTGTACAAACGATGTACAAACGATTGCGACATTACGCATTGAATTGGACATGGTTGGGGCTACCATTTAGACAACCCCAATTTGTTTTCGTTCTGGCGGCGCCCCTAATTGTGCACAAACAAAAATTTCGCCTGCACATTTCTGTACAAACGATTGAGACCATTTCTGATTGAGTCTGAAAGGGTGGGGGGCTGTTCAAATGCACGTCTGCTTTTCACCTCTAGTGTAATGAAATTCTTCCATGACAAAATCTGTAATGAACACTGTCAGTAGCTACGTCTTCGACTACTAGACATTTACAGGTACAACTTTATTTTCCAATTTCTTCAAACGTTAATCAATTTAAAATCCTATTATAACTCAAAGTACTTATCATATTTCTATCGTAAACAAGAATATGTAGTCAACTTCTTAAATACTTCGGTCCGCAGGAACCCGTTCAGCGCGTGCAACAGGCAAAAACATGTTTGGCGTCTCACAAATGACAAAGGAGAAAAAAGAAAAGCAAACGCAGTCCAGCAGCGCCTTATTGCAGTCAGAGCTAACAACAGAGTTTCGGTCGTCAGTCACGCCAATAGACCTACAAGAGGTGTACAAGAGTTATACTGTTAAAATATACGTTGTGCCACAGTAGCGTTACAGGCGGAATGTGAACGAACTACAAATGAATATGTTTCTTACAAGTATCAGTCACTGTAGCACCCTGTCTATATTCTACACAACCTTCTTTCTCCCACTTTTTGACCTTGACAAGCAGAAGGACCAGGCTTTCCGAGTTCGCAACCATAACCTGTTTGTGTACAGAGTACTTTTCAGTTCTTCGAATGACTGTGCTCGCGAAGGACAAGGGTGATGATCGGACAACCGTATACGGGAGCCAGAAACACCCGGTTGCAATTTTAATGTAAAATACAAATATAGATCCTTGACAATGCCGTGAAGATATATATATATATATATATATATATATATATATATATATATATATATATATATATATATATATATATATATATATATATCGAAACTAGCCGATATTAGAGACTGCTACATCCATATTCAGTTCCGCAACTTGCAGTCGAAGGAGGAGGAGGTATGCGAAAACTATCGAAAATGACGTTCGCATTTAAAGTTTTTATGTAATCCTGCGTGGGAAAAAATTTCACCCTCAAAGTACACTAACTCTTACGGATTGTTTCGTCGCGACAAGAGTGTTATGCCATATTTTAAGGTTACTACTGAAATGATTATTAATTAATTATGAACATATTCGTCTCAGTTATTTGTGATAAAATTGTCGAGAAAACTCCACCCCTCGAGAAAATCACTCCTTCTGGACTTTTTCGGAACAAACGAGTTACACAGTATTGTTAGATTAAACTGCTCGACAAAATGAAACTTTTTGAAAGCTGTTTTTGATTTTACACCTGATTTTATATAATTTGAGGATGCAAATTACGAAAATGAAATTATTCTTTCCCCATCACGTCAAGTATTTTAACAATTCAGAAAACATGATTACGTAAATGTACTACTTACACATCAACTCTGTTAATATAGACTAACATAATGACTATATTGTAAGGATCACCATATCACGACGAAAGCACATGCCAATATAACAAGTGTTATTAATTATAAACAGTGAAGCAGACGAGAAGGGAACACAGAAGACACCAAGGAAAGCCGAAAGAAGACGGACCTCACGAAAGGACCCGAAGAGGACAATAAAAGCCCAACCACCGAGGGACCTGGCATTAATCGACCAACTGGTCGTAACCTATCCTAAACCCTGAAGGCTGCTATGAAGCTAAGAGGTCATCCTAACCACAACTAATCCATGGAGGCTGCTCTGAAGCTAAGGGGACCACCTTAAACAATACCATACCTCATGAAGGCTGCTATGAGCTGAGGTCTCCTAGAACCTTGTCGTTCAGAACCCTGGAGGCTGCTATGAAGCTAAGGGATTACCCGTACAGAACATTATAACCTGCAAACCTTGGTCCTTATAGAGAAACTTTGTTGTTAGCACTTTTGCAAACACAAAAGACTTAATTTTATAATAAAATTGGTGAAGGAATAAAATCTCGGTCCATTATTGACTCTACCCATAAAACATTACAATATTTTTCTAACAAAGGAACATTTTTTCTTAATAACTAATCTGAACATCGATATTCTAAATTATTAAGGTCATTGATAAATCAACTTACTTCATTTTCGTGTCCGCCTTTTCACTAGGAAACTTCTAAAACTAAACTTCCTTTTGTGAGTAGATCGTGAATCTTCACGTATCTACGACCAACAATGATTTGTCAGCATTGTTGTACTCCAACGTCTCTGATATCGGCATTCAGCTGCTTTGATGTTCTGGTGAAATCTTTCAGCATTTTCTTCACTAATGTGAATAGAGAAAATTAATCTTAAGACTCATTTTGCACCCTAATGTTTCAAACTTCTCAAGCATATTAGACAATGTACTTGTAATTTTCGTGTTTGTTGTTCCTGAGAAAATTATAACACATGTTCCAGAATGCACTTTATGCTTCTCTTTCAACACTTGTCATGTAGTATTCAAAATGTGAGTCCTTAAACAATTTTCTGATCTGAGGACCAATGAATATTCCTTCTTTTAACTTAGCACTTGAAAATTCTGGAAATTTTGTGACAGATACTGAAAGCACTATCCATCTTTGTTCAGGGCCTTGACAAATTGTTTCATTAAGCCCAGTTTATCATGCAAAGGTGGTAATATGACTTTCGAAGGGTCTACGAGTTAAACGCTTTTCACATTTTTACTTCATATATTGCGGCTTTCACTGGCAGGCCAGTCAGTTTGAGTCTAGTGTTTATTGCGTTCTCTGCTGCTCAATTCGCAAATGTGACATGCATATTTAGTGTTCGCTTACTGCTGTCTATAAAGTATACATATCACCTTTAGATCACCGCACAATAACCACTGATGAGCCTTATATTTGATTTTTTTCTAAAGTGTTTCCATATTTTCATAAGTTTCCTTTAAGTGTACAGAATGGGCAATTAGTACAGAGGGTTGTTGGTTGATGTTGTGAAGAAACACACCCTTCAAATTTCTCTTGTTGGAATCAATAAAAAGCTTCCATTCCTCTGAATTATATTCATGCCCTGTGAGCTTTATCATGAGATTTCTGACGTCGTTTCAAAAAACTAAGTTTCCCTCAGCAGAAAACTACTGTACAAATTCTTTCTTACAATGTCTAAAATATAAACATGGTGTCCCTGAAACCAATAAATTATTTTACTAAGCTTGAACCGAAGAGTTGCTGCTTGCTTGGACAGATTCAAGCCTCACACTAAATCTTTTAACTCGGGTTGTGCAAACAACTTCGGCTCAGCAGTTTCCTTCCCTACCGTACATCTCATTACGACCTTCGGTATTACTAGAAGCAGAATCTGTAGACAGTAGCTCTTGCGATGGGTTAGGTACTAGAATACTAGGACCATATGGTACAGGTCGTAATGCAGATACCAGGTTTGAATATGTAGCGCTTCGTTTGTTTTTAGAGGTTAAAACCTTTAACTTCACACGAATAGAAATAGCAGTAATTACTATGATCTTTTACTTCACGCCGTTTCATTGGTATTCCAAAATGTAGAAATTTATTCTTACCTTTTGTCCAGTTCCTTAGAGACGTACTGTGCATGGCGCAAATCATTTGCCTTGATCCCCTAACTTTAATGTGAAATAGATGTAACATGCACGTTTCACAAACCTTGTATTTTTTTGTCTCTGTTTCGACACTAAATAACCTCCACAGATGTAGCAGAAATAATAAGGATTGTTCCTACGTGCCATTTCGATTCAATAACAAACAGCACAGCTAGACACAACAACAAAACTTATGACGACCCGTATTTCTCGCACTCACAGCTTACACAGCACTCTTATTGAATTTCCAACATGTAACGTGTTGTGATAAATTCAGTGCTACCAGATACTGTATATACTTATGCAATGTTAGCAGAATAAGTAACTGCACGTTTTCTATTACAAATTAAGAGAAGGATATGGCATCGAAAGTATTTTTTATATTTATAATTATAATCAATACTTCTTCAGAACTGTACATTTATGCGGCTATTTCCCTCTCCCCTTCCCCTCTATTTTAAGAAAAATATACGTGATAGAGCAAAACAAACTACATTTTTGGATTTCCTAGGTCAAAAACATTAAGAAAACGTTAATAGTTTCCAAACAGCGAAATCATTGTAGAGTAGTATTATTAATGAAACGTTTTTCTACTAAATATTAACAACATTATCTGAGGCGTTAACGGGAAAACCATCGAGGGTAAAACTCATCCTATGGATAAACCTTCACCTTCACTCACCCTTCTCAATGTTTACATGACGAATGAGTTATGCCATATTGTTAGGTTATTAGTGAAATATTTATTTATTAAATTTGATTAAGAAAGTTTGTGAAAGGAACTCATCCCATACAGTAAATTACAGCTTTAATGTTTTTTCAGAGCAATGATTCACACTACGGTGTAGGGTTGTTAATAAAATATTAATTTAAAAAAATAATAATAAACTCGTTACGGATGTTTTTCAGAAATTTGAATTATTTTAAATTTTCATTTTCTGTATACTACCCTTATATTTAGGTGCAGTATTTGAAAGGATACAATATTATAAGAACATCATGTCTAGAATTTGGTAGAGATATGTTGAATGGCATATCCTTTAGTTGAGTGTAAGAGCGGGATGAACGGATGGACAGATATCGAGAGCCCATTTTACTGATATGTTGGGGTCATGAAACTTAAATTCACTGAAATCTCCAAATCAATTTTTATCACTATCACCACACTTTCTTCTTTCGTCGCTCGAATATGAAAATGGAATGAAATGAAATCTTTAAGGTTTATGTGCCACGATTATGCCGCTTAAGCTTAACGAGACGGTGATGATGAGAAATGAATGAAAAAGTGGAATGAGGAAACAGGAAAACCTCGACGAAACCACGCACACGGTGATTGTCCACCACAAAGTCCACTAGTCTAACCAAGAACCCATGCACCAGAGCTGAACGCTATACTACTGAGTCATCGCTGGACCGAATGTAAAAATGAATAGGCCTACACCGACACGTAAAGTGATAATCTGTCACTCCAACATGTTAATAAGTTATATTTAATGTGTTATCATTCTAGAAAAATATAGTTTATGCCTGTTTTTATCATAGCAATATCAGTGTTCTTAACACTACTGTATATTTTAGACGAATAATATGTTTGTCGTTTATACACATGCTATCCTTTAAAAATATTCGTGTTGCACGCACCAAGACCTATATAATTTATTTGTGTTCATAAAAGCACTCCTTATTCCTTACGTAGACTTATGAATAATTTCGCATTTCTTGCACTTGTGGGCATGACTCTTACCAAATAAAAGAACTTTCAATACTCTAAAAAGCAGAAAACCAAAAAGACAATAACACTAGTTAACAAAGGGTTTGTTACATAAAAGGAAATACCTGTTCTTAAAGGAACTTTTTGCGCTGAATTCGAATATGCACTCGGTTTTTCTCCATCACGTACGATTTTCCCTTAACAGAGGGATTTTCGGGAAAATCCCTCAAAAATTTCCCTTTTCGTTTATTTTACACCCCAAGATCTTGTCCCCTTGCATATACTAACATAGAAATTATACCTGAGTATACTTTGATTCATATTTAACAAACCCTTCAAGTTTCGTAATAATCGCTTTATTCTTTCTAGAGAAATAAATATGTTTGTATGTATACTGTGTGTACTGTTTATTGCACCTTAAAGTAATGCTTTCAGATCTCTTAAGTTGAGGTAAAACGTTTTGCTTTATTACCACAAATACATATATAAAATATAATACAATATAATTTACAAGTGTGACAATTTACAATAAACAATAATACAAATGTACCAAAAGGTCATGAAAAGACAATCAAAACTATCACAATATATGAAACTTCCATTGGGTTACAAAAACGTACACTACTTCCTTCTTTTGTAAGAAATGTTGCATTTTCTAACAAGACCCCAACAATAGTCCCCCATCATTGAAGGATCCCATCGTCCCTGGTACCTTTTCTCCATTGCCATTATATCTTGGTGGAATCTTTCCCCCTGTTCGTCGCTGAGAGCACCTAGGTTAGCAGGAAAGAAGCTGAGGTGGGAGTGCAAAAAGTGGATTTTTAAAGACATCCTACAACCCAACTCTTTGTATTTCTGTATCATGTCCTGTACGATTTCTGTGTAACTCTCAGCTTTGTTATTGCCCAGAAAGTTGCGCACAACACACTTAAATGCTGTCCAGGCAGCTAGCTCAGCACTGTTTAACTTGCTGTCAAAGCTATCATCAAGCATTAATTTCCTAATTTGGGGACCAATAAACACTCCCGCTGAAATCTTAGCATCACTCAGGTTAGGGAACTTATCTCGCAAATACTTGAAACCTTCACCAGATGTGTCCATGGCTTTGACAAAGTTTTTCATAAGTCCTAACTTGATATGAAGTGGCGGTAGTAATATCTTATTAGGATCTACCAAAGGAGCGTATTTGACGTTCCATTCTCCAGGTACGTAATTCACTCTAGGTTCCCATTCCTTCACTTCATAATGTTTGTCATCAGCTCGGCTATCCCATAAACATAAAAAACATTGGTACTTCGTGTAACCGCACTGCAGTCCTAATAAAATACCAACTACCTTGGAGAATTGTATATATATGTATTAAGATATACATATACTGTACGTTTAAAAAAAATATACGTTGGAAGTACATTCTATTTTTATACACGTTTCTAATTTTTACAGAGAGCAATACAAGTGTGTTGTTGACTATTGTAAATATTCTTTTATGTCTGTGTTTGTAGTAATAAATCAAATCGTTTTTATCCCAACTCAGGAGATCTGAAAGCATTACTATCAGGTGCAATAAACAGTGCACACAGTATACATACAAATATATTTATTTCTCTAGAAAGAACAAAGCGATTTTTACGAAACTTTTAGGATTTATTAAATATAAATCATGGTATACTTAGGTATAATTTCTATGTTACTATATGTAAGGGGACAGGAGCTAGGGGAATAAAATATCTGAAAAAGGGAAATTTTTGAGGGAATTTCCCGAAAATCCCTCTGTTAGGGAAAACTGTACGTGATGGAGAGAAACCGAGTGCATATTCGAATTCAGCGCAAAAAGTTCCATTAAGATCAGGTGATTTTTCTCATGTAACAAACAAAAAGTTTAAATTTGTTAACTAGTGTAATTTGACATCAGTTTTTCTTTTTTCATGACAACAATTTTTTCTATTTCATTCGCTGTAACAGGTCATGTTTGGTGCTCAGATTGGAAAGGCTGCATGTTGTGTGTGTTTATTTATGTTTTTGACTCACACCGACCCACTTAGTTAAAGTTCATCTGCTGTGCATGAACGGGAAGGGGAGGAGTACGCAGAAGCTGAAAACAATCACTGTTATCAATAGTACTCTAATCCCGACTAAATACGTCGATAAAAGGAAAATATCACTACGTTGTTTCCTTATTCTAAAAAAGAAATTGAAATGGGATTGGATTCGATCTGGTGTCAAAATAGTAGAAGAACGTCTAGTCCGCTACTCTACCCACCTAACCATGGACACTCATGTAGGTTTGTTTTCGGTTTTAGGTTTTTGGTTTCTTTTATAGTTAATGCGAGTGTCACTTCCAATCTCAAGACAAGAGTTTTCGTGCATGTTTCTAGGGTGTATGTTCGCATACGAAGTCTTGTCTACAGACGCCAATTTATATTTGGCAGACAATATATACACTAGGTTTAAACGAATAAATTCAGTATTCCATTTCCCAGTTCCTTGATCAATCTCTGCTACTGGCCATTGTCAATTTCCCATCGCAATTGTGCTCTGCTACTGCAAAAATCCCTCATGACAGATTGCCAAGATACACAAAACCGAGCATAAATTTGTTTTTTGCTTATATTTTTATTACTTTATTGTATATTTCGGGAATATGTCCTTAAATGGATTTCTTTCTGTTATGTCTACTTACTAATTTCACAGTTTTATCCATACGGAAAATGGAATAAAAGTCAAAAATCTTGAGTACAACCGTGTCCCATTCTTTTTGGGGGAAACACGGTTGTACTTGTTGCGTGGAGATTAATTTTATAGTACAAAACGTATAACGTTGTTGGCTTCCTGCGAAAAGTTGTAGTGAAGTTTATGTGGAGTTGCCAGCTTGGTTACCCGTGGTTCGCTGAGCGCAGTACACAGTTTCGACTTCTCTCTTTTAGTTTCCGTCTTACATACAGTATTGAAAAAAACTACATTGCAGATTCGATTGGTAAGTTTGGCAAAAATACATTTGAAAGAGTACTCAATTTCGAATTATTAGTTCAAAGCAAAATAATAGTAATAATATTTATAATTTAATAACTTCATATACCGACAAAGCCATGTGAAATTTTAATGAATGAGTGCATGTTTTATCTTTTCTCAATATTTTCTGACTCCACCAATGTTCCCATTGTCCTTTGTCAATCGTGATTTTAATTTTATTTATTTTATTAACTTACTGATTTATGCTCTGGAGGTACACAGTAAGCAAGACGATCAACATATAGAATCATGCTGAAATATCAGGAAGAGGTGTTTCCTGGCGCACAGTGCTAATTCACCGGAGGTTCTATAAAGGGTGGGTTGAATGACTTTGCGATGAGTAAGTTAGATAAATCTGCAGGGTGGTTATTAGCTATCCTTTTACTACACCCCCAGTGAAGGGCAGGTCCAAGCGCGGGAACCCAACGATGTTATACCTACCGGACTATAGATTCTCCTATGAAACATAGAACATTCTGACATTTCGTCTAATGCTAATAAATTATTTTGTTGCCCACGTAGATATAGGTAAATTAGCTATAGTAAAGAGCATGATGAGCTACTTGCACTTTACTACGATGATATTGATCATAATTATGAATATTTAACTATGAGGTTCAGCAATCTAACACATCGAACATCGAGGAAAATTTAAGCTATGTAATGCATAAGTACGTGTTTCAACATTTTAATCACAATATTGATTTACGTTACGAACGATTTGTTGTAATATCATAATTTCAGTGGTAAGATGATATCACTTTTCTTCTGAATTACTTAAACTGCAAGGAATAATATCTTCAACATTTCTTATCACGAACACATCTTGTTATATCTTATACTCACAACACATTAGAAGAAAAAGAAGTACACCTACTCAGTGTTTAAAGAAATGGCGGTCTCTAGTACATAAAGCTTATATGCATGAATGCAAAATTCTAATAAAAATTGATGCATTAAAATAACATCCAATAACCAAAATTAGACAGAAAACACAGACACATAAAAAATAAAAGTTTTGTGCACCGGAGGAATGAATTCTATGTATCTTGTTACACAGAATCTAAATTTCGAAGCCCCAGGACTATTAACCATGCCAATTATGTTTACGGACGAAAAATGTATATCCTGTCTTACGTAAAAAAAAAATCCCTTGTTTTTCGCCCATTAAATTAACTAACATAATCGATCGTTTTAAGATTTGGAAATGTGAATTCTGTTTAACAAAATACATCGAATCTATAGCCTGGAGTCCACTGCACAGAACCATTTTTGTATGGCTGTATTAGGTGAATCCTCCCTATCTATGTTAACGAAGCTAGACAACGAGGGTGTTATGCTTATTTGCAATTCCGGTTTGCGTGCATCGATGGGAAGAAGTTTTCACTACAGAAAATGACAAATAGCGATAAAAATCTTTCCAACGTGCCAAACAATCCTTCTGCCGCCGAAGGGCCTGAGGCAAGTCTGGACGAAGATGTCAGTGTACAGAGAAGTACTCCCCCCTCCACTACCCCAGGGAGTAGCCGTACCAAGCAGATCCCATTGAAGCGGAACTCGAATTTCAATCGGTGAGAAACAGGTTTCCAGGAACTGCAACTAGTAAGTACAACACAGTTTTCTGCTAATGAAAATAAAAATAGATTTCTCGTGTCAAACAATGTGAACTTGTCAAGTGTCGTGAAAAGTTCAAGGTCAGACTCAACTATGAAGACTGATGTATTAAATTGTGATATAACAGTACCATATAACCAGCATCGCACTAATAATCTATCAGTGTATTACCAGAATGTTTGTGGTCTCAGAGGTTCAAAAAGCCAACTGTTCTTTACAAGTATTGTATCGAATACATACTATATTGTAGTCATTAGTGAAAGTTCACTAACTGCTAGTTACTCAGACTCTGAAATATTTGATGATCGATATTGTGCTTTCCGTCAGGACAGAAATTTTGAGCTAGTTAACAAGAGTAAAGGGGGTGGGGTAATAATAGCTATTCTTAAAAAAATATAATGTGTACTATGTAAGTTCCTGCAATACAAATCTAGAGTGTGTTCTTCTTAAATTAGTATTACATTCTTTAGATGTATTTGTCTGTGTCATCTATATTCCACGGGATTCAAATTTAAAAATTTACGAAGAGTTTTATCAATTTATCGAGAGTAACTGTCCACCAGGAAGCACAATTCTCTGCATCGTAGATTTTAATATTGCAGAAATTACAAATTCCTGTTTTGATCTTATGTCCTCAACAACCAAGTGTAAAGATGTGTATAACTTTATGTCCTTATACAATTTATCATCATTCAACGACATACAAAACACAAATGGCCGCACCTTAAACCTAGTACTTTCTAATATCAAAGATGTAGTTGTTTCTAAAGAGTATCCACTTGTTCTAGAGGATAGACATCACCCAGCAATACTAGTGTCTTTAACGCTTAATCATATTACTAAATTAAAGCAAGTTCCTAAAGTAACTCGTTTCAACTTTAAAAGGGCTGATTTCACAAAATTATATATATAATTGTCAAACTTATCTTGGGATTGCCTTTCTCAAAATGATGATGTTAATTGTACTGTTTCAAAATTCTACGAAATGATTTATAACGTATTCAGCCGATGCGTCCCTGCTAAAAAGCACGTCAATGCAAGTTATCCGTGCTGGTTTACCTATGATATAACCAAAAAAATCAAACGGAAATCTTACCATCGTAAAAAGTGGAAAGAGGGGCTGAATAATATTTCACACCATCGTGAACAGTTCCTGGAACTACGAAAAGAAATTAAATCAGAAGTTTCGAGAGCGTACAAGGCATTTATTTCACATTTTGAATTTACTGTAGAAAAAGACCCACGGCAGTTCTGGTATTTTATTAAAAGTAAAACCAAGCATCTTTCGTTAGATTCTCTAACATATAATGGTAACGAGTTAAAACATAACAAAGAAATTTCTCAGGCATTCGCGCATTATTTTCAGTCGGTATATAGTAGTGTACCACCTAAATACGACACAGATTATCTAATAACAAATAATTCGGAATGTAGTATATTAGACACCTTTCATATAAAGGAAATACAATTAGAAGAAATTGAGCAGGCTATTAAAGCGCTGAAACCCAAAACATCTTGTAGTATAGATGACATTCCACCGTATGTGGTGAAGGGCTGTTTAGATATATTCAAGCATCCACTCCACATTATCTTTAATATGTCCATTAAAACCAATATATTTCCGAATAAATGGAAAGAAGGTCTCATTTGCCCTATTCCTAAATCTGGAAACACGAATGAGATAGAGAAATCAGACCCGTAGCCATCCTTTCTCCCTTTGCAAAAGTTCTTGAAACCATATTATACAACAGAATTTTAAGCTATGTAAAGCCTGTCATACCTGAACATCAACATGGATTTTTGAGGAATAAATCCACAACAACCAATCTAGCAATAATAACGGATTACATAGCAAGAGAGTTAGACAAAGGCGGTCAAGTGGACGTCATTTATATGGATTTCAGTAAGGTTTTCGACAGAGTTGACCATGACGTGCTACTACAGAAATTGGTATCTTTCAATTTTTCTAAACGAGCAATAGAGTACTTCGCTTCCTTCTTGTGCAATCGAGAGCAAGCTGTCACTTACAAGGGATATATTACCACGAAATTTACCACATTATCAGGTGTTCCTCAAGGATCCCACTTAGGTCCGGTATTATTTCTTCTTGTAATTAATGATATTTCAACCTATGTTTAAAACTCTCACTTTCTGTTGTTTGCCGATGATCTCAAATTATATTCTAAAATAAGCACAATAGATGACTGCACACAACTCGAGCAGGATTTACAGGGTGTTGGGCAATGTTGTGCCAAAAACAAACTTTCATTGAATATCTCTAAATGCAAGTCTTTATCGTTCTCAAGGAAAGAAAAACCCATCAATCATCTGTATATAATTAATGGCATATCTCTGTGTAAACCAAAATCAATTAAAGATTTAGGAGTAATTTTTGATTCAAAATTGACCTTCTCTCATCACATTGATGCAATCTCTAACGCTGCATTCAGAAACCTCGGTTTTATCTATAGAATGGGTAAAGAGTTTAGAAACGAGTCAACATTCATTAAACTTTATAATTTTTACGTAAGGTCCCGATTAGAATATGCGTGCGTTATTTGGACACCGAATGTAAATAAATACTTACGAGCGATAGAAAACATACAATTTAAATTTCTAAAAATGCTTACGTACAAGAAAACAGCTTTCTACCCCAAACAGATTCCCTACGTGGACTTAGTAAGGAGTTTGAATTTCCTAACGTTGACAAATCGACGAAAGATGTTTGATTTACTATTTTTATATAAAGTATTAAATAATAAAATTGACTGTCCAGAGCTACTCACGAAAATATATCTGAGCGTTCCAACAGGCAGAACAAGACCAGGGAATACTGGTATATTTTTCTGTGAAAGGGCCGAACAAATATTCTCAGTAAATCTCCGCTGTGGAGAATGTGTGACTCCTACAATGAATTAAGTCATAAAACTGATGTATTAGATATATTCAGTATGTCAGAATATGTATTTAGAAGCAAGATTATTACCGAATACCTGACACTCGAAGTGCATTGATTAATTGTACGGGTAAAAGTATATATGTATATGTATGTATTATACGACACTATAATTAGGCATTAAGCCTGTTGTGTTGTTTTCTAAATAAATAAATAAATCTAAAATCGCTAAAGTTTTCGCCCATTAAAAACATTCACACAATCGATCGTCCTGGGGTTTGGAAATGTGGATTCTGTTTAACAAAATACATCGAATCTATAGCCTGGAATCCACTGCACAGAACCTTTTTGTATGGCTGTGTTAGTTGAATCCTCCCTATCTAAAATCGCTAAAGTTTTCGCTCATTAAAAACATTCACACAATCGATCGTCCTGGGGTTTCGAAAAGTGGATTCTGTTTAACAAAATACAGCAAATCCATTCCCTGGGTCCGGTGCACAAAACTTTCGTTTGTGCATGCGTGTGTGTGTGGCTGTGTAACTAAACATTGAATACAACAATTTAGGCAAAATAAATAAAACTGGAACAGAGTAAACAGTCTCTTACAAGATTCTGATTTAAAGCCATTTATCTTAAAACATACAGGGAATTGTCATCTGTGAAGTCAAACCACTATTTCAAGTACTTAACAGCCGTTTCCAAAAACCGCTGGAATCCTTCAGAAAGTTTATTCTTTTTCCCATCTTCTAATTCCTTGTTGCTTTTCCAACAAATGATCCGTAAAACGTGTCCTCTAATCTACTCTCTAGCTGTTTTACTAACTTAACCATCATGGCATAAATCTGAACTGCCATTGTGCAATCATTTTGAAGCTTTTTACTTGCCGCTTCGAAAACGGGAAACATGTTACTTAAAAAATGGAAGGTGATTAAAAGGTGTTGGGTTTCACATGTCTCAAGTGTACTTTCACAATTTAAAAGCAACATTTTTTTTGAGAGCCTTATTAATATCTTCTTGATTTATAAAGTAAGACATCAGAGCAAACCAATAATAAATATATCAATAGCAGGAACTAGGCTCAGTCAATATGTAGAGATGCGTTTTAGCAGCTCTTTAAAGTCCGAGTCAACGAAATCGAAAATCTCTTTCAATTCGTTACGGCTTACAGACGACCGAGAAAAATGAGAATATATTTTTAAAACTACACTTTCAACATCGATATCCAAGTATCATCATATTCGCATTGTTAAGTACATGAGCTAGATATCAGACCTAAACAAGCTTTTGTTTTGTTTTTGAAAAGACTGTATACTGAATTTTTTTTTTTTTACCAGTATTAGCATTGATATTGTCAACACAAAATGCTTGCACTGGTTGTAAATCTAAACCTGATTCGTTCAGAGAATTGATTAATCAATATGCTATGAAACTCGGTGTTTCCGAACATTCTTCAACAAACTCAACAATTTGCTGCAAACACAATTTTCTTTAGTAAAATATTGGATACACACTGGATAGAATTTTCAGTTCCTTTTGTTAGAGGAGTTTATACATAACTAACATAAAATTTTCAGTAGGCCTATTTTTCTTTAGGTCATCTATTAGGTTTTATTGGAACATCAGGCACAAAACGTTTTTAGTTGTGGCCTCGGCCTTTGCTTCCACAGGAAGTATTAGGTTCAACTTCGGAGTCATCAAAAAATTTGTGAACTATCTTGTTTTCACTGTTCAATAAATTGTTTTACTGTGTGAAATACAGGAATCGTTACTTGAGCGATTTTGTCATTTTCAGAGAAAACTTAAGGGCGAAAAACTTTGATACATTGCTACTAGATGAAACCGATTGTTTGCTTCTCTTGTGCTCAGCTCCCTGAGCATGTTGAGTTACGTCTCTCCGACCTCCATGAGCAACCTAAAAATCCTTATTACATTTACTGCAACGTCTCTTGTTAGCATTATTTGGGCAAGGCCTAAGCTAATCTTCGTCCTTCATCCTTTCTTTTCGGTCCATCATTGGATTTTGCACGTTTACAACTATCACTATTCGTATTGAAGGATTAGTTTAACAGCAAACATAAATAAACCCGTATTAATCACACACCATAACTATCAATTCACCCACAAGTCAGCATTCATTATGCTGAGTGCTGACTTCGACATTTTTTTTTAAATTTGCATTGCTCAGATCGCGACCTTTCAGTTTCGGCACCTGAAAGGTTTGACCGAAACAGAGCTATCATCATAGCAATGCCACTTTTTCCTTATTTTTTCATCATTCATTTATTTTCTTATGACAAAAGCAGTGGAATTGGAAGGGGAGGGAAAGGGAAATGAGACACACATACAACAAAACCGCACAAAACAAAACGAACCGAAGCAAATAAAATTTGAAAAGAATAACAAGTTTTCTATTTCTATGTATGCTATCTGAGAAATAAAAAAGATCAATATCAAAATTAGTTTATGCTACTCTCGTTTGCTTAACTCGAGTTAAGCCTGACTCTAACCCTTCAATTTATTCATTATTCATATTCGTAAAATCTTTATACTTAATCTTCCTTGTATGCTAGTAATATCTCCTTTCCTCGTTCAGTTTTTTTCATCATTCATTGCTTTTGTAGTTTTTATTCTTAACCTTGTTATGTTATCTTTTAATGTTATTTCTTCTCCTGGTTGTTCGAGTTTTCGCCTTGTATGACTTACTTTTCACCTGTTTTGGTTCTCTCTTGTACGGTAAACACTTCATTATGTGATTGTCACTATAACTTTTATTGGTTATTGGTTTACCACATCCTCCTCAAATATTCGCTATAACACATTACACGAACAGTTCACTAACACTACACAACTTACGTATAGTTTTCACTCTTATGTGAACTAAAAGCCGCATTTATGTAGTCATGATTCACGTCTTAAGGTTAGTATTATTTTCACTTAAAACACTTACACTTTATCTTCCATATTATTTTACGTATTTATTTCACTTTTATTTTCACTATCGCTTACTTTTAAGTCATGAATTTCCAATGTTCTTCCTATTTTATAATTATGTAAATCATTTTAGTGTATAATGTTCCCAATTGGATTTGCATATAACGATCGATTTAGGTATACCGACTTGAGGTCCAGGGCCGACTTGGAACACTTAGTGCAGACTCTGCACAGTTTCGTCCTTCCACTTTGTACGTCCAGTCTGAGACTCGCATGTCATTTAAAGGCGGCAATTCAGATACTGGATTGTGCTTCCATTCCGAGACATTTTTCATTAAAGATGTTTATATATTTACTATTTACACAAAACACACTTCTCGACACACACGAAAGAAAAAAGAACGAAACACACTCACTCTCGATACATCCGTAGTTCCTATGCGGTTTTATCCTGGGATATATCGATTGCATGCACACAATTTTTTTTCTGGGACACGGGAAATGGCAATGTTCTTGAAGGAGTACTCCGGTCCAGAAAGATTTACAGCTACTCTTCCATTCATTCAGCAACACTATTATGAAGTCATTCCTATTTCTCTGTATCTTCGGTTATTTACAATTTTTAATCATTTGTCCTATTATATTGTTCTCTTCTTAATTCTGAATAGTTCTTTGTTATTTTTATTAATATGTTGTAGTCCTCCTCATTAACTATACTTTCATTTATATCTTTCCTTCTTACTTGATCTCTTCCCTCCAACCGTTCTTCTAGTAATGGACACCATAATATGTGATGGTCTGGTGTGATTATTTCTTCACATTGACATCTTGGATGGCCTATCTGTCCCATTCTAAAAAGAGTTGTTCAAATGGGCCATGACCAGTAAGAAAATAGACTAATCCTGGATTCGGATCAAATGTTTCCATGATAATCTTATTCCAATATTTGGTATTATCCTGTATAATCTTCTTGACTTATTTGTTTCCTACCAATCATTATTCCAAATTTGTTCTATTTCATGATTTATTTCATCAAGAGTTTTTGCTTCCTTACATAATATTTCCAAAAATTTAATTGTATTTGATTTTTTAAGCCAATAGCATGCCGCTCTTTTTCTAATTATCATACTTATTGGCTTAAATCCCATGAAGACACTTAGAACTATATGGGGTATTGTGTTGAAAGCTCCACTGAATCTTATTAATAGATTCCTTTGCGGTTTATTAATGCTTTGTCTCAAGGTGTTATTTTCTAGTATTCTGTGTGCCTAAACACTTGAAGCATATGATATTGAAGAAATTCGTGTTTCTTGATATGTTAGCCATTATTTTTCTTCTCAATCTATATTTATACTTTGCTATCGTTACTAATTTATTTGCTACTTTGTGAGCCCTGTCGACAATATATTTTATGTGTGGTCCAAAACTTAAATTCTCGTCAACTTGAATTCCTAAATATTTAAATACGCTGTCTCCTTAATGTTATTAGTTCCTATCTTAATTGTAGGATTTCTACGTAGTTTGGTCCTAAATATAATATCTTTTGTTTCCTTTTCAGATAAGCGTAATTTAGATTTTTCACACCAATTTTAAAGTACGTTGACAATTTTCTCTGTCTTATTTTCTAATTCATTACGTGAGTTTGCTGAGATTATAATGGCTATGTCATCCCCAAATGCTAGAACTCGAACTGTAACTTCACTTAGGTTTAAGGTCTCGAGACAGATTTGTAACTGGATATCCCACATTTGTGAGCCCTTCTCCGTATTTACTATAAAGTTGCCTTATCGTTTGGTATTATGATTTTTCTGTCTGTGAAATAATTTTTAATTATATTTATTAGGTATAACGGTAAGCTCAATTTTTGAAGATTGTGTATTAGGGAAAATAACAACCTGATACAGGTTGTCAAAAGCACCTTCATTGTCTATAAACAGGGCCAACGCATATTTACTAGTAGATTTGCTTACATTAATTTGTTCTATAAAAATATTCAAAGTATCTTCTGTCGATTTACCCTGTCTAAAACCAAATTGTAATTATCATTAACAATGTTTCTAAATTTGTTTATTCTATTTCCTATTGTTTTTCAAAAATTTTGGAAATATTCTTCAGGAGGCAAATAGGTCGGTAGGAACTTACATCCATGGTTGGAAATGTTTGTTTCTTTAGTAATATATCGAATAATCTAGTTAAGTATTCGATCCAGAATTTTTTCTTCTTTTTATGGATTTTATTGCTTATTCCATCAAGACCTGGAGCCTTTCCTTTTTCAATTTATTTATAATTTATTCTACTTTGTTGTTAGATATTTGATTAATATTTTGTTGTTCTTCTAGTGAATTGGTATTTTCATACTGTCTTCTTAATTCTAATTGATTCTCCGTTTCATTTTCTTTTATATCTCTTGGTAATAATTTATTTGATAATTTCCGTAGTGTTCCCTCTCGCGTTCGTGTATAAGATCCATCGTTATTTCTTTTAGTTGATAGGATAGTAGGGTTTATTTTCTGCATTATTAAACTGTAAGGAATGTCCCATGGATCGATTTCAGTATTTTTCTTTAAAAAAAGTCCCAACTTTTCTTCTTTGCTGCAATTATTTCTTCAGTATGTTTCTGTTTTAATGTTCTGTAAATAGCTAACCTTCTTTGCCTAAGTATGGGCGATGTGGCTGCTTGATAGCTGTTTCTTTTCAGTCTAACAATGTTCTTGAGACGTTCTAATTTTGGTGTCCAAAATGCATTACAACTTTGTTTTATATTTCCATTGGAAGTAGATTTACATATAGCTTTTCTTGTGGCATAATCAATTTGCAATACCATATTATTTATAGCTTCGTTAGTTTCTAATTGTGGTAAATTTAGTATTTCTTCAAATGATTTCCAATCAATTTTCCGAAAATTATGTTTGTCGTTTTGATCTTTATATTCTACTACTAGTTCAAATGATATTACCTCATGATCTCTTGTAGTGATTTTATCTAAAACTATCCAGTTTCTAATTTTATTTGTCATGTTATCGGTACACATGGTAACATCTATAAAGGATTCCCCCTTTGAAGCCCCTCAAAAGTTGGGTGACTCTCTCTATTTAATACTAGTAGTCTGTTTTGTTGAATAAGATCTTCAAGTGCTTTTCCTTTGGTATCTGTAATTGAAGAGTTCCAAATGCTGGATTTTGAGTTCGCATCAACCGAAATTATAAGATTTTTATTAGGATGTTGCCAAATTAGGTTTTGTAATTTCTGTAGATTTGTAATTGAATGTCCATACTATATTGAAAATAAGGGCTTATAAGCCAAAAGCTGTATGCGCCATAAGAAATCTCTGTACAAACCATCTAGTTGTCACAATGTTTTGATATTTTTAATATTTCAAGTTCTTTTTTAATAACGACGATAATAGTGTTCAAATCATTACCTTCATATATTATTTCCGTACTCACTGGAAAGGAAAGAAGTTTATTGTTCGCAATATAATGTTCCTGTATAGCAACAATATCAATTTCATTAATTTCTGCATATCTTCTTAATTCCAACGTTGCCACCTTGGACCTTTGGGCATTGTTCTGCAAGATCTTTAATGTTTTTAATGTTTCATGTATTTTAGTATGTACTAAAGCTTCCATTCCTGATTTACTAAAATCAAAATATATTCTTCCATGTGCGTTAACCATTTGTTTATAGACGTTTTCCAAATTCCAGTATAATCCTCTGCTTTCAAATACTTCATCAGCTCCCATCCATTAGTTGGTAAACCATAAATGCTTAATTCCATACTATCAACCTCCTCCAATACTGGATTTGTGATGTTTCTTAATTTTTCTTGTAAATCGCAAACTATCTGCCTGGAAGCTAAATTTAAGATTTGTTTATCTTTAGGTTTAGTTAATTTATATATATATGATCCATTTTTTTCATAAAGAGGACGGAGGTCAGATATAGTTGGCCAACTTATTGTTCCTGTTTCTGTCAAGGTTATTATATCATCTTGTATCGGTTTTTCTTTTTCCGGAAACAAATTTTTTCTTCACTCCGAGTAAATGAATCTTTTAACTGGGGTACTGTTTCTTGTTTCGCGTCTTGGTTTGCCATTTAAGATTTTAAATACCTGTTCCTGATCCTATTTTCCAATAACATTTTAAGTTCTTCAGTATTTTTTTTTCTTTCAGTATTCTCAATTTTAATGTTATCCGTTCGTACACTCCGCATTAAAAAAAATGCGACAGCTAACACCGTGCAGCTCGGCCACCAAATATACACCTTCTTATCCCATAATCGTGTCTGGTAAAGAGACACCTCCCTCTCCTCCTTTCTTCTCTCCCATATCAAAATCAGCTAACAACATAAACACAATTCTAATTCCAAACTACACATGTACAGTATTAGTATCGATAAAATGAAATAACAAAACCGAGACGAAACAAGATTAAGTTGATTTAGGGAGAAACTCAAACACACACAATGAAAAATTGAATCCAATGGATGTCTATTACACAGAGGTTCAAAAATGAGGCAGACAGAGAGAAGGGGAAAGAAGAAGAAAAACAAAAGCGAGAAAAGATAAAAATGTGGAATTTTAAACTTAGTAAGAAAAGAACCTCCGTTACAAGAAATCCAACAGTAATATAGAAATAACGTTTGTTTTTATATATTCTTTTCAGGACTCTTCGAATATATAGAGGATGCTTGAAACATTCATTAAGTCACCTTCAAAAAGGATAGCATACTCAATTTCCAGTAGAACTGTAGATCTCACAGGCACATCTAAGATAATGTCAACAGTTTAACACATGATTTATTTTCGCGTGTTTCGGTTGTAAATTCGGTAGTGTTCATTGGACGTACTGATGCAAACTACATTCTGATAAACCTAGTAGGTAGCGTAAGTCATATCTACCATTCCAGACTACTAATGCAAAGTGAACAAAAAAAAGAAAGAAACAAAATGAAAAAGAAAGAAAGATAAAACTGAATGAGTGCTATTTTACTGGTAAATTTTTATCAGAAATATCCTATATTAAAAGTCGAAACCGTATCATCATGAGAAGTTATAAATGTTCAAATGTAAAATTGCATGTTCCTTATAGATGAAGCAGACCTTGCATTTTTCAAATTTCACCGTGAATTAAATCACATTAAATTATAGGATGGAAAGAAATTTGTATCGAACTAGTATAAATAAAATTTTGTTTCCAAATAACCAAAGAGGTTGCCATTTTCTAGTCTTTTCCGAAGATTTATCTGTTCCGAACATTCAGCACCACTTCCATCTCTTGCGAATATAACGTTGTAATTTGCACAGATAGAATGAACATGCTAGAGCTCAAACGGATTATAGTGTCAGTCGGATGATGTTGGTTAGCTTGTGGACCACCACTGGGTCGACTATTCAAACCGGTAGTGACCCGGTGATTCGATTGAGACTGGGTAACCCAGATGATAAAAACGATAATTTGCTTGTTCCGTTGCGTTTAAACAGTATTTTTTTCAGAGATGACCAGGACTGGAGATGTTACCCCAGAGCACGAAAAACTCGATGCTGGAGTTGCCAGTTCATTACATTTTCTACCCCAGGTCTATCTGCCTATTGTTTTAACTTTGGAACACGCACATGCACACGAAGTGCGTGTGTATGTGAGAGAGAAAGAAGAAGTGAAAGATGCAACGACAGGATAGGGAAACGTCAAGAAAGAGAGAGGGGGGGACGAATATAAATATGAAACTTACTTATCATTATAGTGTATGATGAAGAACGCACACACTGTTTATTCGAATTCTCGACAGTGATGCTTTGTAAGTTCTCCAACAGAAGATAAATCTACGTTTGCAGCCGTTATTTTATGCGAAAAAGTAATATTACCTGACGGGGAATCAAACCGAGATTTTTCGCTTCGAAGTCTGGTACTTTACCACTACACCACCGATTGTTTTACCCAATCTTTCTTCAACCAATGCTTTAATATTATTTCTGAGAACGATGATACGAAAAGTGTTTACTGCAGATCAATGAAGTGTTTCGAATGTCCTGATAAATCCCTTGCCCTTTCACAACCAACATTCGTAAATCGTCTCTATCATGATAAAGGTGTTTGCTTCCACATTTTTTGCGTTCCACGTCTAATATTAGAAATCGATTCTTCACTATCACTTCGTAAAAAATGCAACTTTGTCGTGAACAGGACTCGAACCTATGATGGACAATTTTATTAATCGTAACTCCTTACATTACCGCTACACTATCCTGCCACCTGAAACTAGAAGCCAAACATTATTTACTTCAGCCTTGATCATTGGAAGGATCAAGCTTCTTCCTGTAAGATGTTTAGCACCTAAGTGCACAACGAAATTAATTTATTCAACGACCTAGAGAGAAATTAGTGCCCACTAATAAAGGAAACCACATTCAATCCAGGAAAAAAATATAGAAATAAAAACATATTATGCAGTTATTTTACCGTGCAAGTTCAAAAATACGCGAATAATAATAATAATAATAATAATAACCTATATTATAAAATTGAAAGTGGATGTAACTTACAGTCCCTTGAACCACCCGACCGATCTCGATCAAATATTCAACATTGATTATATTCGGACCTGTAAGTATTTTTATCTATTTGTTTTGATGGTGTTACTCAGGGGAGAAGGGGATGGAAAATATAAAAAAATAAACAAAACTTAATAAGTCTTGAATCAAACGACCAATCTGGATGAAATTTTCAACATAGATTACGTTTGTGTATGGAATGCTTTTAATCATTTCACTTTGATGGTGGAATGTAGGAAATGGGAGGACGGGGAGATATACAAAAATCAAGGTAATTAAAATTAAAAATGACTATGATAATGAGTTAATATGTCTTGAACCACCGGACAGATCTGCATCAAATTTTCAACACGGATGAAGTTCGAGCCTGGAGTGGTTTTCATCTTATCACTTTGACGCTAAAACTTAGAGGAGTGGAGGGGAAGGGAAAGATATATAAAAATAAATAAAACTTAATAACTCTTGAACCACCAGAACGATGTCGATCAAATTTTTAACATAGGTGAGGTTCGGGCATGATGTGGTTTTTGTTATTTCTCTTTGACGCTAAAACTTAGAGAAGGGGAATGGGTAAGGGAGATATATAAACATAAATATAATTTAGTAAGTCTTGAACCACCGTACCAATCTCGATAAAATTTTCAACTTAGATGAAGTTGGAACACGAGATGGTTTTCCTCATATGATTTTGATGGTGTAACTAAAGGAAGAGGGAAGGATAGCAACATCTAAAAGAGAAAGAAAAATGACCGATCTTAGTATCGAATCTATAAGTTTTGGAGTCGCTGAGATAAACAGTGACACATTTGATGCCGTTTAAATCCAAATTCAGCCCGCAACATGGAAGAGGGGGAGACATAGAAATGATCAAAATAACCAATTTCATTATGAAATTCATAGTTTTCCGAATGGGTGCTCCCGCAACATGGGAAGGGGGGAATATATAAAACTCATCGAAAATGACCGATATCAACGAGTGCTTTACTAATAGTAAAAAGTGACTGAATAACGGAGTATATTATTTTTCTCAACTAAGCCCAAGAAAGCGGCCAATTGATGCTAATAATAATAATAATTATTATTATTATTAATATTAATATTATTATTATTAGCGTACTTTTGAACTTGCACGGCAAAATTACTGCATAATATGTTTTTCCTTCTGTACTTTTCCTGGATTGTATGTTGTTTCATTTATTAGTGGGCACTAATTTCTCTCTAGGTCGTAAAACAAATTATTTTCATTGTGCACTTATATGCAAAACATCTTACAGGAAGAAGCTTGATCGTTCCAATAATCAAGGCTGAAGTAACTAATATTTTGCTTCTAGTTTCAGGAGGCAGGATAGTGTAGTGGTAACGTAATGGAGTTACGATTAATGAAACTGTCCAGCATAGGTTCAAGTTCACGCCAAAGTTGCATTTTTTACAAAGTGATAGTGAAGAATCGATTTCTCATATTAGACGTGCAATGCTTAAGAATGTGGAAGCAAACACCTTTATCATGATAGAGACGATTGACGAATGTTGATTGCGAAAGGGCAAGGGATTTACCAGGACATTCGAAACACTTCATTGATCTGCAGTAAACACTTTTCGTATCATCGTTCTGAGAAAGAAATATTACAGCATTTGTTCTGGAAAATTTGGGTAAAACAATCGGTAGTGTAGTGGTAAAGTACCAAACATCCAAACGTAAAATCTTGGTTCGATTCCCCGTCAAGTAGTATAAATTTTTCGCATAAAATAATGGCTGCAAACCGAGACTTATCTTCAATTGGAGAACTTACAAGCATCACTGTCGAGAATTCGAATAAACTGTGTGTGCGTTCTTCATCATATACTGTAATGATAAGTATGTTTCACATTTATATTCGTCCCCACTCTCTCTCTCTTTCTTGACGTTTCTCTATCCTGTCGTTGCATCTTGCACTTCTTCTTTCTCTCTCACATACACACGCACTTCATGTGCGTGTGCGTGTTCCAAAGTTAAAACGGAGCAAGAGACCCATAGACCTGGTCTGGAAAATCTAATTAATTGGCAACTCCAGCATCGAGTTTTTTCTGCTCTGGGGATAACAAATCCAGTCCTGGTCATCTCTGAAAGAAATGCTGTTTAAACGCAACGGAATTAGCCAAATATCTTTTTTATCATCTGGGTTACCGAGTCTCAGTCGAATTACCGGGTAACTACCGGTTTGAATAGTCGACACAGCGGTGGTCCATAAGCTAACCAACATCATCCGACTGACACTATAATCCGTTTGAGCTCTAGCGTCTTTATTCTATCTGTACAACGTTATATTCGCAAGAGATGGAAGTGATGCTGGATGTTCGGAACAGATAAATCTTCGGAAAAGACTAGAAAATGGCAACCCTTCTGGTTATTTATAAACAAAATCTTATTTTTCCTAGTTCGATACAATTTTCTTTCCATCCTATAATTCAATGTGATTTATTCACGTTGAAACTTGAAACATGCAAGGTCTGCTACATCTATAAGGAACATGCAATTTAACATTTGAACATTTGTAACTTCTCATGATGATACGGTTTTGACTTTTAATATAGGATATTCCTGATAAAAATTTACCAGTAAAATAGCACTCATTCAGTTTTATCTTTCTTTTTCATTTTGTTTCTTTCTTCTTTTTTGTTCACTTTGCATTAATGGTCTGGAATGGTAGATCTGACCTACGCTACCTACTGGGTTTATTAGAATGTAGTTTGCATCAGTACGTCCAATGAACACTACAAAATTTACAACCGAAACACGCGAAAATAAAACATGTTAAACTGTTGACATTATCTTAGATGTGCCTGTGAGATCTACAGTTCTACTGGAAATTGAGTATGCTATCCTTTTCGAAAGTGACTTAATGAATGTTTCAAGCATCCTCTATATATTCGAAGAGTCCTGAAAAGAATATATAAAAACAAACGTTATTTCTACATTACTGTTGGATTTCTTGTAACGGAGGTTCTTTTCTTACTAAGTTTAAAATTCCACATTTTTATCTTTTCTCGCTTTTGTTTTTCTTCTTCTCTCCCCTTCTCTCTGTCTGCCTCATTTTTGAACCTCTGTGTAATAGACATCCATTGGATTCAATTTTTCATTGTGCGTGTTTCAGTTTCTCCCTAAATCAACTTAATCTTGTTTCGTCTCGGTTTTGTTATTTCATTTTATCGATACTAATACTGTACATGTGTAGTTTGGAATTAGGATTGCGTGCATGTTGTTAGCTGATTTTAGTATGGGAGAGAAGAAAGAGGAGAGAGAGGTGTCTCTTTACCAGACAAGGTTATGGGATAAGAAGGTGTATATTTGGTGGCCTAGCTGCACGGTGTTAGCTGTCACAATTTTGTTGATGCGGAGTGTACATAGTTATTCTTTTCTTGACTTAACTGCGTTTCCTTTTATTTCCAAGAATTCCTCCATCCTTCTTTTGTCGACTATAGAACGTTGTGTTGCTATAGAGCTTGCTGAGGTTGATTATAGAATGCTGTGTTGTTGTAACATATCGGCTCAAGGATTCCACCACTTACACAGTAGTTATGAATGCGCGCACAAATAGGAAGAGTGTATGGATAGTACTCAATACTTCACGCACCAAAGCTTTAACTCAACTAAACTAGTGCAGTAGTTGCCAGACTCAATGGTGTATATATCGTATAGATGAATGCCAAGTGTTTGTTTACGCATTTTGAAAGAAAATTACCTCGCAGCATAAGCGGAGTTGGGAATTGTTTGCTGGGGTCAGATTTTTGTCGGTCTCGGACCTTTCATTTCAGGAATAAAGATGGTCATGAAGTCAGAAATAAAGATGGTGAAGTTGTCAAAATGTTGGGAGGAGAATGGCCTCCATAGCTCCGCCCATGCCTCGTAGTTAAAGCATTAGAAAATCCTGGGTGGAGCCGGAAAAAAACCTCAAAGCCGTTTCTAACTTGCTTCGGATAATGAGACTGCCTGTATGGTTTACGACTGTATGAATCACTGGTAGAGGATAGATTTCTGCCGTTCTTTTTCTTCCCACGACCAACTTCTTTCTCATCTCCAGGTTTTGTGGCTTTCTTATAAACTTGCTGAAATTATGATAGATTTGGGCAGAATGCTAAAAGCAAGATGCTAGATGCTAAAGACATGCAAATTATGCTAGATCTAACATCATTATGCTAGATCTGGCAACGCTGGCCCGCACTATTAGCACAGGAGAGTCCGTGAAGGCCCTTCTTGTTTACGACACATCTACAGGCAGGACATCTGTGTTGCACGCAAACATCTGCTCCCAACCACAGTGCACTGGCGATTCGAGGGAAGATGAGTCCTAAAGAAGGTGGTGGGATAGCATCGAGCCAAGCGCCTGCTTCAGGAGATGATGTAGCTAGGAGTCTGGCCTTGTCTTCTGGGTTATCAGATGACTGAAGTAGAGAAGAAAAGTAATGATTTATAATGGGATCATCTCAAGGGGATTGTAATCCTCTCTTATCAAGATCAGGGGGGTCTGATCACACGATAAAGGACCACTTAAAAATGCTGTCGTTGACATCCGAATCCATTACAAAGCTAAGATCTTGTTGGAGAATGGTCTCGATCAATAGCTTAGAGCCGTAGAATGAAGACAGAAAGGATGAAATAGCCAAGTCCATGGCGCGGCAAATGCCGAGACCTCCGTGGTTAACAGGGAGAAACACCTGCAACCAAGAGTTATTGTTGAGTGAGGAATTCAGGATAGATTCTAGACCGGTTTTTAAGGTGTTGTCATAGCATTCCAGAAGATCAGCATCCCGCCAAGATGGAGCACAGCGAAGAAAGTATAGCAGCCTTGGCATTGACAATGAGGCGCGTAGTAGGTAAAAGGCAGTGTGTGTTGAAATCAAGGAAAGACGTGTACAGAAGAATTCTAATTTAGAAATTTTGTCTTTTAAATATATTGAGATAAAAAGAAAGAAAGAGAGTAGATAGATAGAAGCAAATTATACAAGGTAGAGAAAAGCAAATATTTTACTGAATATCACAAATGACGAGTAGAGACCTACAAAAAATATCACAAGCACCAATATATGAAAACCACGAATCGAATGTAACATGCAAACCCTAAAAATAGTGAAAAAAGCTACTTTTTTAGTTCAACATACATCCTCGTACACCATGCTTTCAGAAGGGTGGCACCTTTTCTTGGTGTCTCTCAGCTTGCTACATAGTCGCCCTCTATAGGCATAGGATGCATTACGAAATACGAGATTGAACGGTAGTTTACTCTGTGAATCTGCTTTGAAGAAAATGGGGCATCGAAAGGAGTTAAGTCTAGTGATTTCAACAAAGTGATTGGAAACTTTGCCTTAAAAGTAAGTCACTTAAAAACATAGGAAAAATTGTGAACAAATCCCATTTAACTATTCAGTACATTGTGAGCAATGTTAAATACAACGGCTCAACCAGAAATGTACCGCATGGGGCGCCAGAAAAGAAACTAAATGAGAGAGATGAACGATTGATTGTGTATAAAATCTAAAGAAATCCTAAAATTAGTGTACCCAACTTCGTTCAGCAGTAGAAAGTGTGCGTGAGAGAGTAGTGTCCAAGCAGACATTCTGTAGAGTGCTGTGGAAAAACTTCTACCATGGTGGAAGAGTAAGGAAAAGGTCATATGTTTTTCCATAGGAAAAGTAAGGAAGCAGGATTTTCCTTCCTAACATATGGCCTTTTTCTTACTCTTCCACCATGGTAGCCGTTTTTTTCACAGCACTCTATAGATACTTTGGGGTCACTTTGTATATATAAACAAATTGCTTTGAATATAGGCGTATCTGTCCAGTTGCGAAAGATTTGTTGCTCACAAACTATCGTAACTCAAGATACGACTGTTTGTGAAAATACTTTATATCCTTCATCTTGAGATACGACACAGTGACGTCATCACCACCGTCAAAATAACGCACATTACAGATGTGTCGTTTCGGGAAATTGTAGAAGTCAGTGTATGCAACTACATAATAAAATATCTCAAATTTCGATTATTTTTTTAGATACGACACTGTGACGCTGTCGACGGTATAACAGGGTAAAATTTACTGTCATGTCTGGGTATAATAAACGGTTTTGCGAACTGTAAATATTTTAACAACCGATTCTAGCTAATCGACTGAATAGCACCACTGGTTTTACAGTGAGTTCTATACGATAACTAAGCAGCGATTCCGACAGGATTTTTAGTTTGGGGGTGTTAAGTCAAAATTGGGAGGGTGCAAGTGGTTTGCACGGTTTGTACCGAATTTTGACTATAAAAAATTTAAAGTTGGAGTTCTTTAAAGAATGTTGGTGATAATTATCCACCACAACTACCAGAAACCTTCTAATAAGATATTAATTTCGTAAAATGACATAAATAGGGTGAAACGGGAGCAGATAAAATTTTAGTACTTTTCCACAAATCTAGTACCTTATTTTCTGCGTAAGTTTTTTGGTGAGTGGTCACATTGGTCATATAAATATAGCACGGTGAGTTATCAGTTGTGGAAGATGGACACTTTCTGTAACTATAATAATTGGCAAATTTATACATATAGGTTTTATTGAATTGAAACGTATAAAAATACTGTGCTATTATTTAGTGTCTACTTGGTGTCTACTCACTAGTGTCTGCTTGGACACTACTTTCCCACTCACACTTCCTACTACTGGACGAAGTTGTGGTGCACTAACTTTAGGATTTCTTTAGATTTTATACACAATCATTCGTTCATCTCTCTCATTTAGTTTCTTTTCTGGCGCCCCATGCGGTACATTTCTGGTTGAGCCGTTGTATTTAACATTGCTCACAATGTACGGAATAGTTAAATGGGATTTGTTCATAATTTTTCCTATGTTTTTAAGTGACTTACTTTTAAGGCAAATTTTCCAATCACTTTGTTGAAATCATCACTTAACTCCTTTCGAGGCCTCATTTTCTTCAGAGCAGATTCACAGCGTAAACTACCGTGCACTTTGGTCTTTCGTAATACACCTTATGCCTCTAGAGGACGACTATATAGCAAGCTCAGAGATATCAAGAAAAAGTGCCGCCCTTCTGAAAGAATAATTGGTATACGAACAAACATGTTGCATGAAAAAAGTAGCTTTTTGTCTTTTCACTATTTTTAGTGTTCGCATGTTACATTTGGTTCGTGGTTTTCATGTATTGTTGCTTGTGATATTCCCGTACAACAAACTGAAAGAAACCAGCACACAAAGTTCACATTTTGGCTGTTACAGAGCAATTTCCCCAGTATATTCATACAGTACGAACAAGTGTGTTATATACTGTATCTTGGAAACAACTTATCCAAGATAGAAGCTTGCAAAAAGTATTGAAAAGATCTTAATTGTGGAAAGGATCAACAATTGTATGTATATGCGTTTCAAATATAAATAACTGTTACCACTACACTCATGTGATCCTAGTTCTCCTTTTTGATATCTGAGCATTTGAGATTAAAAAATAAAGCATCTTGTTCTGAGAGATCTCATAATTTATTTATTTATTTATTTATTTCGGAAAAACAACAGGCAAATGCCTAATTAAAGTTTTCCCTTATTGTAAAGTATATTTAATACACTGTAAAATACATATATAATAACATACTATGATCTCAATTCTATTGTAATACACTCTAAAATACACATATAATAAGATATTAATATGAAAGTAAAATATACGTTAAAATACAAATAGCACGATATACAGGATACAACAAATTTATGTAGAATGGAAATTTTGTTTGTAACTAAAAATATCTATATCTGGGTGTTCTTGTGACATCTTATTGTACAATATACTCATTTTTCTGACAGGCGATACATCTAATGCATTAGTCCTTTGCGCTGAGAGATGGAATATGTCATTATGGGGTCTCGTTGCTCTATGTGGGACGCGAGTTTTGATTTCTGATAACAAATATTCTGAATCTATTGCACCATGATTTATTTTATGTAAGAAAGATAATATGAAATGACTTCTTCTGCTTTCAAGAGATTGTAATGAATATTTGTTTCGAAGACCTTCGTAGTTCTCAAATTTTGGACATACTGTTTCTTTGTCCAATTTTGAATGTTTTCGGTTTTATTTATATATTTCTTACTATTAGAACCCCATATTATCGCTGCATATTCCACCTTAGACCGTACATAGGCAGTGTGTAACGTTTTGAGAGCATTAGTATTAGAAAAATCACCTGCTAATCTCATCACAAAGCCAAGATTCCTAAAGGCCCCACCAATTACTCTGTTGACATGAATATCGAATGATAGGTTTGATTGCAGAGTGACTCCAAGATCAGTAACATAATCCACTCTCTCAATTGGCGTTTGATTAATAGTATACACATTGCGTAGATAGTTTATTTTCCTGGTGTATGATATTACTTTACATTTTCTAATATTTACTAGCAACTTGTTGGATTCACACCATTGGGAAATAGCATTAATGTCATTTTGCAAAGAAATTGCGTCTAATTCCGTGGAGATACTGCGATACATTTTTAGATTGTCAGCAAACAAAAGTTTGTGAGAAGATGTTATTACAGGTGGTAAATCGTTAACAAATAGTATAAATAACAGAGGTCCTAAGTTCGATCCCTGAGGCACACAAGAGTCTACGACATTTCCTTAGTTAAAATATTCTTGTATCGAACGCGATGTTTCCGTTGGTAAAGATAGGATGCTATAAGTTGTTGAAGATTTTGTGAATGTCACAAGTTTGCTTAGAAGTATATCGTGATTAATTACGTCGAACGCCTTGGAGAAATCTGTATAAATTACATCTACTTGTTCTTTTTTATCAACTTGATTAGCTATAAAATGTGTAAGTTCTGAGAGATTAATTACAGTTGACCTCTTTGGCATGAAACCATGTTGATAGGGAGATATGACTGACCGTACATGTGAATATATTTTGTCGTATATAATAATTTCAAATATCTTAGATGGGGCAGATAGTATTGTTACCGGTCGATAATTTTTTATTTGGTCTGTAGGACAGCCTGTTTTGGAAATGGGACAGACGTCACCAATCTTCCCTTTCGTAGGAAATGTAGAAGAAGATATTGACTTGTTAAAGATAACTTGTAGGGGATGTTTCAGTATTTCTGAGCAGCCTTTAATGATATATGGTAGTATTTTGTCTGGTCCAAAAGATGACCGTGGTTTAAGGTTTTTAATAGCATTCTCCACATCTTCGATATCTATAAAGTTAATGTTTAATTTGTCCAGGATTTCCTTATTATTGTGTTGCTCCATAGGAATAAAATTGTAGCTCGATTTATTGTGTGTCACTTGAAAATTTGTCATGGACGCGTTTGCAATATCAGCATCGTCACTCAAAGTTTGACCATCTTAATAAAAGATATTACTTCCCGAATTACTCCTTTTATTCTTAACATACGCCCAGAAAGTCTTAGGATAATTTATAATATTGGCCTCACAGCTGTTTAAATATATATTGTATGCATTAGAAATTTCTTTTTTAGAAAGAGCTCTCAATTCTTTAAATTTATTATAGTGATAAAGTGCGTCCCGAGAACCCTGCTTCCATTTCTTATGGTGATATGATGTGCTCTTAATTAATCTAATTAAGTCACTTGAAAACCAAGTAAGATAATTGAATTTAGCTCTTTTTCTCGGGATGCATCGGTCAAAAATAGAATAGGGTATATTATAGAAAAAAATCCACAGAGTCATCTACAGTCAAACTATCTGTGATAGGTTCCCAATTTGTTAGTGATATCGATACAGTTTATCAAAGTCATCTTTAAAAAAATTACAGTCTCTTGCTTCGCTTTTGTTTGTACACTTAGCATTTCTAGAATTAATACATTTATATTCAGCTAGGAGGGCTGGGTGATGAGCATGCTCCGGTAAAAGGGAAGGGTGTTCGTGTATGACCTTTACACTGGTAAGATTCGAGAGTATTAGGTCAAGCGTTTTGCCATACGAGTTTTTAATATTATTGTAGCTTTGTAAATTATAAAAATTCATTAAGTGAAATAATTCTTGACAGGTTCCAGTAGATGTTAAAAAAATTGAAATCAGTTCCCGTGACCTGTGAGAGATTATAGTGGCCTGTCAGAAGAATGTTACTCTTCGGTTGTAATACACTAAATATGTATTCAAAATATTCTCTATATGTTGATTGATTTGACCCAGGTGAAATATATATAAGACCAATATATATACAATTAACCGTATCTACAAAAACTTTTACTGTAGTACAATCAACACCAGGAATGTTTGGGGAAGGAATTTTCTGCACACGATATTTTTATTTACAGCTAATACAATACCACTACCCAATTTCTTCCAGAAGTAACAATATTTCTGTCATACCGCCAGG
Organism: Thermobia domestica; assembly: GCF_964235325.1. Taxonomy (NCBI): domain Eukaryota; kingdom Metazoa; phylum Arthropoda; class Insecta; order Zygentoma; family Lepismatidae; genus Thermobia; species Thermobia domestica. Next base: position 140,874,931 of record NC_137469.1, on the reverse strand, counting down.
ACATACCACGAATCAAAGAGTTCAGAGTCATTATGACTGTTAGTAAGCCAAGATTCAGTTAATGCAATTGTCTGATAATTGTTACTTAATACATTTTCGGTCAGCGTTCTTAATTTGGTACGAGTTCCCCTTACGTTTTGAATATATATAGCCATCTTTCCCCTTAACTATATTGTCACTTTCACCTCTCACTTCGAATGTTTTTGTACTTACGGAAGTGTCCTTGGTGCACCCCCCTCATGCTGATATCTTTCTGCCTGCCTTGGAATGTCCAGATAGAGGGCTGGGGGAGGGAGCGGATGCTTGGTTTTCTTGTCGCAGATGCTGTCCAGGTTTTCTTTGTTCTTGATTGACAGGTGCTTTAGGCGATTCAGGTGGCTGATTGTAAATTCCCTCGGCTTGGTCAGTTTCTTGGAAATACCTGTCTTCACTGTTCTGCAGTTCGGCAAGCGTGAATCTTTTCCCTTCAATATACAAATATCGGAAATTGATATTTGCATATTTTCCTTCTTTGCGCGGTTTCATTAAATAATATTGTAACTGTTTACGTTCCTGTCTTACAGAACTGGAGTAATCTTGGTCCACATAAATGTTTGTACCCCGAAGTTTATTTCTATTTTTTAATACGTGTTCCTTTTTCTTATCACTTAAAAATTTACATACTATGGGTCTTGTTCTGCCCTGACACTTTCTTCCAACGCGGTGAGCCCTCTCTATGTTGATCATCAGTTTCCATTTGCAGTCGGTCGTTTAGCAAATCACACAATTTTTTATCTTTGTAGTTGCCCAGTCTTCATTCCCTTCCTCCTTCACCCCATAAAACACTAAATTTTGTCTTCGTGACCTGTTTTCAAGATCGTCAATTTTTTGTTGTAAGAACGTAGTATAGCGATGTAGCTCACTTATTTAACTTGTCACTTCCAATAATTTCGTTTCGATGGTATCTACTCTTTCAACCAGTTTTGTTACTGTTTCCCTTAATGTTTTGATTTCAGTTGTTAAGCGTTCATTAGCTGCACAAAGGAATACCACTTCAACCACTACTTTTTCATTGGACGCGCGAAGAGATGATAATATATCTTTAATTTCAGCAATGTCGTTGCATTGAGTGCTAGGAGGCCCAGGATGCTGCTCTACACCCCCGATGATTAACAAAGTAAATATTATTAATCCGTAGGCAAAAAACACTTTCGTAACCTTATAGCTGTAAGGATTTCTAACAACAAGGATACTTAAACTATAAATTTACAGATCTCGGGTTCGACAGCGTCACAAACTGTCGTATCTCAGTTTTCTAAACTTTTCAGGAGAGCGATTTTTAGGTTTTCACACAACTTTGAACAGCCATAACTCAAAATCTATTTTACCGAAAAGAGTGAAAATTTACCAACTTAAATCATAAGAAATCAGTGTAGAAAGTTCTATGGAATTTGCCTGTAAAACTTTGTGGAAAATTTGGCGGGCAAAAGATACGACAGTTTGTTACTATGGAAATCCTCTCTTGTATGAAAGATACGATGCATATTTTTTATATTGAGAACTACATTAATAGATGAACAATCGGAATATATTGCACTTTTATTGAAAACATTCCTGTTTATTACACAAAATAATTTAACAAACGCTTCCTGAGATTCATGAGGGTAAAAAGAAATTCCTGAAAACACACAAGAAACACAACGTTAAGAGCGTACTAACCATAACATAAAATAATGCCAGAATATAAAATCTTGCAAAATAATTTGCAGATTTCATGCTTTGATATTGCACTTGACAAGGATGGCTAATATTGTAAGTTTCTGTAAAATTGAACACGTTCATAGTTTCGAATGATTGGAGTTGGGCCCGGACACAGTGATAACGAGTCCTCGTACTTCTCTGGAGATAATTTTTGACAAGTCTGCAAAGTAGGAACTTCTATCTGGTGGATTCAATCTGTGTCCTTTTCTGGGAAAAAGTTCTGTAAGTGTCCTCAAAACGATTTGTCAAACTGAATGGAGTTTGGATAGTCTTATTTCACTTTCACTTCGCGAATTTCCGTTCAATTGATTGGATCTATATTTTCATCACGTCTAACTGACAGAATTAAAAGACATTGGGGCAGAAATCTACTCTCGTACATTGCTTCTGTCAACACAATGAACGTTATATGGGTTCTTTCTCCTGGTCAGTTTAACAATCGGTTGAAGTTGCCAGGGTACAAAATTACTGCCACAGTGCTTAAAAGATGTGCTTATTGCAGTATCGACTGAATCTCCCTCATTTTGTCTATGCCGAGATTCAAAGAATTAGAGAGAAATTTCTCTGATGTTCTTACGTGTTTTCACCGCATATCCCATCATAGCAACCAATCTGAACTCCTACTAGGACCATCCTGTATTTCTCTAACTCATTCGTTACGAATTTTAACACTTCTGCCCTATAAAGACTTCTAATATTCCATGTTCCAAATCTCATGCCCATTTTCTTTTGCTGAGGTCGTGCCAAGTTATCAGTCCTTCTACGAGGCTTCTGTAAATGTTTTCGAAAAAGATTTTTTTTTTTTTTTTTTTTACAGGATGAGCTTGTTAGCCTTACCCAAACACCCAAGCTGGAGGGCCACTCCTTGCCTGTCCGCGACTGCTTATTCAGTATTTTCGCAGCTAACCTCTGTATCTAAAGGCCTTCTCTTCGATCAGCAACCTCAGGACGCCGTATGCCTTGGAAATATATGTATACGGTCCCACATTGATCAAGTATAACATTCTAGCTAATAAGTTTATTTGCTTCGGCTGTTCCGAGCTTAAGATATAAGTAAAAATACATTAGGAACAAATGATAAAGAAACTAAGTCTACCTGATGGATAACTATAAGAAATGATATAAAAAGCAATGAGTTTATCAGTACGGGACTGTATACCTACTTTGAGGCCACTTTGTATATATAAACAAATTGCTTTAAATATAGGCGTATCTGTCCAGTTGCGAAAGATTTGTTGCTCACAAACTGTCGTAACTCAAGATACGACTGTTTGTGAAAATACTTTATATCCTTCATCTTGAGATACGACACAGTGACGTCATCACCACCGTCAAAACAACGCACATTACAGATGTGTCGTTTTGGGAAATTGTAGAAGTCAGTGTATGCAACTACATAGTAAAATATCTCAAATTTCGATTATTTTTTTAGATACGACACTGTGACGCTGTCGACGGTATAACAGGGTAAAATTTACTGTCATGTCTGGGTATAATAAACGGTTCTGCGAACTGTAAATATTTTAACAAGCGATTCTAGCTAATCGGCTGAATAGCACCACTGGTTTTACAGTGAGTTCTATACGATAACTAAGCAGCGATTCCGACAGATTTTTAGTTTGGGGGTGTTAAGTCAAAATTGGGAGGGTGCAAGTGGTTTGCACGGTTTGTACCGAATTTTGACTATAAAAAATTTAAAGTTGGAGTTCTTTGAAGAATGTGGGTGATAATTATCCACCACAACTACCAGAAACCTTCTAATAAGATATTAATTTCGTAAAATGACATAAATAGGGTGAAACGGGAGCAGATAAAATTTTAGTACTTTTCCACAAATCTAGTACCTTACTTTCTGAGTAAGTTTTTTGGTGAGTGGTCACATTGGTCATACAAATATAACACGGTGAGTTATCAGTTGTGGAAGATGGACACTTTCTGTAACTATAATAATTGGCAAATTTATACATATATGTTTTATTGAATTTAAACGTATAAAAATACTATGCTATTATTTAACAACAATGTAATACAAAAGTAACTAAACTACGATCAGACTGTTTCTAATAGTTATACAGTCCACACACAAAAAGAATATATTGCCTTCAAGAAAGGGTCATATACATCGTGAACTTGCTAGTCAAAGTGATTAAACTTCGCAAACCGGTCTTTGAGCTTCGTAGTGAAAGTAAACAAAGAATTTCAGCGAGTGCTATTGGCTTTCACCTAGAGATTTGTTAAGCCGAAACTTACTAGTCATGGGCAGCGTAAGTACCGGGTATATTCTTTCTTCCAATAGCATAGTCTTTCATGTTAATATGTTTTCTCTTTCCTTTAATTGATGTTTCTACACTTTATCTAGAATTTTGTAGAAGAGGAAGGGAAAACTCAATTAGAGCTCATCCACGTAACTCACTCGAACTTTCCTAACCGTCACTTCTTAGAACTGAACCATCACCCAGTGTGACCACCCAGCAAAAATATTTCGTACTAACCTGTCCAGAAAAAAGGTATTAGATCTGGGGAAAAAGTGCTAAAATTTTGCGTTTCATCCTATTCATGACATTTTACGATATTATTATCTTATTAGAACGTTTTCAGCAGCTCCCCTTCCCTGTGTGAAGGGAGTGACTCATACATTCTTCAAAGAACCCCATCTTTATTTTTATTTATTTATTTTTTATTTATTTATTTATTTATTTATTTATTACAGTGAAAATCCGATATAAATCGTGCAAACCAATAACACCCTCCCAATTCTGAGTTTACATTCGCAAAATAAAAATCCTGGTGGAATCCTTGGTTAATTGTCATACTAAAACTCACTGTAAAACCAGTAAATAGCACAAGTATGACAAATATAGAGGATGTCAAGAGAAAATCTAGCTTATTGAGAAAATCTAGTTTTAATTCCTTAATAGCCTACTGTTTAAACAGATCACGAAATATATAATATTGTTTACTGTGGTTATTTATTAGTTTTAACCCTTCGGTCTCTGACACTTTTGTACTTCCTATTTTTCTCGATAGAATTGACTATAAGTTACAGCACGAAATCGATAGAAATGGATCTGTTTCCTCACGACACCCTTAACAGTGAAATTTTCGTACATTGCCAAATTTTCATGAGATTCCTCTTTCTCTCCCAAATGTATTTATGAGAAAAGAAGAGGAGGAGAAAAGTACTAGATTTGTTGGTGTACTAAAGTAGTATAAAAGGTATTAGATCTAGTACGAAAGTACTAGCGGTGGACACACTGCCGTGAGCCCCTGAACTCAGGTTTTATACGTAGTATTGGGGAACGTTCTCCCTAATTGGTCGCAGATATGGAGGTTTCTGCTCGTGGCTTGTGAAGCCTCATCAGTTTTATTCTGTATCTTGTCTGCATACGTACATATTCGACTAAAGGCGCTCTTCATATTTTTGTCTCGCAAAAAAATACATGACTGCTACACTATTGGCATAAAACAATACAAGCGCAAACCTAAGTAGAGACATAACAAATAGGTTCTTTCCTCTTTATACTCTTAGGCCCGTATTTATAAATCTCCCCTAATGCTAGGGGAGACACCTAAGGGAAACTTACGAGAAAACAGGTTTTAATAAATCTTTACCTCATCTTTACCCTAAGTGAAGTCAAATCCCGGGGGCATGTCGGAGCTCACCCAGCATGGTAAAGGAAACAATTTGAGCAATATTTATAGTAGTAATCTGCAGTAGCGTAGAGTGCTATGAGATATTGAGACACTGTCTACCCTTTCAAATTAAAAGAAAAAACATACGTTTAGAATTTCCCTATTAATAAGAACTAATATATATTTCATGTTGAAGAAAAATATACAAATAATAGGTTCAGCGATAGCTTGGTTAATAACAAAAGTGGTAGAGTCAAATTTCTAAATAATTTTATTTTTCAAAACTGGGAAAGAAAAGTTCTATCTCCGTCAAACAGGCTGCACAGAGACAACAAGAAATATGATTCAAGGCGGCTGAAACAAATCCACTTGATAACGACGCGCGCATGTGGCTGTGGGTTTCTCACTCGCTGAAACAACCTTTCAAAGAGACATCGGAGAAAACGTCTCAGCAGCAGTTATATCCAGTATACTTTTCATTCTTTCTTTTAGGTAGGCCTATTCAATTATATTTTAAGGAAAATAATTAAGAAATAGAAGGAAACAGAAATCGAAATTAATAACTACCTTAAGAAAGTTTTATGGATAGAGTAATTCATATCAGTCTTTCAGTATCTAGGTTCAGCTTCTTTTTAATTACAATACCAGAGTGTATCAACACTGGAAAAGACAAAAGCGAAGGCGGGATATTTTGTAGTCTGTTGTTGGTTTTAAAATCGTTAGCTAAATTTGTATTTGGGTGTGTCTCTGTTAATTATTTATTATGTGCAAATCAAATGATTGGAAATAGATTTACTGCACCAGTTGTTGTTAAATAGCATGGCTAAGCTCTCATATAAAAATTAGTATTAACTTTAAAAATAACCAATTTGAGTTTACTTTTTTGAATCAGGAATCATGCAAAGCTAACAGGAAGATTATACATAAAAGTAAATTATTAATTCAATTTAATGTATTTAGTGTATATACCGAAATTTGACAGAATAAATTTATATCGATATACTGGTTTAATTTAAAGAATGTGTCTATCGAAATTAATTTTCCGTATATTATATGTAGTAGTGCAACCTCGCGAAAATAAGTTTCTAATGAAATTTTGTTAGTCAGAAGTATCATATATATATAAAAATGTAAAAATTATTACATTAAAGATGTTCCTTTCGGGAATGATGACTAATACAGAGCTCCTATAATTTTATTCGCTTAGAGGTTTTCATCAGGAAGTAAAAACCTCAAGCTCAGAATTTTATTAGGTTCTGGATATCGGTGTGATATTTTGCACCATGTGCGTGCTCTTTCTAATAAAAGATTAAAAATGAAATAAAAGTTTTGAGTTTTACGTCCCATGGTTATATCGACTAGGCTAAAGGGGACGATGATAGTGAGAAATGAATGACATCGTGGAATGAAGAAAGTGAGAAGAAACGACAGAACAACAAGGAAACCCACACACACGATGTTTGTCCATCACAAAGTTCACTTGACGTGAACTGGGAGGAACCAATGACCCCATGCACCAGAGGTGAACGGTGTATCACTGAGCCACCACGACCCTGAATAATAAATTACATAATTGATTATCTTCATATACAATAGACTCTCACTAATCCGGCCATTCCTGGCACGTATGGGTGCTGGAGTAGCGGAAGTGCCGGATTATTGAGCGTCTGACATTTATTTGATTTATTTATTTACAGTATCTTGTTTCCTATTTATTTTGAAAACATAGGGGATATAATGTACTGTACTTTATTATATCGAAAGATAAAGTTTTAAAACATAGAGGATATACTTTATTAAATCCAAATATACATTTAACTTATCTAAAATTTCAAGTTTCTGCTTGAGGTCTAGCGTAACGTGTATCCTTTTAGAAGACATGATTCCGAACTGTAAAGAATGCTACAATTTTGAATACGCACAGTATAAAAAGCATTGTTTAACTAAGCAATGTTGTGCATGCGCATGGTAATTCATTGTGTACATGTTTTTCGTTGGATGTGCGCCGGATTACTGAGGGCTGAATTAGCGAGAGTTCAGTGTATTTAGATATATGTGAGGTATAAACATGTGGATTTCAGGTTACAAGAGAAGCCAAGCTATCTCAATATTGATAAGAGATTTTAAACTGCAAATAATTCCACAATAAATAAATAATGGCCGTGTTATATCGAAAAGTCTAAAGCTACTACTGTTACGGGATAATGTAAATGGATATTTTTTGTAATAAGTATTTAAAGAGAAGCTCCGGTAGCTCGGTGGCAGAGCAGTCACCTCTGACGCGTAGGGTCAATGGTTAGATTCCAAATCCCACCAAGTTGGTTTTATAGGGGACAAACCCTGTGTCTGTAGACTTTCTCAAGGTTCTCTCTCTTTCCCTTCCACTTTGGTCACTCCACTACTATCATCCAGCTCATCATCATTTGCCTTAGTCTCGGAGAATAATCGTGGAGCATTGAACACACACTCACTGTCTCTCTCTGTCTACCCATTGTCTCTCTCTGTCAAACTTACACTACGCTACTGGTAATCTGTGACAAAAGTTTAATTCTATGGCATGTCGACATATAAAACAAACCCTTTGAAATACAGAAACTGAATATTTTGTTTTCCCCTTTCATTAATTTTGTAATGTGTCCTATGAATAATTATCTCCTGATCGTCATAAACCTATATTTCTTTGCATTTCTTATTTTAACCTTTCACAGGCTGAATTATGTTCCCGTTGTTATTTTTAGCTAATTCTTGCATATGTTGCTATTTTGGATGTATTATTGACCATCCATAAAGAAAAAAAGCGACCGACGATTGGAAGGTAGTTTTTGAATATGTTCCAAAATTAGATCGTTGATCTGTTACAGTATATATTCACTTGTACTTTGAAAACTTCTACGTTATTGATTTTGAATATACTTTTAGCTACTAATTGATAATAAATGTTACAAATATTGTTATAATTAATGTCAATCCTCGAATTTAAGTAGCTAATTCTATCAGTTACTACAGCATTTATATTTAAATGATATAATTTATTTTTTATGATACATATAAATTTCATTTAAGAGGAATACAATAATGGATTATATAGGATGAATGTTAAATATGCATACAAAATATACGTAAAATATTTGTATTAATACATGGGGTATAATAGCGTAAAACACAGCAGTTTCTCTTTTTGTGACCTATAAACATCCTCCAAACTTTACTCCACCTATTCATAGTATAGAGGAAAGCATCCTTTGTAGTCTCTTAGCACACTCTTTGCAAAATTCAGTAGTATTCTTCTTGCCGAAACCACACCGCCCTTTAGCCCTATCATCAAATAATGTTGTCAAAAATCTTTAGTTCTTTCGAAAGGTGTTTTCTTGGTCCTGGCCGTGAGGGAATTTTTGGTTTCTGGTGAAGAAGATATAATATCATCTCTTTTCCGAACGCCAGGTGTGTCATACTACTGGTATTGTCGATATGAACCTCTTCATAAAACAACCAGCTTGCAAAAAAGCGATATGTAGAGAATATGAGAACAAATTCTACCACAACTTTTTACTTCTCAAACGCTGTCTGTATGCAGCAAGATGTATATCTAACAAACACACACCTCCCATTCTCTCGTTGTTTTTTGTAAGTACAGAGCATAGATCATCTTTTCTATTTTTGGCTTTGAAATTCCCCAAAATAGTACTAACTGGAGTGACTAATTATTCAGTAATTATTCAGTTATGTTATGAATATTTGCAGATAACCAAAATAAAAATGGTTTTCCAGTAATAGAAAGCAAGAAAATTTTAGTATCTTCGATACAACATATATAACGAGAAATCGTAACACGGATAAATACTTTATTTTGAAAAATAAAAACAATCGGACATGTTTGTATCCTACAGATTTATCTGCCATCCCAGTGGACATTTGGACAACTAGAATGTTCCTACCAGACGTAAATAATAATAGAATATGAACGCCAGGTAATAACAATAATATAAATAATATTAGAGGTCTAATCCTAAGTAAGACATTATACGTTACAGGCCAATGTTCCAAATTGGAACATTGTAAAATAGCATGTAATTACAAACTACTATATAAACAATATAGCGAACAAGTATTATCAGCCTTTTGAAAGGACTTTAAAGAACCATTTGCTACAAATTATAGAGTTTTGTACTAATAGGCTGTTGATAAATAGGTGTTGATAAATATACATATGCAAAACGAAATAGGTACGAAAATTTAAAATTTTACCAAAATTTGAAGGGCATAAGAAATTTACTAATGAAGAATTGTATTACATTTCTATTGATTTTGTTGATTTAGTTTCTCTTCCTACCTATAAATCAAAGTTTCATACTCTTTAGATGATATTACTTACGTTTTACAAAATTAAAAACATGTTCCAATATTGGAACATTGACCTTTTTAAATTTATTTCCTTTCTCTCAATTATAAGTTAGAAAAGGCAATAAAAACATAAATAATAGTACTTGTCAAATTTTAGTTGGAAATGCAAAAGTTCTATCTAACGGTAGCAAAACGGTTCAGACCATCCATATGTAGACGCACTGTCCTATTCTAAGGTTCCATGTACAACGAAATTAACTGAAACTTACGAATTCTTTCTTAGGAGGTGAATTTCCTTTCATTGTTTCATAGGTGCAGATTCCCTTATGAGGGCTCAAGCTTTATGGGTATAAATACAGCATGCAGATTTATGCCGTAGAATATACAATTGAACAAAAGACCAAAAAAGTCTGTGTTAGGTGGTGGCCAATAACAGCAAGAAATGTATCTTATCTTGCTAAGGGAGAGGGAATCTGGTGGGCCCATGCAGGAGTACATTTGTTGTGAGCAGGCGTGCTGTCAAATGTAATGTACAAACACAATCGAAACAAAGACCCCATGTATCTCAGGTGAACACTCAAGCACGGAGTCACTGCGGTTCCCTGTAAAGTATAAAAGTAACCAAGAAAGTTCTGTCGCTTTTCCACCTACCACTTCGAACATCGATATGACACTTAAGACGTACCTGGAAGATCAAAAATAATCCCCATTAGCATCAACGACCTTCTGCCAACGTTATGGAAGGCCATGGATTCCATCGTGGTAGAACTTGGTGGGCCGTGAAGCGAAGAAGGTATCAATTGCATTTTGCACCTCTACTAAGGATTCTAACTAGCGTCTCTAAGATGATTGTCCAAGGAATGGAACGGGTGATAATCGAACGGTGCAATGTCCGAGACTTATGGTGGATGCATTAGTGTTTCTTATCCAAGGCGTAGAATGATGTCCCGGGTCATCCTAACCACGTGAGGCTTAGCGTGTCCTGTAACAGGAGGACCACTCTGCCATTCAGAAGTGATGGCTCCAGAGTTTTGAGTTTCTATTGAACACAGCTGACAGTACACAGTTGCATTGAAACTCTGACTAGCTTGTAACAGTTCCCGATACACGATGCTGCAAAGAGTCCACCAAACACACGGAAGAACCTCCTTCTGGTGCAGTGCTGGTTTGGACTGTTTTGGAATCGGTTCATGAGATGCTAACCAATGATGACGGCGAGGTGGGACTTCGTCCAGGACCCACTTCTCATCACACGTCAACATTTTTCAAGAAATGGCCTCTTCCTCAGACGAGACAGCAAAGAAACACAGGTATCTGCTTGCGTTCAATTCTGGTCCGGAGTCAAATCATGTGTAACCCATTTATCCAACTTGTAGTACTTCTCTGCCTAAAGTGTTGCCGAATGGTTTCACCACAAACACTGAATTGTTGTCCCAGTTCGTCACATCTCTGGCCACTGTTCTCCTAATTGCAGCCTGAAGAACTTCATTTTGCACGTGTGTTGGTATCCGGCACGTGATGCGTCTTCGAGTGTTTCGCCACCGTCCTTAAACTTATTGAACCACCTTGCACTGTCCGCGTAGTCACGACACCTTCACCAAAGGCCTAACATATCTTCTGACCGCTGCAGCGGCGTTTGACCTCAGTTTGAACTCGTACAGCATACACGCCCTTATGACGCTCTGTGTAGGTCCCATATTCACTCTGTCCTTACTCAAGTTTACGGCGTAAGTGAACCGCCACAATCAGGTAATATGTTGAATATACCCACACCAGGAACTGACCTTCGCCTTATCTCCATTCGCATTCAACTCGCGGCGCGAGGGCCAATGGAACACATACCTCCACAAAAGCGATAGAACTCTCTTCGTTACCTTTATATATCAGTTCAAATTAAGTCACGCAGAGATTAGGCCACCACATTTATAGCTTTTCTTTATTTTGAATATTTGTAGTGAATGTCTATGCTATTGTATTACTGCTACAAACACTTTCTGCACCATAAATTCTTATTCTCTTTAAAATATCCCTATGCTGTTACATCCTTACATTTTTCTACTATTTGGTGTACGTATTAGCAATTGGTGACTCCACACCATTGTTACTACTGTTATTATTTTAATGCTGTAAGAATCGTATTATATAGAGCTTTACGTGTTTATTTATTTATTTAACAATCACCAGAGGCCTTTTTATACTTTATATCTAACAATAATAACAACAATGGAAAGGATTTGGGATGATATTGGCCAGGATCTGTTTAGTAGGTAATATCTCGGCATTTACCTGGTAGGATTAAGGAAAACCCTCGAAAAACTCCAGTGAGGATGGTCGGCAGCGTGAATCGAACCCACGACCTCTACCATTTGAGCTACTTCGCTCAATGATACTTTCTCCACAAGGGAAGTGCTTTCTTGTCCAGTACGGTGTTTTGAACAGAAGAGAGTTGTTGCGAATAGAGGCAGACATATAGTTAGGCTCCGTAAGGGCATCATAAACAAGAAAAGTGCTCGAAAATTTTTCTTCTGGCCTAGGCATCGGTTCTCAAACCTAGGCACTATAATAATACAATTTCATATTTGGGCATAATTTTAATTTGGATTTAAATTATTTAGGAGCCAGGCTAGTATTTCAGATTGCCTTGACTTCCTCTCGTCCGGGATTTTTCGCGCCTGAACAAGAGGAAAATTGACAGAAATTTATTATGTAGACCCCTATTACATGTGTTATGTTACTTTAACTTTTAAGTTTCAATAACCTCACACGAAATAGTGTTCTAAGTACACGAACGTAAGTTTATTTATATTCTTTCTCTCGCCAGCTAAGAGGTGATTAATGTTTGGTGTATCTTGATATATTTGCAAACGATTATATCATGAAAATATCCCTTTTTATGTTTTCCGAGAACCAGAAGGGAAAAATCATAAGAGCAAACATTTGAAGAATTCAACATTTTATCAAGTTTCGTTCTTGTACATTGAATTCCCTTATATAAGTTATGTAGATCCTCGTTATGAAATTTCCGTAATTCCTCATTTCCGTTCCTCTTGGGTTCGATTATTCATCTGAGGATCTTTGTCAAATACTTTCAGTGTATGTGGTCTTACAATTCACATTTCTTTAATATAGAGACGTATTCTTCGCCCAAGTCAAAATAAATAGAGAAAGAAGGAAAGGAGTAATTTCAACCTTTATATTAAAATTGTTGCTTGCAACGGACCTAACTGCTGTCAGGCAATTTAGTAGAGAGTTTGGTTATCTGCATCGTAAAAGAATACAAAAAATATATCCTACGTGTTTCAGGAAGTGATTCAACTAAAATTTTTGTCTGACCCTTGGTGCTTTCCGTTGAAAAACCCAAAGTCTATTTTGAAATATATATAGAGAGGAAGTTAGGGTATTATGGAATACCTCATTATCTCGCTTATGATGTGTTGCTTCCAAGCGGAGAGCAAAGAAACTACTACCTTACTTTCCCATGATGCTCTGCAGTCAGTCTCCTTGTGATTGTGACATTCGTTGTGATGGTAGACGTGAAAATCTGATTTCGTACTCGTGAACAGTTTTACAGGTAAATGTTTTACAATCTGTATTTTCCTATTGAAATGTAATAGAACAACAATTCTTTGTTTACTATAACCAGGCCCGTGCTGGCCCACCGGGACACCGGGACGTATCCCGGTGAGCCCTCCGAAAAATCACAGTATAAATAAAGGTACAAGTTTTTAGTAATAAATTCTTATACTTTTATTGGTAAAGAACCCGTGAAAGGTACAGTGCACCCTTTACATTAGGCGCCCTTGCGAAACCACATCAAAGATAAAAGATTTTATTCAACCTTCTGTATACCACAGTTCTGTACGATCAGTGTTGGGCAAAATCAATTGAAATCAATTGCAATTGATCAATCAATTGAAAGTAATTGCTCTGAAAATCAATTGCAATTGATTTCAATTGTAATTGAATTCAATTTGTAATTGACAAATAATTTCAATTGCAATTGAATTCAATCATAAAATTTGCAATTAAATTTTCGTCAATTGTTAATTGTTAATTGGTCACCAGGCAATTGAAACTTTTAATTGTTAATTGTCAATTGCAAAGGGTGCAATTGAAACATTCAATTGTTAATTGCAATTGACAATTGAAACTTGTAATTGTTAATTGTAATTGTTAATTGCAATTGAAATCAGCAATTAAAACTGAAGATAAGAAGATGTGTTTATTGTATTGTCCACTTGTTACTGTTTTACATATTTCAAATAAGGTACTTATAAGAAATGCTGGATACCTACCATCCCTTTCCCCCCTGGGAAGAAAGCCGTGAAACTAAGTATTTTTTAAATATATTATGTTTATGGTTCTATCCCCCTCGTAAGAACTCTATATGTCCGTCATGCATACAATAGGAATGAGCACGAGCGAGTTTTCTTTAAAACTCGACTCGACTCGAAGCAGACATATTTGAGTTCGACTCGAGATCTCGGCTCGAAAAATTTCCCCCAACTCGATTTGAATTCGGATCGAGTTTCCAGTCGAGTCGAGCCAATTCGAGCTAAATCTTTTGTGTAGTTCCAAGTATTACTATCTTCAAATATTCTACATAGACAATATAATTATCAATGATACTACTACTACTACTATAATTAATTATTATTATAACACCGTGTACCTGTATAAACATGGAATATAGGCGGTTTGTGTCGGAATACTAAAAATTAATTGACTGGCGATCTCGGTAGTCAAGAAATCTTCAGGAGGCAAGGACATCGGTCACGAGGTTCTTGGTTTGAGTTCAGGAGGAGCAAGTATTCGGGCTCCAGCCAAAAATTGTTAGAAGTTATCGGATTCCAGCCAAACATGTTTAAAACTGCTCGACTCGGGTTGTCAACGACTCAAGCGGCTCGCTCACAGCTCATTCACTTATCGAGCCGAACCGAGAAGTGAGCCGAGCCAACAGCTCATCCAACCGAGCCAGCTCGAGCCGATGGCTCACACGAGCCGAACCGAACCGAGCTGATTGCTTACCCCAACCGAGCCGGTTCGAGCCATTGGCTCAATTGAGCCCAGTCGATGGGTAATCCCAACCAAGCCAGCTCAAGCTGTACGCTCAGTTGAACCGAGCCGGGCCGGTTGACATCACTATTCCGGTTGGGCTTCTACTTTGGCTAAAAAATTGGACCGTGCAGTTCTCAGCCTTGATGGTAAGAACTACAAAAAATGTTATGAAATCTTAAGTTTTACGTCCCACGATTATGGCGGTTAGGCTAAAGGAGACGGTGATGATGGGAAATGAATGAAATGAAGAAAGTGGGAGGAAACGGGAGAACCCCGAGAAAATCCACGAGCACGGTGTTTGTACACCACAAAGTCCAAACTGCGCGAGCTGGGATCGAACCAGGGACCTCAAGCATCGGAGGTGAACGCTCTACCACTGACCCACCGCGCCCCCTGGTAAAAACTTCAGTATATACTTATATTGGTGCTCACGGCGTCATTAACTTGTTCCACCACCAACGAATTTCGAGGTACTTTGTTTTGCATCTTTTGTGTCGCTCTGTGCGCCTATTCCCACATTTTGTGCATCACCGGAAGTGGGTCAAAATGGGCCTACAAATATGACGGAACAAATTGTTGATATTCCGCCACCAATGAATTTCGAGGTCGTTTCCTTCAGATCGTTTTGTGCCGTTTTGCGAGTCTACTTCCGTTTTGTGCGTCATGGGAAGTGGGTCAAAATAGGCTTCCAAGATGGGACGAAAATGACCAAGAGTTCCGCTACTATCGAATTTCGAGGTCGTTAATTTCACATCGCGTACTCTTTTGTGCGCCTATTTCGACGTTTTGTGCGTCACTGGAAGACGGTCGAAATGGGCCTCGAAGGTGGGACGAAAATGACCCACTGCTCCGCCACTACCGACTTTCGAGGTCCTTCCTTTTGAATCGACTACTGAATTTTCGTGCAGTTTCGTGCCCCCCCCCCATTTCCACGTTTTGTGCGTCACCAGAAGTGGGTCAAAATGGGCTTCCAAGATGGGACGAAAATGACCCACTGTTCCGCCACTATGGAATTTCGAGGTCGTTAATTTCACATCTCGTACCCTTTTGTGTGCGTATTTCGACGTTTTATGCGTCACTGGAAGACGGTCAAAATGGGCCTCGAATGTGGGCCGAAAATGACCCACTGCTCCGCCACTACCAAATTTCGTGGTCCTTCCTTTTGCATCGACTAGTGAATGTTTCGTGCTGTTTCGTGCCCCTATTTCCACGTTTTGCCCATCACCAGAAGTGTGTCAAAATGGGCCTCCAAAGTGTGACCAAAATGACCCATTGTTTCGACACTATCGAATTTGGAGGTCGTTTCTTTCGCATCGTATAGTGCCTGCTTTGTACCGTTTTGTGCTCCTATTTCCACTTTAGTGCGACAACGAAAATGGGTCAAAATGGCCTACAAGTATAGCGGAATAACTTAATGCTGTTCCGTCACCATCGAATGTCGAGGTCGTTTCCTTCACATTTTTTATGCATGATTTGTGTCGTTTTGTGCATCAGTGGGAGAGGGTCAAAATGGACCTTGAAAGTGGAATGAATATGTCTTTTTCTGCCATATTTGTAGGTCGTCTTTGACGCACTTTCGTTGGCCTACAAAACATGAAAATAAGCGCAAAAACGGTAAAAACATGCACTAAACAATGCGAAAAAGCGACCTTGAAATTCGATTCTGGTGGGAGAGTGGATCATTTTTCTTCCCACATTGAATGCCCATTTTGACCCACTACCATTGATTCACAAAACGTGGAAATAGGCTTACAAAACGGCTTAGAAAACACGCACAAGATGATGTGAAGGAAACGACCTTGAAATCGTTCCTGACGGAACAGCATTAACTTGTTCCGCCATATTTGTAGGATAACATTGATCCATTTCCGGTGACGCAGAAAACGAGGAAATAGGCGCACAAAACGACACAAAAATTTCCATGTCATTAAGCTAAATTTCCATTTAAGTTTGTAAGCTTAATTATATGGAAAATTTTATACATTTTTCCTTTACGTTGGTCTACTTTACGTTGATTTGGGACTTCTAAATTTTATTCAGTTTTCCACTGAAAAGTATATATAATTCAACAAGGAATTAATTATTAATTATAATTATAATTATTATCTATATAATTGAATTCATTGTAATTTGTTCCATAACAAACACTTGACCATTTCGTACTAGCTGTTATGCCCGTTCTTCGCACGGATCAGATAAAATATCAATGTAAACAAACTGAACAATGGGAGAACAATTAAGAAACATTTCTAAAATTGGATATATTTTGTGTGAATATATATCCAACAACGTACATGTGTTTTCATTGGGAAGGCCGATGGGGGCTGAATTTGAACGTAAACACTATCGGAGGTGTCACTATACGTCTGAGCAACCCCAATAAATATGGATTCGACACAAATTCTACTACTTTTACATGTCCCGGTGAAGCCCCCTCAGACCCCCTTGGTTCGTATTGTGAAAATATCTCCTCTGGCCCCCACAACCCCCAACCAATACCGCGAAAACTATGAATGTGACACTAACATCTGCCATTTTCTACTACTTTATACATATGCCGGTAAAAGTCCCTATAATCCTCTGGTTCCAATTTTGAAAAAACAACGCCTCTGGCCCACAGCCGATGGGGGCTGTATTTGGAAGTCAACGCCTGTGGAAGTATCACCATTCATCTCAGCGACAGCGAAAACTATGGATTTGACTCTAATATCGGTCACTTTCCATTATTTTTACATGTCTCGCAATTCCCCACCCCCGGTGACTCCCGGCCCGCATACAATGGTGGCTAAATTTGAAAATCGTCGCTAATGAAAGTATCACCATTGATCTCAGCCACCGCGAAAACTACGGATTTGACATCGGTCATTGTGGATTATTTTTACATGTCTCGTGATGCCCCCCTTTCTTAGCTGATGGGGGCTAAATATGAAAGTAAACGCGGTCTTGAGTTTCACCATTGAGCTCAACTATCCCGAAAACTATGGATTTGACATTAATATCGGTCATTTCCGATTATTTTTACATGTCTCAGAATTTTCCCCTCTGGTGACTCAAGGCCCGCATACAACGGTGGATGAATTTGAAAGTCATCGCTAATGGTAGTGTCGCCATTGATATCAGCAACCGCGAAAACTATGAATTTGACACTAATATCGGTCATTTTGGATTACTTTTACGTTTCGCTATCCCCCCCTTCCTCCGTTGACCCACGGCCCGCAGCCGAATATGGTGAATTTGGAAGTTAATGCGATCGGAGTTTCACCATTGATCTCAGCGACCGCGCAAACTATGAAATCGACACTGATATCGTTCTACTTTTACATGTCCCGGTAAACGCCCCCCTGAGACCCCCTGGTTCGAATTTTGTTGAAAACGCTTTGCCTTGGTGTGGCACCTAGACCAAGGTATCTTTGACCAAAATTTGGTAACTCTCGGTCGACTTTTCTGGTCCCCAGGCCGGTTCCCGTAAACGTCCCCTGGAGACCCCCTAGTAAGAAATTTAAAAAGAATTCGTCTTACCCGTAACAAAATTTTGAAAAGTTTCGGTCCACTCGTCTCGTCCACAGGCCGCACAAAGATAGACAGACAGACACACGAACAAACTCTATTTTATTTATATTAAAAAGGTCAGATCCGCCGTTATTGTATTAGTGCGGTGCTTGAGCGATTGATCGTAGAAATTCAAACTCCGATGAGTGGTAATTTTCTAGGCTTCTTTTATTACAAGTTAAAGCTCTTTAATCAGTAGAGAAGAGGGCGTGAATCATGGGTCAGAGTTGATGACAATGGGTTTTGTTGGGTCTGTGGGTCACAGTGGGTAAGAGTGGTTTATGGTGGGTGGTGGGTCACAGTGGGTCACGGTGGGTCGTGGGTCACGACGGGTGGTGAGTCAATTGGTCGTGGCTAAAGTTTTCATTGCCCCACGCCCTCTCTGAACTACAGTGTTGAAAATTAGTCAGTGAAAATCAATTGCAATTGATCAATCAATTGAAAGTAATTGCTGTGGAAATCAATTGCAATTGAATCAATTGCCAATTAACTTCAATTGCAATTGAATTACAGAATTCAATTGCAATTACTTTCCACTGCAATTACTTTCAATCGATTGATCAATTGCAATTGATTCTCCTTTATTAATGGCCAATTGCAATTAACAATTAACCATTACTTATTTTAATTGTTAATTGCAATTAACAATTAAATTTACAGATTAATTGTTAATTGTTAATTCAATTGAAATTTGCCCAACACTGTGTACGATAAATATATTCAGTTACTATTGGTAAAGAACCCGTGAAAGGTACAGTGCGCCCTTTACATAAGGCGCCCTACGAAACACCACATTATAGATAAGTGATTTTAGTTATCCTGTGTACCAGCTTTGTTTAATAAATTCAAATAGTGACTGTTAATAAAGAGCCTATGAAGGATATCAGGCACCCCTTACATAAGATGCTCTGCGAAATATCACATTATGTTTTTTTTTTTTTAATATTCTTCTGTATTTCAGTTTTATATTATAAATTCATACAGTTGCTATTGGCAGAGAACAGGTAAAGAGTATAGTTACTTACAAAAATATTATGAAGGTATGTAGCTATGAAATGAAACAATGTGATACATCAAGATAGTTCGATGCATTCATGAAATACTACATTGACACTAGTCTCTAATTTACGATCTTTACGGCATCAAAACTTTCACAGTCTTAATATGCATCCATATATCCAGCATATTGATTGTTCCTATGTGTTTTAAAGTAGTGTTTGGATAATCAGTACCTATTGTATTTCTAAAATATAGCCATGTTAATTTATGTGAAATGTGGTCTTCCTGTCACCACGGCATAGCGCGCCATCAGGTTGTGGATCAAGGACAAGGCCTCTAGATATAGAGGTTAGCTGCGAACATACTTGAATAAGCAGTCGCGGAGAGACGACAAGGGGTGATCCTTCAGCTTGGGGATTTGGTATGGGGCTAACAACCTCATGCTGTAAAAAGAGGCTTGTTCAGATATATTCGCAGAATCCTCGGATCAGAACTGATAACTTGGCACGAACTCAGCAAAGTAAAATCAACATGAGAATTGAAACATGAAATATTAGAAGTCTCCATAAGAAAGGCGCGTTAAAATTGTAACGAATGTATTTAGAAATAGAGGATAGACCTAGTGGGATATCAGGAAGTTAGATGAGAAGGAAATGGAGAAATCAGATCGGAAAATTTTACGTTCTTTTACGGAGAACGAATTAAAAATTACCTATTAGGAACAGGGCTTTTCGTTCACAAACGAATAATATCAGCAATTACATGAGTTGAATTTGTTAATGTCATATTTTCTTTTACTTCTCTTAGGGGTCGGTGGTGTAATATTATTGTTTTAAATGCACATACCCCAACACAAAATAAGGATGACAATAGTTATGAGCGCAAGAGTCTTGGTCTTGCAGTTTTTGCAAGAGTTTTGCATGCAAGACCAAGACCAAGACCAGAAATCCCGATGAAAGACCAAGACCAAGGGGTGTAAGACCAAGACCAAGACTAAGACCATACCTGCAAGACCAAGACCAAGACCAAGACTCTTGCACGAGTACCGGCACAAGTACCGGCACTTTTTTATATAATGTAAAAAAGAAGGAGATGAATTTGTTGGCTTCAGTAAAAATGCTGTTGGAGTGAATGTGTTCCCAGTAGTTTATGCAATCCGTGTGAGTTGATCTGCCCATGTAGCTATATCAACAGTATGTCATTTTCTGAATTAGTTGTTCGCGTTTTGTGTAGATGTTACTCGTTTTCAAGCCACACAGGTGTCATCTTGCAGCATTTGAGCTTTTTTGGTGGACAAACACCGTGTGCGTGGGTTTTCTAGGTATTTTTTTTGTTTCCTCCTACTTTCTTCATTCCACCATTTCAGTCATTTCTCATCATCACTGTTTCTCTTAGCCTTGGTGCACAATCGTGGGACATTAAACTAGATACTTGATTTCATTACAAAGAATATTAGTAGTATTCTTCTTCCAAAACTAAAGAGAAATGTAGTATTGAACATCGGTAATACCGTATACCATAGGTGTCGACTACATGGGTATGGTCTTGGCTCCAAGACTCAAGCATTCGTTGGAAATTTTCAATGTGTGCTCATAAAACTAATATCGAAATAACATTTTCATGACATTGACAAAAACTTAGTACATGTGGCCGCAAGTCTCATTTCATGCTTATACATTGAATAATTGTTTATTAATATAACCTTTAGCCTCCGTAGGTATACGGCTCATCGATAATTGAACGATATAACATTATACTACAACAATAAATTTATATTATAAACTTGAAAGTGACTATTTTTGTGACTGCTAATCTCTTGAACCAGCCGACCGATCTCGCTCAAATTTTCAACATAGATGAAGTTTGGGCCTGGGAGTGTTTTCATCATTTCACTTTGTCGGTAAAGCTTAGGAGAGGGGAAAGCGGAGTTATAAAATAACAAATAAAACTTCATAACTCTTGAACCAAACGACCAATCTCGATCAAATTTTTAACATAGATGAGGTTCAAGCCTGGAATGTTATATATGGGTTCACTTTGACGGAGCAATGTAGGGGAGGAGGAGAAGGGGAGATGTAGAAAAATCAATATAAATAAAAATAAAAATGACTAAGTTTGTGACAATAACTCTTAAACCGATCTCAATCAAATTTTTAACATGTTTGAGGTTCGGTAATGAAAAGTATTTTAGAGTTTGTTTCACTTTGATGGTAGAACCTAGGGGAGGGGTAAGGAAGGGTTATATATATATATATATATATATATATATATATATATATATATATATATATAATAAAACTTAATAACTTTTGAAACATCCGACCGATCTTGATCAGACTTTCAATATAGATGAAGTTCAGGCCTGGAGCGATTTTTATAATTTTACTTTGACGGTGCAACGTAGGGGAGGGTGAGGACGGAGATATATGTGTGTAAAAAATTAAAAATTCTCATGTTATTTAAATTCAAATTCAGACCCGCAACTTGGGGAGGAGGAGGGGAGAGAAAAAAAATAATCGGAAATGAACGATATCAGAGAGCGCTTTACTAATAGTAAAAAGTGACTGACTAACGAAATACATTATTATTATTATTATTATTATTATTATTATTATTATTATTACTGCACCCGCGAAAGGGAATAAGTCAAAAATCTCATATTTTTTTATTTGACAATTTGAAATATATGGTATGGCACTCGTAGGATAATAAATAAGGGAGATATAAGCATGCTCTCGATTTGAATAAGTCAGTATTATTCAAAGATCTACACAGTGAAAGGGAATAAGTCGACTTATTCCCTTTCTCCAAATGCATTTCTATCTGAAACGATACCAAAATATGTTATTCTTAAAGTAGTGAGTCAATAGAGCTTTCAGTTCTTATGGTTAATTTTGTCGGCAAAGTGAACAATGTAACATAATACTATTGACAAGGTGGAAAAAGAGTAGCGGCTAACTGGTGGAAACTTTGATCTAGCGTATTTTTATACAATCAAAGAGAGCGGTAAAATTGTTGTGCGTTAAATATTTTCAGAGCGGTTGGTCTCACTTTTATTTAATCATTATCGTGAAAAGATTTGCTGGCAACAGTCGCTACTTGTTGTTGCTCATACTTAGATGTTTTAGTTTTCCAGTTAAAGACTTATATGCTCAGTTTATATGCCTTGAACTTGATCTGGAGTAATGACAATGGAAGAAAATTTCATGTGCACCACTTTAGATGAATTATCTGATTCCAGCATCAGTGATTTAATTTCGGACTCTGGTTCCAGTTATCACCCGGAAGAAAGTGGTGGTGCTTCGGATTCCAGTTCTTATCGAAAGAACACTGATGGAAGAAAACGTTTTTACCAACAAAATAAGGATAGTGTTAGACAGACTAAGAAAGGTATATCTTTCTCCCAACTCGTTTTTGACTTGCAAAGCAAACACAGCAAGAGTAAATAGCTTAGTGTCAACTCAGAATACGAGGATACTTAAAACATTGATACTGTATTTAGTAAGCGTAAAAGATATGAAGATTTTTCTAGTAGTAAGCAGTCTAACGATCGGCAAGTAAAGAAGCGAAGAATGTCGAAAAAGGAAGCAAAGGAAAAGAAGAATTTAGGACAGCAGTACATTTCGACTAGTGCAATTATAATCCCTGAAAAGAACAGGATACCTCTTTTCCCGTGTCGTTCCGGATGCTACAAGAAATTTTCAGAAGAGGAATTCGAGACAATTTTTCAAGACTTTTGGAAGCTCGGAGACCACAATTTACAAACTCAGCTTTACTACTCTCAAACGGGTCGAGTCAGTCGAGTCAGCTCGGGTCGGGTTGTCGGGTCAGGCTACTCGGGTCGGGTTGTCGGGTCGGGTCAGTCGGGTCACCTCGGGTCGGGTTGTCGGGTCGGGTTACGGGTCGGGTCGGATCAGTCGAGTCAGCTCGGGTTGGGTTGTTGGGTCAGGCTACTCGGGTCGGGTTGTCTGGTCGGGTCAGTCGGGTCATCTCGGGTCGGGTTGTCGGGTCAGGTCAATCTGGTCATTTCGGGTCGGGTTATTCGGGTCAGCTCGGGTCGGGTTGTCGGGTCAGTTCACTTTGGTCAACTGAGTTTAGGTTGAGCTTAAACTCGGCTGGAGTCGAAAGCTGCTGTTTTTCACTAGCTACCTAATTAAAAATAGCAATTTTCAATTGATTTTATAGAAAGCATAAATCTATTTTGAACACTTGCAGCTAGTGTTTTTATGGTAGATGCTTATTTTTGTACTTGTGTGTACTCTAATTTTTAAATGTGGAAGATTGATTTTACCAATCGACTGTAATATTAATACCTACGCGAGGAAATGAAAACAAAATTCTTAATTATATAGCAACCAAATTGCAAGACAGGATATATGTGTATTTGAATTTCACATTATTATGAACCTCTGCAATGGAAAAAAATACAGTGATTGTAATATATTATTGTACATACATTACTACCACATAGATTGTATTTCGAAAACAGAATTTTATTAATGTTGAAAAAATGTATTTATTATCATTGCTATGACCATTGTTGCTTCTTTATTGTTACAGGTTATTTCTTGAAATTTAAAAATCTCATTCTATCCTTTCGACAAAGAAACACACACACAAATTACCGCCATCTGTTTTAAAAGTACAAGAGATTTGTTTGTCGTTCGTTATTTGGTGATCTTCCTTAGTGAAATGTTGGATACAGTCTTCGAAAAAGAAAGTGTATTTTTAAAAGACTGAGTTCTATATTTCATTGGAATTGTTTTCTATTTTTTGAATTTGAATGGAAAATAAGCATAATGCTTTACGATGGAGGAAAATCAGTGATCGAGCTTTATTCTCTGTGACACAGTGTTGCTACAGTCCTAGCTCTGGAGCGGGCTGAAAAATAGTACCAAATTTTAACAAAAAGGGCTGAATTCATTATTTTATACCAGTGTAATACATGGCTCTATAAGACCAAACTAAAAGAGGTAAAGTTCTAGAACACTCCCCCTCCTCTTCCAAGAGTACAAATCAAGAAACTACTCTTCTTAAAAATTACTTTTCAAAGGCATCCAAAAAGTAGGGCCTCGAAAAACCGTGGAAATAAATGAAACTTTTCTCACATGTAGGAAATATAACACAGGCCGCAAATTAAAAGGGAAAAGGTAGTGGCGGATCTACCTAAGTAGAAGGTAAAAACGGGGGCTAGGCAGAACCCAGGCTATGATAAGTAGTTATATCATGAGTTTACTATAAACTTTCAAAAATATATATGTAATAGCTTAAATTATTTTTGTCACCTAAAAAAGTGGGGGGCTAGGCCCCCGGCACCAGGCTAGATCCGCCACTGGGAAAACGGTTATCATCTTCGGTATGTATTGTCAGAAAATCAAACGCACCTTTATTTCAAAGCGAAATAAACCAAAACGGCATTCTGGCCATATATGAAAAAATATATATAAAACAAGCAACAAATCAATCATCTCCGAGTTCGTGTGTAAACAGTACGTTAATAAAAAGTAACAAAGTATAATTATCCACCTTATTCTCGCTTACTTCAAGACCGAAGGAGGATAATAGACTGTAGGGAGAATATAAGTTAAGCAAACTGACATTTGTAGAAAATGTAAAACCGACCCAGAGTCCTGGAACCTTCCCTGAGAGACATCACAACACATTATTAATAATTTTAACTCACACTGGTATGAGTAACGTGAGAGTAGGAAAAGTCTTACTGACACTTTTGAAAATGTGACAAATATATGTTAAATGGTGCTGAATTGAGTAGAATTGTACCAACTTTTTCACAAAAAGGGCTGAAAATGCCAGCAGCATGGTACCAACGGGCCGATGAATGACAAAAAGGGCTGAATTTGGTACAATTGTACCAAGTGTGGCAACACTACTGTGACAAAGTGAGTAATCACAGAAAAAAAACACGACAGTCTATTTACAAATAATAATAATAATAATAATAATAATAATAATAATAATAATAATAATAATAATAATAATAATAATAATAATAATAGTAATAATAATAATAATATCTATGAGTATACCGCGAGAATTCAAGTTACACCCGTAGTGTGCCGCAAGTTGAAAAGGGTTGGGAAACGCTGATTTAGAACAAAACTAGAAATTGTTTAAGCAAAGCCAAAAGAAAGATTGGATATGGACGACCAGGCCCAAGCAGGGCCGCGGTGGTTCAGTGGTAGAGAATTCATCTTTGGTGCATGGTGTCCATGGTCCGATATCAGCTTGTGCTAAGTGGGCTTTGTGGTGGAGAAACGCCGTGTAGTGAGTTTTCTCGGGGTTCTCCTGTTTCCTCCCATTTTCTTCATTCCACCATTTCATTCATTTCTCATGGTCACCATATCCCTTAGCCTCGGTGCAGAATCGAGGGACCTTAAACTGAATATTTCATTTCATTTCACCAAGCCCAAGGACATCGATACAAGAACAAGATAAAGATTGGATATGCAAGACGAAGTGCATAGTAATCTTGCTCTTGGTCTTGTTTTGGTGATCACCAAGTAGCGATAAGCATATTTTCTTGCTTTCCGTATAGTATGAAAGACCATAATCAAAATCACACTTGGTCTTCATTTGTACTGATGAGGCGAGCATTTTTGGCTCTTGTATAGCATGAAAGACCACCAAGACTACGAAATGCAAGACCAAGACTTGACTGCAAGACAAAGAATAAGACGCAGTATTGATGACCAAGACCCAGGGTGCGAATTGTTTGAATTTCATTTGTTGGGCTGAAAGTGATGTAATAAAATTAGTACTTTATAATTAATTATGATACTGTATTTTTACATTTTAAATTACAAAATTCATATGTATCTTCTTACGTACAACTTTATATACTGTAAAATACGTCTTAATTACCGAGAAAAAAAATCAAAATGGCACGGGTCCCGGAATCATAAGAACCTATTTTGGAATGAAAGTTGAAGGGTTGCAAAAAATCACAGGTGTTCTTCTGTTTCCTCAACCCTTATCATTGTAGTTAAACGATTTCCTTTTGTCTCCGCCAAGAGACTCTTGCTACTGCCATTCGAAAAGACTCGCTGCCGTCCGAGCAGGTGAGAACATTGACCTTGAAGAAAAAATTCGTCACATAGAACTAAAGCAAGAAAAAAATAAATTTCTCCCATGTCGGACATTGGTATCAGTTATAAAAAGAAATAACCTAACCTCAAAAGTGCCAAATATTCATTAAGATGCATATACAAATCCTCCGCTTGATCTAGCTAATGGTTAACGTGTAAGACTTCGGTACACGTGGTCCGGGCTTAATTCCCAATGGGAGTGCATTTTGGCGTTCACCCAGTGTCGTGGCCATAGTGCTCTCAAACGGGTCGGGTCGGGTCGGGTTATCGGATCAGGCTACTCAGGTCGGGTCGGGTCAATCGGGTCAGCTCGGGTCGGGTTGTCGGGTCAGATCAATCAGGTCGGATCACGGTTCGGGTCAGTCGAGTCGGGTCGGGTCGGTCTTCAACCCGACCCGACCCGACCCGTTGAGAGCATTACTCATTTTATTGGCAATCTGATATCCATATCAGAAAAACAAAGCTCGAAAAGAAAATCCACGAAATCGTAATGTGACTTGCAAATATTTCTTAACTCGTCCTGGTGGCAATAAAGTTCAAGTGTGCAAAGGCTGCTTTAGTGAAACCTTTTCCATTGGGATCAAGTACTTGAATGTTGTTGTAAACAAAAAGAGGAAATCAGCATCAGGAATATTATCTCCCGATAGAAGAGGTTCCACTACTCCATCGAATAAAATATCTGAGGACAGTTTATTGTTTCTTCATGAACATTTTAACAAACTACCTGCACGTGAGTCGCATTATGGACGACAAAGAAGTAGCAAAAAATAGCTATCTAGCTATTTAAACAAGCAAATTCTATATGAAATGTACAAGCCTGAGTGTCCTGAAAGCTTAAAACCTGTGAGCTACACATTTTATCGCAATTTTATGCGTAAAATATTTCCATTTCTTTCTATTAAAAGACCAAGAATTGATACGTGTAAGGTTTGTGACACACTTAACGTGAAACTAAAATATTGTTCCTCAAGTGAGACTGACGATATTCAAAGGCAGCTATCTGATCATCAACTTAAAGCTGAATATGCTTATGACATGAAGAGGAGTGACAAGGAGAAGTGCAAGAGAAGTGGAGGAGAATCAGTTGTCCTTACATTTGACTTACAGCAATGCTTACCGACGCCAAATTTACATACAAGTGTGTCATTTTACAAAAGACTTTTATGGACATACAATTTAACTGTTCATTCACTTAATGATGACAAAGCAACTTGTTACATTTGGCACGAAGGTATAGGAAGACGAAGGTCCAATCAGATTGCATCGTGTATATTTGAGTATATAATGAATTTGCCTGAGTCAGTGAAACATCTTACTACGTATTCTGACACGTGTGGTGGCCAGAATAGAAATATCAATTTTGTGGCAATGTGTACCTTCGCTCTCAAACATAAGAAAACCTTACAGAGAATAGATCATAAATTTTTGGACCCTGGACATACTCATCTAGAGTGTGATGCTGATCATGCTCGAATTGAGAAATCTAAAAAGAGTTCTAATATTCAAATTAGTGTCCCACAGGAATACTATATGATGGTTAGAATGGCTCGAGGAAAGAGACCATTCACAGTTGTAGAAATGGATACCACAAAATTTCTTTCATTCTCAGATCTGCTAAAGTCATCGCTTGTCCATAGACATCACAACGCTATAGGACAACCCTGGCCACGGCGAGCAGATAGTGGAAAATCTCCTCGTGAACGCTCACGAGCATTCTACGAGCAAATACCGTTGTTCGTGCTTCGTGAATCTTCGGGTTTTGTCCTTAGAGGAGCGGAAGTGTTGTCAACCTTGGCGGTAATCACTAGCTTACCAAATAAAAAAAAGTATGTATGGTAACTGATTGCCATTTAGTGTATAGTGTTTTTTACAATGTGGTAACCGTTAACTATAGACAACACAAACTGGTAACAGCAATCAAATGATAAACTATGTACGTTCCTTTTCTTCTTTTTTCTTTCCTTTTGTTAAAGAAGGATGTGGTGGAACCAAACCATCGCTTACATTTATAAAAATTTGCCAGTTTGCCCAATGGAAAACCAGTTTTCAATATATATATATATATATATATATATATATATATATATATATATATATATATATATATATATATATATACAGTGAAACCTGTCTTCAGCGGAATCGAGCGGGACTCGCAAAAATTTCCGTTAAAGACAGATTTCCGCTTAATGGAGATAGACCTTTCCGTTAAAAAATATATATATGCTTATAACGGATATAATGAGAAAATATATTGATGTACGCAACTTGTTCAATTACAGTACTTTTTCCTTCTACGGATTAATACCCAAAAAACTTAAAATAAACACAAAATATGCTGTGCACACTATCCTTTATTTTTCCCAATAGTCAAGCAGGATTTTTTGCATACATTGCTACTACTTGGCTGCGGTATACTTAAGGACACAGAAAAGCTTACTCTGGAATTTCGAAAGTCCTCTGAACTCTTTCCTCCTTGTTTTCACGACACGTGATGGAGATATATAACTTCTGCTTTACCTCAATTCCTTTTTTCCAGAACTTTGTTTTGTCAGTTTTCTTCTCATTTTTGTTGGCTGTCGCTAGTTGCTACACAAGCGGAACAGAAGTACGCCTACAAAGAAGACTGACAGCTGACATGTTACGTAGGACTAGCGAAAAATTGTGGGAGCTGAATATGAGTAGTGATTGACGAAGGTCAACACTGCTCATAAAGATTTAACAAAAGAACGAAGTATTTATCGCAGACAGTATATGTTTACCCTCTCACAGGATGTTTAAAATTTTTCTAAAAGATGTAGTCTGAAACTCAGAATTTTCCGTTAAAGGTTTATTTTGCTTTCCGTTGTCCGCATAACACAGTTTCCGCTTAATGAAGGGACTTTTACATGTCTTTTACTCCAAAATCCATGGGACCATGAAATATTTCCCTTTAAGACAGTTTTCCGTTTAATAAAGGGTCCGTTGAAGGCAGGTTTTACTGTATATATATATATATATATATATATATATATATATATATATATATATATATATATATATATATATATATATATATATATATATATATATTATCAAGTTCTTAATCCGAGTGTGGGTATGTTGTTTCGCTTTTTAGGAAAAGAGATAATCTGTTGATACGAAAAAAAAATACTGTAGCACTTGTTTGTAATTATCTAAGTATTATCTCCAGAAAATAAGCTTATGCATGTATGTGTGTACGAATAGGCTTAGCAAGGGGTTGGTTGTGGAGATTAGAAACCACTATTACACTATCAATAGGAAGAATAGTATTTCTTACTCCACTTTTAAAGTGGGGCCGCGGTGGCTCAGTGGTAGAACGTTCACATCTGGTGCTTGGGGTCCCGGGTTCGATCCCAGCCCCCGCCAAGTGAACTTTGCGGTGGACAAACACCGTATGCGTGGGTTTTCTCGGGGCTTTCCCATTTCCTCCCACTTTCTTCATTCTATCATTTCATTCATTACTCATCATCACCGTCTCCTTTAGCCTAACCGGTATAACCGTGGGACGTAAAACCCAAAGATTTCATTTCATTTTTTCCACTTTTAATGTTACTTTGATCGCAAAGAATCAAACAAAATATTAAGAGAGCCAAAGAGATTTTCCATTTTTAAGAGTGACCATTAGTGGGTACCATTAGTTTTTTTTTTTTTTTTTAACAAGGAGTGTCTTTTTAATAAGGAAAAATATATTGTCCCTGGCTGGTTGCTTGCCGGTGGCTTGTTAAAAGTGAAAAAGAATGTTAAATCATATCAACGACTGAAGCTACATGCTTGTCTTTCTTCGATAGTTACTGACTGGTTTTGAAAGTCACGATGTTGTAGGCCTACTGTAACAGCGTAAACTTGGAAGGGAACGTTCCAACTGAGTGATACGAACAATTATTCCCAATGTCTTGAACATGAAACGTGGATTGCACGGATAACGCTTAAAGTGGGCTGAACTGCACTGGAATTTCCTTCCGGCAAATTAGTGTTTGGTCGGAACTCAGTTCTTCTGTGTAATTGTCTCTTAACAACATTTGAACATTTCTTTTAGATAATAATATCTAACTAACTCTATGGCCTATGGAACCCGAAGGTTCAATGCAGCGGTTACAACATATTTCCACTAACTTCTGTCCTTAACCAACTGGATCCAGTTTCTACTCTGTACTCTTATTTCTGCAGGATCCATCTTAATATTGTCTTCCCATCTACGTCTAGGTCTTCCTAGTGGTCTTCTTCCAATTGGGTTTTCAGTTAAAATTATGAAAGCGTTTCTAATTTCTTCCATTCTGGCTACACGGAATGGCCACCTGAGCCTTCTACACTTAATGACCCTAACAATGTTAAGTGAGCGGTATAAACTATGCAATTCCTCGTTATGAATTTCCTCAAATCCCCATTTTCATCTGTCTTTGGTCCGAATACTACTACTACTACTACTACTACTATTAATAATAATAATAATAATACGCATTATTATTATTATTATTATTATTATTATTATTATTATTATTATTATTATTATTATTATTATTATTATTATTATTATTATTTTCAACCTCCCGTCGTTCTGCTATCAATCTAGCAACGAAAGGCGTTCACAACTTAGCAAACGTGAAGCGAGTGACAAGTTACAGACCGAGTGCTAATGTAATGCAATGTCACGAATTGTGTAAGCAAGCTAAAAAAGGCCTGAAACAATTCGTTTCCGATTTTTGCAGTCGTTTTTACTTCTGTAAGCTGACATGTTTAATATTAGTTTCTTTCTTTCTTTCTTTCTTTCTTTTTCATTTGTTAGTTACTTCAACGCTAACTGTAACCTCTATCATGCGTCTTCCTAGATCAAAAAACGTACCAATTTTATTTCCTGCAGTGTTTTCGCGTCACTGCTTTCGAAATGGGGAGGGGGAGAGCACACCTGCACATTTCACGCTTGCCTCTGCTCAATGCTTCAACATCGTGCAAATTTGTGACCAGGATTGGCCGTAGGTTTTTTTACCATCATGTGTGGTTGGCAACACTTATCGGATGCAGTGGAAGGGGCGGAGTTACCAACACCTGTGCTCACCTGTTCTTATCTCCGCTCGTTGTCGCTCACGCTTCGGCTCCGGGAGCCAATTCATGGGCAGGCCTGCTATAGGAGATAGAGTAAAATGGCTCGAAATAATATGGCTGAAATACGAGAGAGAATTTGGTGTAGTCTACTACAAAACAAGTCTTCGAGATGATGATACATTGCTCATAATGGATCTTCGTCGACGAGGAAACACTGGCGAAAATGCAAAGGTTTGTCCAACCTACTCAGGACCTAATCCAATAAATCCAGAAAAGAAGAAAGATCTTCTGTCTTTGTTATCCCTAATAGATCGAATATATCATGGATTCTACAGATCTTTGGTGTCGTCTCCAACTCTAAGATTCACAGACCCTGACATTATTCAGTCAGAAGAAGAAGAGGTGTAAGTGATTGAAGTGCAGTTGTATTATCTAAAAATGTAAAGATTCCAATTTAGAATAGTTTCTTTTAAAGTAAATCTGCTCTATCATGTTTCAAAGTTACTTAAAATGTTAATTTTGTTCATGTAAAAATAAGTGTAATTTTATATAAACCTTGTCACAATAGATATAAAAAGCTTAACAAATAAAGAAAACTGAAGTTAAAACTAAAAAATAAATAAAATGCCATAATTTGTACAACAGGTTATATTCTTACGGTGACTTATACCATCCCGTCTCCCATAGTAACTAATAACTAAAAAAATGGAAAAAGGTAATAAGTTTTATTTTTGGTTATTGTAAAAGAATGTTACTGTAAATATCAGAAAAAAACATATCTGCAACATTGTATAGGACCAAGTATGTTATTGTATAACTTTCACATTTATATCATTAATATAAAAATAAATATAGGGGACTGAACTTTTAAAAAATCTTTAAACTTCTCTCCTGAAAAGTAGCGAGTTTGACTTATTCCCTTTCGCCTTGCAGGTGTAGATTATTATTATTATTATTATTATTATTATCAGGGTTGCCCACAAGGGGGGCTATGACGCAAACTGCGTCATTGAAATATTTGGGGGGTTAAAAATCTATATAAATATGTTTGAAGGGGTGTAAAAATTAATTGAAAAGTTTTTTTCATGGAAGAATACCTATGGATAGACAATTGAGGGGGGTGCGTCATGGACATGAGGGGGGTGGGCACCACTGTTATTATTATTATTATTATTATTATTATTATTATTATTATTATTATTATTATTATTATTGTTGTTGTTGTTTTCACTTTAACCCAACGAAGTGGGTAATTGATGCTAGTAATCCATATTCGCAAGTGAGACTTCATACAACCTGGAATTTGATGCCGTTATTTTGACTTTCCAAAGTCAAAAGTATTTATATAAATTGAGTTTCCACCAAAGATATCGACAGTTGAATCGTTTTGTTTTCACTCAAATTATTCTAAAATATTAAGAGGTTTCATTATAATAATTATAATTTTAATTTTCTCTCTCTCTTTTTTAGTCAATATTGCTAAATAATCATCATCTTCATAACAGCTATTCTGCCATTATTGGCAGGTTACTTGCTGCAACTGAGAAGCTTCGACATTCGGTGGTCCTCAGCTAGTCTCTTCGTCTTGAGGTAGCATCTCCTTCGCTCCCTCCCTCTCTTTCCTTTCACAATACCCTCCAGCACGTTCCTCATAATACTGTTCTTCCCCAGGCAATATCCTAACCAGTTCCCCTTCCTTCTCTTAACAATATCTAAAATTCTTCTTTTTTTCCCATACTGCTAATTTTTTTAAACACCTTCTCATTCGTTGTCCGTTCAACACAGCTAATTCTCTCCTTTTTTCTCCACGCCCATGTATTGAAAGCCTGCAATTTTTTCATCACTTTTGCGTAATGTCAATGTTTCTGCCCCATAGAATACATATTGGAACCAATAAAACAAAATCTCAATATTTAATTGGAAATTTGATCAATACAAGGAAGAAAGAAAAATCTGACGCCTTTAGAGTGTAAAAATAATTTTGCAATTAATGGTACTTGAATAATCTGTGCCGTCTTTCATGCGTCTCAGGAATAGCCTCCCCACTTTGGAAACCAGTGGAGTGTTGGATCTGTTAAAAAAATATAAACAGATTACGAAACGTTGTGATTTAGGCATATCTTACAAGTAGTGAAGCGTGGGCAACCAATTAAAAAAGGAAAGGTCATCACCTATGTTGTACACTATAATCATACTTATACACGAAGTTAAACTATATTACATTTAGAAACATGCATTGTATTTCCGTTACTATTGGCGCATTGTAGAGTTTATTATCCCTTATATCCATAGTAAAATTTACCTATGAAAAGTTTGAGATTTCTTAAATGCAAGACTTACAAGACTCTTGCATGCAAGACCTAAACCAAGACCAAGACTGGGTATGCAAGACCAAGACCTTGACCAAGACAAAGGGTTCCAGTGCAAGAACAAGACCAAGACTGGGTATGCAAGACCAAGACCAAGACCAAGTCTGGGTATGCAAGACCAAGACCAAGACCACCCCGGTCTTGGTCTTGGTCTTGCATTTGCTCATCACTAGATGACAATATAAAAGACAGTTTTTACAAAAGAATAGAACGGGTATTTGATATATATGTAAATTCTGTTAGGCGGTTTCAATGCAAAGGTAGGACCAGAGGGTATTTTCAAATCGATTATAGGGAATAAATGTCTGCATAAGGAAGATTGTGACAACGACGTTAGACTCGTGAACTTTTCAACATCCAGAAACCTTATCGTGAAGATTACAAAATTCCCACATCACGACATTCATAAATATACTTGGACTTCATCAGATGGAAAAACACATAATCAAACTGATCACGTTTTAGTAGACAGAAGAAAACAGTCTAGCACAACTGATGTTCGGTCGTTTAGAAGAGCTGATTGTGATAATGATTACCACCTGATAGCAGCGATAATAAGAGAGAGACTCGTTGAATAAAGGAAATATTCAATATCTGAAAACGGAGCGGTCTAATTTAAAGAAATTAAAGTAGAATCAGGTGAGGGGGGAACCAGATCGAAGTGTCGAACAGATTCTCCATTTTAGAAAGCTCGGAGTGCACTAATGTTGAGGATACTTGGTTGAAATTACAGATATCATTAATATTGGGTTGAAATTACAAATATTGGGACACGCATAAATACGTAGCAACAAACCATGGTTCAACCAGGAAAGCACTAAAGTAGCAGAGAAGAGAAAACAGAAGAAACAGCGTTGGCTGCAAAATCCGAACGAAATAACCATATAAAATTTCATTGTCATCTGGCGGAAAACTTCCAAAACTTTTAGAACAAAGAAACGCGAGTTTTGAAAGCTAAGATTAATTAACTTCAATTAATTAACTTTGATTAATTAACTTCAAGATTAATTAAAAATCAAAACATTCGGGACATGTACAAACGCATCAACGAACTTAAGAAAGGATATCAGCGTCGTGATTGTACATTAAAGAAAGCCAACCGAACAGTTCTCAGTGATCAGGATAGCATCTTAAATAGATGGAAAGATTTCTTTGGCGATTTAATTAACCCCTTATTGCATACCGTGTCATATATGGCACATACTCTTTTTTCACTTTACCTTTTTTGTGATTTATCAAAAGCATCAAATGACTGTTTTGTCTGCTGTGTGAGATATTGACGTGTGGTGACGTGATAAGAGATTTTGGTGTCATCTGGCATGTTCTTTGTGAGTTGTAAGTGTGTCATATATGGCACTTACTTATTTCTCTTCGGAATTAAGTGAAAAATCTAAAATTCAAGTTTTAACTCATTTTTCAAGTTCCCATATGAGGATTTCTAATACTGATTATTTTTTTGCTAAAAGAAGCAAATCATGCAGAAAGGAGAAAGTGAAATGCATACTGCATAACCGTATATTCGAGAACCTAACCAGACAGAAACAGAAATCGCTATTTAAAAATTAAAGAAACACACATGTCCGGGTGTACATGAAATTCTGGGTTAGTTAATTTTAGCTGGAGGGGAAAAATTATAGAGCAAGATACACAAACAAATTCTCCTTATCTGGAGCAAGAAGGAATTACAACAAGAGTGAAAAGAATCAATCTTATCCCAGTTCAGAAGAAAAGCAACAAAACTGATTATATAATTATTGAGACATTTCTGTTCTGTCAACATGCAATAAATCCTCTAAAACATTCTATTAGCGAGATTGACTCCATACACAGATGAAATTATTGGAGATTGTCAGAGCGGATTTAGGTAAAAGTCGATCAACTATCGACCAGATATTTACCATTCGATTAATACTTGAAAACAAACGGGAATACAATATCCTGGCATATCAATTATGGACTTTAGACTATGGTAGCAGGGAAACATTGTACATGCTTACAGAATATGGAATACCGATAAAGGTAGATTAATTAAGATATGTTTAAATCAATCCCAAAGTAAAGTCTATGTAGGAAATTTTTTGTCTACGAGCTTTCACTTCGAGAATGGCCGGAAACAAGGAGATGCGTTGTCGCCATTATTATTTAACTTTGTTCTGGAGAACACTATAAGGAAAGTCAAAAACAGCAATCAATTCCTAGAGCTGATTCAGGGGCGTCATTTCAGACTTCGTTGAGGGGGACAAGAGCACCGCCAACATAGACTTTCACGTTTTGTACTAGTATATTAGTAGACAATCTATTAAAGTATATGTAATTCGCAAACTCGTGGGGGGGGGGGCTATTGCCCCATCCTGCCCTCCCTAAATTACGCCCCTGGCTTGTATTTACCATCTTATGGCGTACGCTGATGATGTAAATTTAATAGGGAATGATTGAACAATAGAAAGAAATGCAGAAATCTTAATTAACGCTTGCAGGGATATGGAGTTAGAAGTAAATGCAGAGAAAACTAAATACATGGAAGTTTGTCGGGATCGTAATACTGTATATTATGGATGCGTTAAAACACCAAATAATATTTTCTTTCGACAAAGTGGACACCTTTACATATCTAGGATTATTATTAACAGAATAAAACTATAATCACTAAGAAATTTGATGTCAACTGAAAGCAGGGATTTCGTGTTATTATTCAGTTAAAAATCTTTTGTTGTCGCGAATTCTGTTGAGGAATTTGTAGCTTAAAATGTAAAACGGGTAATCCATGCCTGTTGTGCTGTATGGTTGCGAAAAATGATCACTGACTCTGAGGGAAAATCGCAGACTGAAAGTATTTGAAAACGAGATTCTTAGACCAATCGGACTCCAAGAGGAACGGGAATGGGGAATGGCGGAAACTTCATAACGAAGAAGTGCATAATTTATACGTTTACCAAACATTGTTAGGGCCATCAAGTCTAGGAGGCTCAAATGAGCATGTCATGTAGCCAGAATGGATAAATTAGAAACGCTTTCGAAGTTCTAACTGAAAATCTAAATAGAAAAACGACCATTAGGAAGACAGAGGCACAGAATGGAGGACAACATTAAAATGCTTCTCGCAGAGATTGGAATATAAAGTAGAAACTAAGTTCAGTTGGCTAAGGACAGAAATCAATGGAGAGCTTTTGTAAAGGAGGCACTGAACCTCCCGTGTCCATAGTCCATAGAGTTATATTAAGTTATTGGTATATTTAGGTTCATTTTATTTGACAGAAGTGTTATTACAGGAGAATTTTCAATTTGAACCAATTTCTGATTGGTTAACATGTGTCAGATATTTCCTTATATTTCCTACTTACTTTAAAAATATACATTAACAGTACAACAAGAAAACATCCAATTATGAGTGGTTCAGCATAAGTTTTAAACACTATTTCT
The DNA here is from genome assembly GCF_964235325.1 of Thermobia domestica. Classification (NCBI taxonomy): domain Eukaryota; kingdom Metazoa; phylum Arthropoda; class Insecta; order Zygentoma; family Lepismatidae; genus Thermobia; species Thermobia domestica. Next base: position 140,837,652 of record NC_137469.1, on the reverse strand, counting down.
GTAGACCTACACGTTTGGAGTGTAATGTGTTGTAATGGACCTGTTTGATCCATTACAGCATTTTGTGTGATTTTGTCTGTGTGTGCCCATTTTCCTTATATTGACCAAATTTAAATGTTATTAATTATTGTTAACGTTGAATTGATTCATTATATCAATCTAATCTCCAAAGTAAAAGATGACATGAAATTTATCTGCACCATTGAAATGTTGGCAAAATTGATAGTGAAATTAATGCCTATTTTTATTCTTTTTCTTTGCATGACAATTGAAGTCTGATCGTTTTATGTTAAAAAAGAGAATAGTTTCGGTATGTAGAAAAATGGGTGATTGAAGTGTGATACATATACGTTTCCTTCTAAAGTGATAAATTTTATATATTGTTTCTGGACGTAATATAGCTTAAACAATGTCCAGCTAAATCGAAACGTCCGGAATCCGTAAGGATTCCGTGAATGGAATATATTCCTTTCCTCGTATTTGTATATTTGATAACCATATCAGGAACTTGCTGTTTAATCCTAAATTAGGTTAAACAAATGGCAATAGCAGTCACAGTTTTAATATTGACACTCAGGGGCTGATTCTGTTGTACAATGCGTTGGTTTTATATTAATGTAATTGCGTGTCTAGTGTGCTTCATGTTGTTAAAGGAGATCATTTATGATATATTCTGCGAAGATTATTAATTATAGTAGATATAAATATTTGATGAAGTGAATAAATAAATGAATAAAAATATGAAATAAGCTATGATAATTATATGTATTGTATACGTAAAATAATGATTCTCCTTAGGCGCTTGATGGCTAATGTAAACGTGAGTTGTACGTGGAATCATATGTCGCATCAGAAACTGCATACACCCCTTAACCTAATTGGAGCTAAATAAAGAGTGATCGTTAAGTATTCCTGATATGTTATAATGCTTTGTGTTTTCTTCTCCTGGTGTGGCTTTCCTGCGTGATGCAACTTATCTGCAGTCTACAATCTGCAAAGCTTATGAAATTAATCACTTTGTGATCTGGCATATCATCAGCCAACAAATATAAGTACTCCTTAAAGAGTAGCAGTACAAAATAATACTATTGTAATTTAAAGCATTTCCATATTCAGAAAGAAAAAGAAATTATTTCAAAATAATAATATTCAAAGGACTTAAACAAATTTAATAAAATTTTATCTCAAGATAAAATTTTTGCATGGCCCGGGAAATTGTAATGCTCCACTTCGTGATCGATTACAAGATGCTATTTATAATTATGTTATTTACAGTTTTATAGTTTCTTTGTTCTGAAATTTCTTATTTGTGATGTTCAGTCGTTTATTCATTTAGTAAGTTATTCTATATTGCTTCAATGTATGTATCTTACAAATTTTATACAGGAGTAGGCAACTTGAATTTTAGTCTGTGCCATAAATTTACGATGTTATGTAAATAGAAAAGAAAAATTGTACGGGAAACATGAAGACAAGAGATTAAGATTCTCGAACTATGCGTATGAAATTAATTGGAATGAAATTCTAGAAGTTCTTGGACCCATAGGGTCCTCATAATATTTCCTTCCAACCCGATGTTCCTGATGTCTATTGTATAGCTTCATATTAATGTACCCTCAAAATTTTAGTCTATGTGATCTGTGATTTTAGTTGCTTTAATGAAGTTTGATAGGAAAGCTATTTTCTGGGTTTGCATCTTCAGTCGTTGCGAGTAGCTGCATTTATGACCCGTAAGTTAGAAATGAGGATATGTATTAATGAATATGTTTGATGGACAATTTTATTCACAGTTATTTCATGGACAATTTTATTCATGGACTTGGTCTAGGTCAACATAATATGCATAATACCCGCAATAATAGCAATCTTGACTACATTCTTTCTAACTTAGAACCTCGTTGTGTTGTCCCATGCAGAAATCTTTTTCCCTCGGATCACGATTCCTTGGATGTTTCTTTCGATTTCCTCCCCTCCACTACTACAAACCAGCCCCTCAAAAGTAGGTCACAACTTCTATGGAAGAAAGCCCCCTGGGGTGACATCTGCCGGGCTATTGAACTGTTTCCTTGGTGTTTGTTAGAGGTAGGAACTGTTGACGACGCTGTGGACTTATTTACATCCGTTGTCCACTCAGCCATAAAGGACTTTGTGCCGGTGAAAGCATCAAAATCGAACAGGTTTCCGGTCTGGTACGACAATGAACTTCGTGACCTTCTTAAGAACAAAAAGCTTGCCTGGACTCTATGGAAATCACATCCGAGTGACTACACATATAAAAACTTTGCTAGAATTAGAAGTCTTGCCAAGAAGGTACAGCGACGTAAATATTTTGAATACATGGACTCAATTGGTGATTTTACTGTTAGTAACCCTAAAGTCTTTTGGTCTGTAATTAAATCTAGAACAAAATCTCCGGGCATACCGGCAACAATTCAAGATGAAAATACTGAAGCGAGTGATGATCAAAGACCAGACCTCTTCAATAACTACTTCTGCAAAACATTTACTTCCCTTTCCTCTACAACCCATCTCCCCCCTCTCCACCCCATCTGTTCGGACACCTTATCCATTCTCTCTACCACCCCGGGCGAAGTTCTGGCTCTCTTGCTATCGTTATCTCCACATAGATCACTTGGACCTGATAAAATTAGTCCTCTCTTTCTCAACAAAACTGCTTCAGTTATTGCGGTTCCTCTATCTATCTTATTCAATAGATGCTTCAAGGAAGGGTATTATCCCACCAGTTGGAAACTGGCTCACGTGACCCCAATATATAAATCAGGACTTAAAGATCATGTATCCTCCTATAGGCCAATATCTCTTCTATCTGTAATATCAATTATCTGCGAAAAAATAATTAAAGACAGGCTACTTAAATTCACCTCACCTTACATCCATAGTTTTCAGCACGGCTTTCTACCGAAAAGCTCAAGTCTCTCAAACTTAAGTACTCTTCTTTCCTGTGCAGTCAAATGTATGAATAACAATACTCAATTAGATGTTATCTACTTTGATCTCTCGAAGGCCTTTGATTCTGTCAGTCACATTCATCTTCTTCATAAACTCTCCAATAGATTTAATGTACATGGCAAATTTCTCTCTCTAATCACAAGCTACTTGAAGGACCGTAAACAGAGAGTTGTTCTTTCAGGGGCGACTTCTAACCCCCAACCCGTGATCTCAGGGGTGCCTCAGGGGAGTGTACTTGGGCCTCTACTGTTTGTCCTGTATATGGATGATCTCTACACGCACTTATCAGCTCAACCTAGTGGCCTTCTGCTTTTTGCTGACGATTGTAAGTTATACAGAGAAATATCGTGTCTCCATGACACAATTGCTCTACAGGAAGACATAAATTACCTTACAGGCTGGTGTGAAATGTGGCACTTGAAACTCAACAGTAAGAAATGTGACATTATTACTATTACTCTGAAAAAGTCTCCTGTTCCCTCCACATACCATATCAACGATTCCCCTATCACACATTCTGCTAGTCATAACGATCTTGGTGTCATCTTTGATTCAAAACTCACCTTCTCTGACCACATCTCCTCAATACTAAAGAATTCAATGCGCATGTTGGGACTTCTTTATCGATTCACTGAACTACGCACTGTTTCTTCATTAGCAACTTTTTATAAGACTTTAATAGCGCCCAAGATCGAATACTGCTCTCCCATATGGGCCATGGCAGCACCTACACATCTCTCCAGACTTGATTCTGTTCTCAATTTCTTCATTGCTATAGTCCGATTTCGTGTTCCTGCACTTCGAATATTATCTAAGAAGGAGCTCTTGCGACATCTTAATATTCAGACTCCTGAAGTACGCAGAATTATCTCTGACCTGAAATATCTACATAAAATAGTTAATGGAACCTTAAGATCGGAAATATTACTTCAGGAACTATCCTTACGTGTCCCTTCCCGCATCACTCGGAATACCCACCTATTCCATCTTGCCCGTCCTAGGTTGGCTGTTATACAGAGGTCTCTTTTTTATAGAATACCAAACAGTTATAATCAAGTAACAACTGATGTGGACATTTTTTCGAGCTACCCAGTGTTTGAAAGAGCAATTAAACGAGCTTTGACGGAATAGTTTTACTTTTACACTCTTTTTTTCTATGTTGTTGTTATTGTTGTCTTGTTTTTTTTTCTTTCTTTTGTTAGCATGTCCCTGTGTAAAATGGCAAAGTTATGCTGTATCTGGGAAATTGTTCAATAAATAAATAAATAAATAGAAATGTGTTGATAACCAGAATAATACATGGTTATATTATTCTACAGATAATAAGTTGTGGTTATTAAGTCATTAAAGATATTTATATAAGCGTAAGAAGCAAATAATTAATTAAAGAATATTAATGAAATGGCGTAATTTATTGAATATGAATAATATATATAATTACTAGAGATTGGTTTGAAAACTGAATTGTCACACATGGTCGTTAGTCATAGAATCAAGCTACCTCATAATGTTACTTAACCTAAGCTACCTAGTTAACTAATATACTTACCTGGAAATCATAACCTAATCTAACCTATCAACTTAACCTAAATCACAGAAGAATTAAAATACCTGTCAGTGATGATTGTTCTTTTCAAATGTATATTGGATACATGGGTACGTAGTGCTATACAACATGTGGGCCTCCAAAATTCAACATTCTTTGTTTTCTATTGTTATTGGTTATATAGTTTCATCTGATTCGTGGGTGGAAGCTTTTGTTCCAACGGACTTGGAATCTGATATAGAATACTCAGATGCGTTATATAATACTTTGCTAGATCTCTTGCTGGCGACCAGATTATGGGCTGGTGCCATCTCGTGGTGATAGCTATTTTCTTCATGAAGACTACGAGATGTCATCTTTATAATATTTTTGGATGTGTCTATTCCAACTTCATTCTCTATGGAATTTCAGTGGTTCGATGGGCTGCAGACTTTCGATACTTCTGAAAACCATATGAAATTAATGATGAACCACCATTGTCTGCTGTCTTTCAGCTCCACACAACAGAAAGGGTGCAGTTTCAGTGTAATACTAATAATACTAAATAAGAATTTTCAGAATTATTTAAATTTAATATTTGATATTAAATAAGCTAAGTACGTAGGGGAACGTGGGGCATAACGGGGTAGGGGGCATAACGTGGTATCGGTATTTTTTGAACTGTAAGTAACTGCAATCTAGCGATAAGTACCTAAACAAGATTCTCAAGGACGAAGGGCTGTTGCGCTTGAGCAGCGTTCTTATCAGTTGAAAAGGAACAGTGCTGTGTGTCAGTTCTTGGTTTTCGTGCTATGGCATATAACGATTGGGATTTTACTTCTGTCAAGGTAAGGCAAGTTATTTATTACACACTTTTAAACTATTGATATGTTGAAAGAATATTTCTTCTGTGTTTGTTGTGTGTTTTTGAGGTTTACGGATTGTAAGTTATAACAGAGATACTCGTTAATTTAACACTACAACTCATCTGGGGCAAAACGGTATTGCAATCACCCCATATTGCCCCATTACTCCATTATGCCCCGTAAGAGTATCGATTGTGTAGTTTACTATCCAGCTAGGAACTTTTCTTGTTAATGCTGGGATTGCATTTGCGTAGTTTTGTTTAAGTTTTTCATGCTGAATTTTCAAAATTTGGTTATGTTGATTTGATGTCAGGAAATATTAAGATTTAACTGACAATAATTCGATGTAATCTGCATAAACTTTGTAGTACAATTCCCAATGATCACATTTTTTTCTTTTTCTTAATAATGCCTAATTCAGAATGTACCTTTTGAAGTAATTATCAACATTTTTTTAAAAAAAGAGTACCCATCTTTTGTTATATTTGATTATTGAGTCTAATAAATATTTCATAAAATTCAAGTTGTGTTGTATAATAGTAATCATATATTGTTGTTTTATGATAAGTCTATATTAGAGCTGGATATTATAGATGTAATAGTGTACGGGGCAGTATGGGGTAGGGGCATAATGGAGTTGACTGAAATCCAATGTTACATTATGCCCCACGTAGGGGGCATAATGGGGAAAAAAGCCATTTTTGGAATAAGCTAAGCAAAAAGGTCCAAAACTATATTTTTGAAAGGATTTGCTGGTTGAAATATCACAATAAATGTCCAACGTGTCTACCGCAGAAAAATTACTTCAATTGAGATATTGGTTACCAATTTAGAAAGGCAAATATCTTAGCTTCCCCATTATGCCCCACGTTCCCCTATATTTCGACACTTAACGTAACCTCCAAAAGGTATAAATCACAAAATCTGCGATAGGGGAAAATTTCACTTTCAACACTTGACATATTTTAACACATTATTTACCTAATTGCTTCTCTTTTCTGTTTTCGTACTTTCATTCATTGAAATTTGTTTTAAACGTATAGACCTATAAGTGTTTCTTTTACTTTAGTGTTTGCAATCCGAGAGTTAACACGTCACTGTTTTCGCTTTGTACTTAGGTTCTTAGGCCATGTTGTTTAGAAAATAAAACTACGATCACCATGGTAACCAGACGGATGTGACGTCACATTATTTCAGTCTATATACACTTAAATAAAGCCTAATATGTAAGGCGTATACTTGTTTTCCTTTTTGTTTCAATGTGCACTTATTAACTGAGTTACGAGCGAAACAAAATTATTATTCCATAATACCCGAACTTCCTGTCCTGAACCAGAGAGATGAGCACAAACTCCGGAAGGTGATTTGTGACATCAAAAGAAGACAAAATGTCCTCTTGCATATTGTCCAGTTCCGCGTAGTGTAAGAGTAGCAGTGTTGCCAACTTGCAATAAAAACTTGAATTCTGACAACTGGAACAGTAAAGAAAGATGTGCACACCTGTCACTCTTACACGATTAGGAATTCGACAATATACAAGAGGACTTGTTTTCTTCTTCTGATTTCACGAATCATGTCCCGGACTTTGTATAAATCTTTCAGGTTCATCCTATATATATATTTAGACTTCCAAATTATAGTATGCGTAAGTATGGGAAGCTTTATAGGACGGCTATGTCCGTGTGCCACCCCGTCTCTCAACAAGTATCACAGCAAAAATATTAGGAAGCATTTTTTTTTTTTTTTTTTTTGGAATCGTTTCAGCGTCCCAAGAATAGATTGAGTGGTAATTTTTCTTTTGTATTTACAATAATAATTATTAAATTAGCTGTCTTTTGATTTTATTCTCAAATGTAATGTTTCCAAAACGAAATGGCGAAAAGCATACATTTCTGTACTTTAACATTTTATCATACGAAAGAAAAATAAAGTAAACAATACTGTAAGAAAAGAAAACGAAAATGAAAATTAATGTTTACAATCATTATTTTGTTAAAAGTAAACAAACACAAAGGAATAGAACTTATTATAAATTTCATCTAAGGCCATTCAGCCCATCACGTATATGAGGGATGACGTCCCTATTCGACCACACTTTCCGGGGAAAGGGAAAGAAGAAAGTATTGGGGAAGGAAGGACGCGGTCAGGGACCTATATGTTAGGGACCATCCCGGCATTTGGCTAGTGCGAATGAGGGAAACCCAGTAAAACCTCATGCAGGATGGCTTTTTACATTTTTCGACCAAGTGCCCCCACCGGGAACTTAACCTGGGACCGCATGCACCGAAGGCGAGAGCGTTAGCGACTACGCTACATCTCAGTTCAAATATCAGTGATTTAAAGATAAATGTAAAACTGTATTAGATTACATTTAGAGGTTGTTTTACAGTATTAATCACTCAAGATGGTAATTGAAATTATGAAGTAGGGCTACTATTTGGTAAAGTCACTCCTTATTCTCATTGACAATAATCCAATGCCTCTGTACCAGGAGCGGCTTGCCTGTAAGTGCTGCAGAGCTGCCGAACTACTAGCTATTTTAGTGGCTTAAATGTATTTTCAATTGAGTTGAATTGTGTTTAATTTAATCAAGGTAATAACATGTAATGATTACATTTGGTCTAACGGTGTCCTGAAATTGTACTGCTGGATATGCTACATATCGTAGTATTACTGGAAACACCTTCTGATAGAGACCTGCACGGACACTGTTTCTCTTCAGGTCGGGCCGGGCTCGGGCCGATTAATTGCAATTCTTTAATAATTATTGACTTTCGTTAAACGATAATTGGAATAAAGCCAAACGTTGAAGAAGTGTGCAAGTGAAAAATGTTACAAAGAATGCAATAGCTATTTACAGTTTGTGTTACTTAGCGGCTCCACTTTCACTATAGAGAATTGCAGGCATTGCGCGGTAAATTGGGCTCTGACCTTGACTTTCATTGAACCCAAAATATGACAAGGAGGGGTGGGAAAGTTTAGCCTGTCGCTAAACAGGCTAAACAATATTGCCATCTTCACTTTGTGCTAAACATCAATTAAGTTAGATTTTTGTTACAGGAAATGGAGTTTTTGTTCTCTCGATGACAGGCAAAGTTTTAGGAGACAATGGTACTATTCGGAAGGCAAGTGTCAGGTTGTGAACCAGAGTTTAGAAAATGTTTCTGAGGGTTAGGTCAAATTTAATACTAAATTTTGAGAGATTGGGGCTCGAGCTATTTTTTTTTAAATTATCGGGCCGGGGTCGGGCCAAAAACTTTTAAAATTTATCGGGCCGGGCCGGGCTCGGGCCGAAAATCTTCAAAACTTTTCGGGCCCGGGCTGGGCCGGGCCTAGGTACATTCGGGCTGGATTGGGCTCCGGCCGAAAAATTCGGCCGGTGCAGGTCTCTATCTACTGAAGCTTAATAATATTGCAAGAGCTGTGCACGGATTGCCCTATGCTTTAGCATTGAAACCAAAATCTTCACCAGCCGCGCTGTATTACGTTTTCCTTGTTTCTTGGATAGGATTTACTAGAGCTGCACTCCCAGCAGTTCAGAATTCACGAATACTTCAGAAGAAGCCGAAGACACACGACGTGTTGTACATGAGGCTCCCTTCTCTTGTTTTCGATAACGGTGTTCACAGTGTTGCCAGATCTACTGATTTTGCAGGAGATCTCCTGATTTTTCTACGTTCTACTGATCTACTGCGAAAGAAAATGAAAAGTAAATAATCTCCTGCTTTTTCCTTACTTCGAGAAGTTAAAGAAATATATTATTATTAATATTGAATTTTCAATGTTTCCTCACATAAAAAGATGAAATTTCTCTGTTGTAATACACAAAGGTCTGTAGAGCATATAGTTGTATAGCTTTACTGTATATAATATGAATCCAAAGGATACAACTGTATGTCATCTTCTATATGCATTATAGTTAGCGTTTTTATGACTTTCTGTAAGATTTACAAGTAAGTGTTGTTTAGATTGGGATTTGGGTTGGAAGAGTGGCTTAGGTCATTTCTCCACGATCATCAGCAAGAAATCGTCTTACTCCACGATCACGTGTGACTGTACCATATAGCTACGTTATCGCTACGTGCATGAAAAGACATTTTCCCACTGAACTTTGCTCTTTCTCTACGTTTTGCTTCACGCATGTGTGTATCAAATAATATTAATATAAATCGGGACTTCTCCCTTTCATTTGCTCAACGTAGTTCATCGGAAATAAATTCTAAACTGCTTCTTTTGACTACTGCGCCCGTAATAATGGCAAATTTTATTGCCCCTCCCCCGGATTTACATTCAAACGCCACCATTGTATGTGTCTACTGCTTTCTCCTGTTTTTTATCTTCGAATCTCCTGCTTTCCAACTGACTGGTCTGGCAACACTGGGTGTTCAGTGTAACTGTTGTGCGCTTTGAAAGTAATAGTATTCCATGTTCAAGTTTGTGCAAACTTGTACAAACACAATTTGTGTGACAATTTTAAGGAAACCATAAACCTCAATTCTTCTATATTCTTCTATAATTCTTCTCTATAACCTTATAATTCTTCTAATTACCCCAACGATAATAGCTGAAGCAGAACGTTACTTCTCTAATTTTAAAATAGTTCAAACATTTTCGAGAAGCACAATATGTCAGGAAAAAATCAATGCTTTGGCTGCCTTATCAATCGAGCGTGATTTCATATCCATCATGCCAAACTTTAATGATAGAGTAATAGGACATTTTGTACAGCAGAAGACACGTCGATAGACTATTTACAAACGATAAAATATTTATAATTCAGTAGTATTAATAAACTTTCTACCTGTAGACATTACGTGAATCCGAAATTGTTATGGTATCTGAAAACAGTGTTTCTTACGATATGGATATGGTATTTTTAAAGTTTGTCACACGCAACAGTGGTGTATTTAGGGAGGAGCTATCGGGCTCAAGATTCCCCGAAATTCATTTAAACTTGTAGGCATCCCAAAGGAAAAATTAAGTGCTTATCCATATGCTGTGTATAGCTCCTCCCGAAACAAAATCCTAAATACGCTACTGACACCCAATAAGCAAAACAATAGTGTTTTGGTTGCGATACAGTAAATTTGTATATATATTTGTTAATTTCAATTATAATTGTCATTTACGTATAACGATTAGAGTGCTAAAAGATATGCGGTTCGTGTACATTTATAATTAATTACTGCAAACGCGAAATTTAATATACAAAAAACAAACTGTGCAGAACTACCTCAGATTATGGTATCGAGCCGCTACTGCTCTGTATATGTATTTAGTTAATTCAAACTTTGTCTAAATTTTAAGTAAATTACACTCCGCCCATGAAACAGCAAATGATTTTACGCGTACTACCATACAATGTTTGCTGAAGACTTAAGAAATATCCGCACTTATAAGGTCATTGGTGTTAATAGAGATGTCTAAAGTTTATTAGGATATGCAACAGATGGATTTTACCTATTATACCATCTTATTATTGGGAATTTCGTGCTGGAACTATCGACTGTTAATTGCTTGCTGCTATGGTTTTGAGGTAAGGGACTCTCGATTCAGCCTTTCTGCTCTTTTTTCCCAGGATACTTTGCGGACGGTGACGTCGAGTGGAGGTATCGCCAAGGATGTTATAAAATCTTCCATACCGCAAAATCGTGAAGCCATACGCATCATATGATTGGTGATTTTCTTACCTTTGAAAGGTTATTTTGGATAATTTCTTCTTACTCCTATTTATACACCCATACGTTCAGCATGTAACCATTGTATAATATAAATCTGAGGCAATGACTTAAATAAAAATAAACGCCAGACACGCTCATGTCTACATATGAGAATCACAATGTTTCGAGCAAACGCATACGGCGGTCATTCAGTTACCTAATAGGATGAAGATACATATGGGCAGATCCTCTATTTTATAACATCCTTGGAAATTGCGAGGTATCGTTCAAGAGAACAAGTGAAATACTGCATGTGTAATTACGCTAGTTGGTATACTGTTTTAAGATGGGCAAAAGTTTCTCCACAAGACGTCACGGACAGGGAGCCAATCAGAACGCTAAACGCGAATTGGAGTTACCTGTAATTTTATATACCTTGGTTTTGTGGTACTTTTAATTACACATAAAACAAGAAGCGGCAAGAACTAAAGATGTAGCATCCCAGTTATATATTCCAATCTGATTTTTGGAGCGTTTGAAATATTTCACATGAAACAGTTCTGGACTATAGATAAACGGAAATGATGAAAGTACAAGCAATGTCATATATAGCGTATGAGGATATGTTCATATAACAATCTATAGCAAGGAAAAATAAATTAATTAAGACTACACTATAGGCGGAAGAGTTTAAAAATAATTATTTATTTTTGTGTTTCTAAATACTATGTAATATTGGTAATTTCAATATTTTATACACAGAGGAAAGATAGTGAAGGATTTCTCGTAATAGTTTATTATTACATATACCTTTGTAGTGAAGAAATTTATTTTCAAGGATATTAATTTGATTTTTACAAGGTATTTGCTAGGGATCTTAGAAGTTACTAAAAGCGAAATAGAAAATAGGCTGAAATAGGACGCCATCGAAATCTTTTTAATCCTCAAAATATTTATTCGGCCATATTCAATGTTTTGCGCTTACTTCAAGATTCTACTTTAGATAATTCACTCAGTGCTTCGCCTCCTTAAGACACCTAAAACCTAACCTAACTCAACCTAATCTAAATTTTTTACTACTGATTATTTACCTTCTCTAAGAGCTATGAAATTAAATACCAAAAATAGCCATTGTAATAAATGAATTGCCAAAATAAAGTTTTACCCATATATCTTTTTGTAACCCAGGTATCCAATAATCAATTAGACTTTAGAGGGATAAAAGTAATAGGTGTTCAGACTTAATTGTTTTTCCAGTTACATCACCACAAGGGTAATTATTTGATTTGCTTGGAATTGCCCATGGTCCTGTAGAAAGATGCTTCAGTACGTTTGTGCAGCGGAATGCTGCATTTGAGTAGGGACCAGTATAAAATGCTTCCTGAAAAATTTCATTAAACGTAGTGAAATCAGATCCCACCCTCAAAGTAAATCAAAATACTTCTGAAGGTGGCTAGAGTTGGCTCAGTTTGTTTTCACTTTGAAAACAAACTGAAACGTCAGTGAAAATTCTATAGACAGTTTATTAGTCATTTGGTTCCAACATGATGATTGATGTCCACGACGCCATTATGGTCGAAGGTCTTTAGCAAACTCAACTTAATGGACAGTTGGAGCAATGTTCCTTCCTCATGTTACTATTCAAGATTCCTTTGACGAGGCAAACAAATGCAGACGAAATTGATTGTAAATATTTAATCTGTAGTAGCCTCAGACAACTTAGTTGGAGTTGCAGCAATAAAGGTACCAGGAAGTTGCATTACCATTTTCTCAGAGTAAAGGAATTTCAATATCCAAGTATTCCAGCTAGAACAACATGTAACTCCCAATTAGATTAATACATGTCTTGGTGAATTGAGGATTATTTTCGGCATTTGGAAATCCTGAGAATTAGTGAAAGTAATTGTTTATGTGGAGTATTGGAGTATTCAAAAATGATAACAAATCATTTTTTTAAAAAATTTCGTATGTGCGAGTATAATAACGATAATGATAGAGTAATAAACTAAAGTTAACTTCGGTACCTTGATAACATATTCCACATATCATTATAATCGAAGTTCGAAAATATATCTTTTGGAGGATAGTGGAACTTGTATCATAATTTTAAAACGAATGTGTGAAAACAGTTCATGGAATCTTCATGTTAAATAATATTTGGTTTCAGAATTTACACATATTTTATTGGATTCTGTTTTTAAATTCGGATTTACAAAACTTAAATTTTTCTTTCTTTGAAGCAGACATACTTTTTACTCAGGAAGCTGTCTTGCTCCTTTTATTCTGTAAATCCTACTGTTGGCTTCTGTAAGCGAGAGCCGACTGAAGAGATGAGAACTCCTCATTGAACCAAATGTGAAACTGTGTCCACGTTAGATCCAGGCTAAGTTTGAGTTTAATTTTCCGTTTGTAGATGGTATCCGTCTATCGAACTGAAAACAACTAATACTCAGGTTGCTTTTCGGGGTATGATTCCAGTTGGAAAGAGGGAGTTCCATGATGGGCTGAAAAGTGAATATCATTGTTCTTACTATCCTCAATGCTAAGTAATAATGAGAAAAGTTTCTACTATGAATCAATACAGGTCGATATTAGTAATACAGATATTCTGGGGCATAAGAGTATAGTATATTATTCGATCATTTATTATAATTATTGCTATAATTTTTTGTTCACTCAAAACAGGTGGAAATATAATTTATTAATGTTATTATCGATAATTGAACAAAGTTGAGAAAAACGTTGCATGCTACTAATAATTAAGGTTATGTATATAAAAACAATTAAGGGCTAACTTTAATGGTGCACCTCAGGTTTTACTAAAAAATGAGAAATTTTACAGGAGAAAGGAGGTAAGAAATTGTAATTTGGAGTTCGTATGTGATCTTTAAGGTCTAAGCTTGGAAGTAAAGTTATGTTTAATACGAGAATAATTTAACATTACCTAACTATTTGGGTTTAATATTTTAAAACGTAACCTGTATATTGAAATAAAGTTACAATTCCCAAAAGTAAATAAAAATGATAATCGAGCTTCTTTAGATACAAAAATCATTTTGTATTTACCTGTAAAAAAATGACATTTTAGAGATACAACACTTTAATTCTGAGGATTTAAATCAATCTTCTTGAAATATTTAATCACTAATAATTAAATCGATTTCTCCTGTACATAGCTTAGTAAAGTATTAAAAATAAAATGGGTCCCAATAAGTTTCGGCTACTTAATGGTTAACTCATGCTATATATATTAAAGTTCTAGAGTTGAATAATACCGTTTAAATGTTCTTGAAATAGGGGGCAAAACTTGGGTTTTCATACTAGGAGAATTCTTAATTTTATTATATAGTACTAGTTTCATTTAATAAATTTTATGTCATTTTCGATTTGTGATTTAGAACTTAAATCCAATTTACCTTTACAAATTGGATCAATGTGATCTACTCCAAGTTACAACAAATCTAACTTAAAAGCGAGTTAAAACATTTCTTATACTGTAACAAACTATGTACCAGTAAATCTTGTGAATAATCCCGTCGATTACAAGGAAACTTGAGCTTCAAATTTAATAAAAAGAATGCTTCAATATAAGAAATTTACGATTCAGCATACTATAAAGCATAATGATGACGTACTTAAACAGAAACAATTTAAAATTTCATACTTCATAAAATTTACTCAATACAGCTAGGAGATATTACGAAAATCATTCCACAAATAAGCCATACAAAAGAGTTTAATAATATAATTTGTACAACATATTATTCCACTACATCTCCGAGAATAACTTCTAGGCTGTCCATTTCGTCGTTATTCTTTAACATTCCTTGTACGCGCCTTTGGCGTAGGAGAGCCACGTTCAATTCCTGGCGGTAGCACATGTGGTTCGGATTTCACGTTAATCAATTGATCCCATTTTATATAGCTTCGATGCTGAAAGGGGCGTTAAACTCAAAATCAAGTAATTTAGTATTCCTTATGCCACTATAATAACTTCCGGGGTTCTGCCCCTACAGACAGACACTCTGGTCAGAAATGCGAAGGGGTCTATTGTTCGGGGACCTTATTCCGTAATGGTCTGTGTCTGCCAAATCTGCGTTTACTTTACGATAATAGGCATTATATTATAATTAATTTTTTCCTGTTTTGAGTTCCGTTCCCTTCTCTAATTTTCGCAAAGACTTGAATGGAATAAGGCCCCAAGTCAATCAGATGTTTCCAACATCTGCAAAAGAAAACTTTTTGATCTAACTCTCGCTCATAACACTGTTTGTTGTAATTTATATAAGTTTATTTATTAAGCTGAACGTTTCGAATAAGGATGTTTATTACTTGATTAGACAAATAAATAATTTTCGTAAATGAAGTTTTAAATATCATAAAAGGAATAAAGCATATATGCCCAATTAAAGAAACAAAAGCAAATGTTGATTGTTAAGAGCCGGCGGGACTCAAGTGACCTTGACAAATCGAAGATAGAGTTTCTCCTTGCAGTTCAAAGTTTTTCCTTATTTTGGCAACAGATGGGGTTGTCGCTGAAATGCCGTCAAAGCAAATGCACCCGTCCTTTTCCTTCGTTTTCCCCTGCATGTGGTCAAAGTTGGACAGCGTAGGAGGGGGATGGTTACGGCTGTAAATGGGACAGAAGAGTGAAATTCCTTTCTTTTGGCTAAAAGAGAAACAGAACTGAAGAAACAAATAAATAAGAGGGACCAACATGATAACAGCCGTCAGCTCCGTGTCAGAGAGCCACTCAAATATCTACAACGGTCACAAACATACCATAGAGAACTAAAGCACTTGTCGCCTGTCTCTTTCTCAAAGGATTCTACCTATGGTAAATAACAGAATAGTGCGGGAAGAATCTGATATAAAATGAAGAACCATGCCAATATTAAAAAAAGAAGAAGAAAACACACACACGGGAGAGTCGATATTCTAATTTATTTAGGGCCTTCGTGGTTTAAAAAAAGAAAAAGAAACTTGGAATTGAAAGGCAGAAAACCCAGACAAAGATTTGAAATGTATTGACAATGTAAATCATTTTTTTTTAGTGGAATCCATTTCCTTATTTTCTTTTCAAAATATGACTACCAGATTTACCCTCTCTCTCGCCTTCACATTCGAATGGTCCTGGGTTCGATACCAGTTGATGACCATCCTGAGTTTTTCCTATTATAACAGGAAAAAGCCGCAATGTTACATTCAGCCTTGGGGGCCGGCTTAGAAGGACAGGAGGGAGCACATGCCCTGCTTGATGTTGGTTTTTATTGGGGGAAATAGACCACTTCATTAACAATAGAATTAAAAGATGTGTCACTCATGTCCAAAATTATTGTCGCATTACTATAAATATGTTATTGTAGGAATATAATTTGATAACGAATTCACCCGGTATTTCTTATAATGTTAGTATGCGTACAATCGGCAAAGACATGTATGTGGCAAATTTCATGTCAAAAGAGCAGTAAATAAGAACAATAAAACGAAAACAAAACTTTCGTGTCCATTTAGCAACATTTTATTTTACTCATTCTAATCTTCGTATTTATAATTACTGTATTTTCCAATGAAATTTACCACATATATTTCCCGATTGTACACATAGTATCAGTATTAAAAGTCTCCTGCAAAATCATTATTCCATGATATTTTTACAAGAAGACAGTTATAGATATGCGACAATCATTTTGGACATGAGTGTACAAGGATGTAACAGGTGTTTGTTTCAAACATTAAATAAGTGTTCGTATAAATTGAACTTATTTCCTGACGTCATAGAACTAAGAACTGTTGCAGAGCGATGTAAGTCCGGTGACAATACAATATTCCATTCTTACTTTCATACTTTGCAATATATCTATTTTAAAAGCAAATTTTAATATGTTTTTATTTTCAACTTTCTTATCCTAAAATAAATACTAGCCTTTAACCAGCCCTGGTATCTCTGGTTGCACTTTAGGATTTGGAAAAGGTGTCCAACGAATTAAGAAAAATGATAAGACACCTTTTAAAGACATTCTTTTGTTAATAAATTCCCACTAAAAAGTTAAAAATAATTTTGTTTATGCAAGACTAAATAAAAAGAATGGAGCGCGTCATTTTAAGAATTTATAAAGTAACTGTAAGCCTATATGAGAGCGCATCCTTTTTTTTTTAGTCACGCATAAACATTTTTTTTAACTTTTAAGTGCGACTTGATTAATGAAAGAATCTCTTTAAAATGTTTATTATTATCTTTTTTTATTATTGTTAATGTTTGCGTCCTTGGCATAGGGTGTTTATTTTGGTAAGGTACTGTATGGTACGTTTCTATACTACTAGGGTATATTAAAATTTAGTTTCCTATGCGTTACTACATACATTAAAAAGCATTTTTTTTAAGAATTACTACCGAATATTACTACCGCTCCGCTAATAAGAGGGAGACAGATTGAGGATACCAAACACCCCTACCGTTGATTGAGAAATATTTAGGTGTCGACACTGATGAGCAACATCTACATATGAATCTGAATGTTTTATGGGCTTTAGACAATTGATTCATATCGGGAAACATGGGGGACAGAATGTTGGAAGCAAGTAGTCCAGTCCCTAGTTTGAATGCCTGGAATGAGTAAGAACTCTTCCCCCCTTGGTAAAACCTGCCGGAATTGGAAGCAATATCAAAGAAACACTGCTCCGAAAAAATAGGGAGCAAACATGCATAAATAGTCAGAGTCGGATTTAGGTTTAGTGGGGCCCCAAGCTGTTGAAGGTAATGGGGTCCTTTATGTGTCCAGATGAACATAGGCACCCTACATACAGCAATGAAGAAACTAGAGATAATTTAGGAAGCAGACTGGTAGAAGGAGCCCTATTAATTACACGAACGTAGGCTACACGGCAGGAAGCACTGTTGCTACGTATATATAAATTTTATTTTATTTTTTAAAATTTTCTTATATTTTAGAAATCCAGTTTTTCTTTAGATTTTGGGGCCCCCAAGAGACCGGGGCCCTAAGCTTTAGCTTGTTTAGCTTACACGTAACTCCGGCACTGTAAATAGTATACATATACAGGCGCGGATCCAAGGGTGGCTATAGAGGCTATAGCCCCCCCCTTGACGCTCAGGTATACACTGGATAAAATGGGCTTCAATCCTGTTTACTCTGGATAAAGAGGCAAACTATGGTTTAGCTCCTCCCTTGATCATATCCTGGATCCGCCACTATATATATATATATATATATATATATATATATATATATATATATATATATATATATATATATATATAAGGTAAACGCGCCGGATTTCGACAGGTTAAGGACCTTTTTCAAAATCAATTGCCTATTGTGATCATAATATTGGTCGGTGTTGGCCCGTTTTTTTTCCTTGAAATGTACAGTCTCTACTAATACTAAAAGTTACTTCAAGGCTCAAATGCTAATGTTAAAATTTTTTATGAAACTGAAACTCGCCAATGGAACCCGAATTCGACACACTTCACCTGGTTTCGACAGTTGCGGTATCTGAATTCGACACCTTCAATTATATCCATGTAAAATTTAAGTCGGCATTATTATTAGTAGTAATCTCTTCTCAGCTTCAAATATTGTTTTATTATTATGCAGAAATTATCAGACGGGCAAAAGAACACAACTTAAATTTTCTGAACTGAGTAGTTATTTTGATGATCCTCAATTCGACATGCTGGAACCTGATTTCGACATTCCATGTCGAACTGAGGTTACAACTATCGGAGAATTATGCAACAAATAGCTTTATGAAAGACTTTGAACATACTTGTACATTTAGATATTTAGTTAAAATTATATTTGCACTACTGAGCATGAATTCGACAACCTTGTCGAAATCCGGTTCACGTTACAAATAAAGGCTCGTGTTTTCGACAACCCCCCGTTCATGTTACATCACAACCTTTGTCCTCACAGAAGAAAATAAAACGCACTGATTGAAACTCCTTTACAACATTAAAGTACCACTATTTGCTTGAAGCAAACCTAACTTTAATAAAAGTCTTACGAAAATAACTTGCCGTCTTATGTTTTCCTTAAGATTACGTGTTTTTTCTCGAAGAGTGTATCACACACACAACAATGTCCTTCTTTTCTCCATACATATGACTCATCTACTGTAACCGTACTTCTGACACCAGAAAAGACACTCCCATAATGTTGCCACTTCTATTCACGATTGCAGGGACGACATCTTACGCTTATTTCACAACATTTAAACACAGGTATGTCGAATTCGGGTGCCTGTCGAATTCAGGCGCGTTTACCTTATATATATATATATATATATATATATATATATATATATATATATATATATATATATATATATATATATATATGTACATGTATGTATGTATATAAATGTGTGTGTCTAGTATGTTGTACGATGGAAGCTGATGAAAGAGCTTTATACCATATTATTCTTGATTTTTTGACAGGTAAACAAAGAATATTTCGGGAATTAATCTATCCTAAAGATTATAATAATGCATCTTATTTTTTCTCTTGTGTGTATATTCTTAGTCCTGCAGGAAGTTTTCATTTCTTTCTTGGAATAGATAAACGAAGACTTTGGTTCGGCTTCTCCTTCACAAATTTTTGTCGAAAGGTTGACTTTATCGCTACAAACACAAATTACTTCTCACAGAAACCATCTACAAACACACTGTACTGCTGAAACAGAAACCATCAACCAAAGAGGTCATAAATTTTGCCATTCCTCGTGTTTGAAGTTCCCGTTCTTCACAATGATTTCCTTCCTCCCGCCCCTGTTAAGAAGTTCAAAGTAGATTTTCAAAAGGACTGGCTCCCGCTGAGAAGGAAAGTGGGATGAGGAATGACTATAGTGCCATCTAGCAGTTATACGGCCAAGTACGTGAACACGAAAAAATCTGATTTCTGATTTCTGTAGATTCAATTATGAAGGATATAATTTCTCATCGATTGTGAAATGGATGTCTTTGGAAACAGCGAAAAAACAGTACAGTAGCGCACAAATACAAAGATTGTACTCCATTCTCAAAAAAGTCCGGAGTTTTTAGCTCTTTTCCTTACTGTAAAAAAACAGAAGACTTTTCCGTCTGATTTTGATCATTTTCTTATGGGAATTTGGATTATAATTATCTGTATTTATAAGAAGAAAATATCACGCACAGCGTTCAAATTGCACCTTTAAAATGAGATGCATCATATTTAGTGCGCTACTGAGACATTTTTGCGAAAGAACGAAATGAAACCGTGGTTTGCCTAAAAAATGGTTGAGATCCCATGTTAAATTGAACACCAATATTCCGGCCGCTGTGGCGCACTCCTTCTCCCTCTTAAAAGAACAAAATCTAATTAGTACATGAAAATTTGTGACACAGTGAATCTGACAATACTTTTAAAATATGACTTAGCTTTGAGCTTCAGGGCTAAAACAAACCAATGATCCAGTTAATTAGAAATAACTAGACTACTAATTATTTTGTAATGCAAGACGGTTACTTACGTATCACCTGAGATCTCTTGTAGGTAATAATAACTTTAATTTAGTTATTTGATAAACCCACATGCAAGTTTACTCATGTGTAATTTGAGTAAAATTCAATTTTCCTTATAAAAATGCCTTGTGCAAAAATGTCCTAAATAGAGACAATTTTAAGTCAATACTAAACCACACACACATAAAACATATAATGGTGTACTCTAAGACTGTTTTTAAAAGGTATATAACAGGATTTTACTAATGAAATAATGTTCTTCTGCATTTTTTATAAAGAATTTTCTTATTTTTTAAAGTTTACTTGAGGCCATGTCGAGACTTGATCCATTTGTGCTTCAGACCAATGTCCTGCGCTAAAAATGGCCTTTATACACAAAAAGAATAAACCTTCCACAGAGATATGTTATAGTAGCCTAAGTGGTTTCATATAACAAATATCCTAGACTGTATTTCTGCCAGAGAGATTCTGTCCTAGACCTGTGTTTCTAGGAAGATTTTGTCCTATATTCTATACACAGAGACAGACATTGATGTTCGTGCACCTATGTTAGAACTTCACTTATTATGGAACTCATTTGCCCTTAGTTCAAGACCTCATAACGTAATTTTCATTTAAAAGTCTAATATCTAGTTGTTAGTTCTAGATTCAACAACAACAATAACAAAAAGTGCTTCCTACAGTAAGACCTATTAAGTTTGTCATGTGCTCATGTTGCCATATAGTCATTGAGCCATATAGTTATTTGTCACTTGCTTAAGTTTGTCCTTTTCTGTGCAACCGTGATTGGCTGCTCAGTTTAGACAGGCCAGCTTCTTTGTTATAGTCGTATAACTAATACAATGTTATTGTTGTTATAATATTAATAATAACGCGATATTAAAGTAACTTAGCAACCGTTAAATCGCTAAAAAATTCTTATTAATCACAACAACGATACAACTGCTAAAAAGAAACGAAACAATTTATTGCGAAACCCAAGTTAGAAATGGGATCGGTAAGTTGAATTTGCCTCCTAATAACAATATTTTCACTTTCTTATATAATTTTTTTTAATTAATATTTTGCTATATATAGAATTTTACAGAAGTGAAGACTGAATGCGGATAAGTAATTGTACATTATTATTATTATTATTATTAATAATAATAAAAATAATAATAATAATAATACAAAATTCTTTGTTACAATGCAAAAATTTTTTACACGCCGGACTGTTTTTTTTAAAAAGATTTTTAAATATATACATTTAATTTGAAACTTAAACATAAGCATTCTCAATCTTCTTTGCTACGTAACAGTTTCTAGATGGCACATAAACAACTCTGAAGGGAAATGACAGGGGTGATCAATAAACAATATCTTTACTGAAAGTTAAACACAGGAACATTCATGCTTATGTTGTTTATCTCTTACATACTGCGTTTATACTTTAGGAAGCAATCCATATTGGGATCGAATCTCGAGATCCATGTTTTATTTATTAATGCATTAATAACCTGTGTACTTTCTAAAATCCGTAGTAACATTCGTGTATGTGGCGAATTAATGAAATTTAGCTCATTTTATCTACGTCCACAGCTAAGTACTGTATGTATTGTATTCAAGATAGTTAACAACAATCTTAAAATTAGCTCTAAATTTGAATGCTTTCATTAGAAGGTATGTGCATATTAAAATGTAATATTTTATAGAGTGCTTTTTACTTTCCCAGTAAATTAGTCTTAAAACGTAGAAATTAAATAAAACATATTTAAAATGATGGTATCCTTTATTATTTAGTCACTATCATACATAGCGCGACCATAAAGCATAAAAAGCAGTAAAAGCATAATGGAATTTTTCACCTATGGTTGGTGCCCTATCTATGATTTTAACAACTTTACATAACCAAATTTGCTAATCTTATAAGCATAATAAAGCATAATTTACAGAAATAAAGCATTAATGCTTAATGCGTTTTATTCGAGAATTTTGTGTATGTGTACAATAAAGAAAAATGTGTTAATACATTTTGTGCCAAAGAAAAAGTGATCAACAAAGACTGTTATCAATGCCGCAAACAATGGAAATCAGCTGCTAACTCCCTTTACGCTTAACAATGAGAACCTCGAATTCCTCCTCTCTGTGCACCTTCCACTCAGAAGGATTTTCTTCTGAATTTGTTTTAAAAGGCAGGCAAGGCTGGTTGTGCTTATTCCAAGATGCCAAAATCAAGAGCATATGCAATCTCAGAGAGTAAGAGAATTCTCATCTGACCATTTGTTTTTAATTCATTAAAAATGAGAAGTCTGCTGTGCAGGTACTGTACGTTTCTTCTTCAAAACACTACTTAAAGAAAACTGCAAAAAACGAGGTAGTATGTTGTATTGATGCAAGTTTTAGTGGTAAAAATGAATAGTTTCATATAGCCTACATTTTCAATGCTTGTGTAATAAAAACTTGTAAAATAAAACAATATGGATAAAAATGAAGTATAATTCAAGGAACAACATATTAAGGCATAATTTAGAAAAAAGCCTAATAAAGCATAATGTGAGGAAAAATAAAGTATAATATACAGCGGTATAAATCATAAAGTTGGTTGCCCTAATCATAAGGAATTTGGTTAATATCGTCGTAAGCAAGGCAAAGGCAAACGTGTATTTACCAGAAAACAGAACAGTCAAAGCGACTGTGAAGCCTCGTTCCGCTTATTCATTCCAGCACGTTCTACAGAAAGGCATTTCCAATGCTTTGACAGAGACAGTCAATGCACGCAGGCCTCTCCTTTCTCTGCATCGACTTTTCTATTCTTCCTGTGGTCAATATACTCCCAGCCAAAGGGAAGAACAATTCCATGTACCTAGCTGCTAAGCTCAGTAATGAGAACTATGAACCTAAATAGCTATTTTGTTTAATAATATAATATTATACACGTGTAAACCAAAGTTTAGGAGTTCTTATATAAGTTTGCTTCCAGATATATATACAATAGAGTTCACTTACATATAGAGATGCACACGAGACAAGATTTGCGGCTGTCTCGTCTCGAAAATGTGCTGTAAAAGTGATGTCTCGACTCGAAAAATGTATATTTCTCTATTAGAAGAGCCGTGTCTCGACTCGAATTTTGTCAGGAAAACCCTGTCTCGACTCGTCTCGTGCGCATCCCTACTTACATACACTATATTCTATTATATATTAACAAGTTCACTGACATCCCTCTGAAACCATTACTAGCTTCATAGCAACTGCGGTTCATTTCGTGTTTACAGTAGTCAATGGTTTGATCCTCACTTCAGTGTTGTAAAGTTACCACTTTCATTCAATTCTTCTAGAATAGATTGTATTAATGCTTCAATTTGTTGATAAATTTAAGCTATCTATAAATGGTCTCGCGATAATGGGATGAATATAAAAAGATGCAGAAACTAAATATTATTTATACAAGAAAGCTTGCTACATAATGAAGCATTAATAATAAAACAAGTGAAAATGTATAAACCTTACATAAAGTTAGTGTACCATTTGATTCTCAATTCACATTTAACAACAATGTTGGGGTAGTAAGCAAATATTACAGTTAGAAATATACTTTGAAATTAGTTTAGTTTCAATGAATACAATACGAGTATATGCAGGGCAAGTCAAAATAATAGACCATGTTTCAGAAATTTATTCTGTGAAATCTAATAAACATATGTTATTGTAAGATACATGCTAAGGAAGGTGAGCTGTCAAAGTTTTCGCCAAATATATCACCTCTTGTAACACAGTACACATCAAGGCGATAGTCTATCTCTTGCCAAACCTTTTGTATCTCTGTTCTAAAGTCAAAGCCCTTTTCCTGTCAGCGGTAGAAAGTGGAAACACTGCGTGCAAACTAAACTTTGGAAGTTAACTTTTCGAAGCGCATGAATCGCAATAATATATATTTATCAGATTTCACAATAAATTTCTGAAAATGGGGCCATTATTTTGACTTGCCTTTTATATATTGACATATAATAGAATCTGTAAATGCGATTCGTTTAAACATTAATAGAACAAATAATGACAAAATATTAAGGATCCAAAAGAAAGTTCACAAAATCTGTGTACTTTCATTGCATTTATACTAATATGACAGCGACTATGAGATACTATTAGATGTCTTTAACCTAAAGCCATTACAGAAAAAAAAAGAAGAAGAAGATTTTACCAAAGAAAAATTTAAAAAAAATGTAGCTATTTTCAATTCTGTACGGAAAACATTTTATGCAGTCACCATTCTAAACAATGTCTCATTCAGAGTACCAGCTTACGACACACGAACAGCAAAATTTTCATGTATAAATCACTCTTTTAAAGTTCTAAATGATAAACAAACATCTTTGAGGTAAGATCTAAAATACACAGTCGTCAGTATCTACTGAGTGTAAATCTACTGAAGATAAATTTGGATAAGACCGTCTTCAGACATATGTAGGGCTTAGGCGTATTAGTATGAACATGGTACGACCTTGAATACAATATGACTATGATTTTGAGATAAATTTAGTGGAAAAATATGAAAATAACCGTCATAAAATGCTACAAAAACTTAGTACATACGGAAGTCGCGTGAAGACATGGCGCCGTCAACAGAGAGTGCTACAGATGGTACAGTTCTGCAGATCCATTTAGTTGTAGTATGATATCCTCAAATTAGAATTTTAACTACAGTAGGTTACAATACTACATTTTTTTTTCTTTTCGTACCACCAAGAAAGAATTGTAAAATTCATATTAACAAAGGAGGGCAAAAAAGAAAATTCAACTACAGAACGAGTTCCGGTATAGAGCATGCTGATTGTATAACGGTAACCAAGAAAGGTCTGCCGCTTATTCACCCACCACTTTCGAACATCGATATGTCACCTCATATGTACCTGGAAGACAGTAGCGACTCGTAGTCTGTACAAGCACCGGTTGCAATGTTGCAATATCAAAGGTATGTAGGTACGCGCAAGTGTTCCCCTCCCCCAGCATTCTTGAGTCTTATCCAAAAAAAATTCAGGAACTATGAAGAGGAAAGTCTTTTAAGCTCTATTTGTATATTATTGATTAAATTATTTCTTTAATATTGATTTAATATATAATATATTTCCTTTTTTCAAACAACCACTTTCAATGTACGTTTATACACTATTTTATACAAAACGTCTACAGACATGTTATTGAACAAGAGATAAATCGAATATATAGCATGTGCTGTAAGCCATGGATGATGGCGTTAATCCGAAAAGAAAAAGAAAAAGTAAGAAAATTGCATGCACGCAGTTAAACAAAATTATTTAATTATATAAACTATGCATTATTTTAGAATGGAAGATCTTTCTTCGTTGTTTTGACCTTCAACTTTTCTATGACTTCATTGAAATCTGAAATGCTGCTCTCCAAGTTTTTTTAAATAGAAAGCATCGCTACCGCAAATATTTTCCGCTTTATTTTCTTTAGGGCCCAGAAACACCTCTCTCCTCCGACAATATGCATTTTGTTATCATTTCTTTGTACAAATATACGGCACAAAAAGTCCATTTTAAGAAACCACGTATTTTTGTCTGTAAAGAAGCATGAAATCTAAGATGTTTTCCTTCGAAAATGAAAAAAAAAGTTTAACATTCCAGCAAATTAGGCTAAAGAAGACAGATGGGTATTGGATGTGAATGATTTGATATTAACTTATGCTCTCCGCCGGAAATCGAACACAGAATTATATGCACGAAAGACACAGAGCTAGGAATTAGACCAGTAGTAAGACATTTTCTTCTTCGAGACTCGATCGACCCCCCAGAATAGGATTTTTTTAAAAATAAATCTTATCCCAAGAATTTTCACCTTTGTATTATAAATGTTAAATAAAATCTATTGACTTCGAACGACCGCCCTCCAAACTTTCAGCCTGGATCCGTCCCTGCTACCACCAGACTTATATTTGTTCTTTGCGAGTTTATGTTTTGTGAATAACTTCTTTCTTCGAAGCGTCTGTATCTCCCTCACCCTATCAATTGAGTGAAGCGCTGCTAGCGGAGGAATTTGTAACTATTACAGAAGCTGACCGGTTGCGGAAGAAAGGCAACCGCAAGAGAGCAATACGGAAGATATGAGCGATGCAAGAATGAATTCACTTTCCCATGTTAAGAGATAGGAGCTCGCTGCCATATGCTCAGTTACTGCTTCCAGTGGCAACGTTCGCTGCCACTGGAAATGTAAATATCTCACTTTCTTTCCGTGTTTTAATTGACTTTTTTCAGAAATGCATCAATACTGTTTTGCGCTCAAGAGCAGAGGTTTATTTTTTACTGATGCACTACTTTAATACTTAAAAATAGTTTTAGTATTAAAAAATATCCGGTTGCACAACCATGCAACATATAGTACCAGCCGCCGCTGCTGGAAGATCAAAAATAGTCCCCATCTCCATCGATGGCCTTCTGCCAACGTTATGGAAGGCCATGGATTCCAACACAGTACAACTTGGTGGACCATGAAGCGAAGAAGGTATCAACTGCATTTTGCACCTCTACGAGCGTCCTCTAAGGTGATTGTCCAAAGAATGGAACAGGGGATAATCGGACGGTGCAATGTCCGGGAAGTATCGTGAATGCGATAGTGTTTCCCATCCAAGGCGTAGAATGGTATCCCGGGTCATCCTAGCCACGTGGGGCCTAGCGTTGGCCTGTAACGAGAGGACCCCTTTGCGATTCAGAAGTGCTAACTCCAGAGTTTTGAGTTTTTCTTCAACACGGCTCAACTGCTGACAGTGTACATTTGCACTCATGCTCTGACAAGCTAGTAGTAGTTCTCGATGCAAAATGCCGCGAACAGTCCACCAAACACACAGGAGGACCTTCTTCTGGTGTAGTGCTGGTTTCGGCAGTTTTGGAACCGGTTCGTGGGATGCTAACCAATAATGACGGTGCCGCGGAGCTTCGTACAGAACCCATTTCACTACCTGTCAACACCTGTCCAGAAATGGCTCCTTCCTCAGGCAAGACAGCAGAGAAACGCTGGTCTCTGCTGGCGTTGCCTTCTGGCCCAGCGTCAAATCATGTGGGACCCATCGACCAAACTTGTAGTGCTTCCCAAATTGATGGGTGGTGCCGAATGGTTTCTCCACTCACACAGAATTGCAGTCCTAGTTCCTCACAACTCTGGCCTTTGTTCGCCTCAATTGCTGCCTGAAGATCTTCATTTTGTACAGGCATTGGTCTTTCGGCACATACTGCGTTGTCGAGTGTTTCGTCACCGTCCTATAACTTGTTAAACCACAGATGTACTGTCGTGTGTAGTTACGACATCCTCACCAAAGGCCTGGCATATTTTCCGCCCCGATGCAGCGGTGTTTGATCCCAGTTTGAACTCACACAGCATACACACCCTTATAACGCTCTCTGGAGGTCACATGTTCACTTTGTCCTTACGCAAGTTCAAGGTGTAACTGAACTGCCACAACCAGTCAATATGTTGGATATACCTACACCAACAACGGACATTCGCGTCATCTCCATTTGCATTCAACTTACAGTGTGAGCCAATTGAACAGATCTCCAGAAAAACGACAGAATTTTCTTGGTTACCTTTATAATTTGAAGGTTCTCGAACAAGACGACGAATCCGGCTGTGTCAAGCGAACGCCCATTGTTCATTTAAATGACTACAAGTTTACGATATAGTGGTACTGTAAGAAGTCGGGTGGTCGTTGTAGTTCTCGTATCATGACATGTTAGTAGCTTATCGGTAAGTTATACGATGGAAGACAGAGAATTTCAGCAGAATCTGATCCCCAAGTTAGCTCTAAATGCACAAAAGAGTGCCTGGACACAAGCATCATTCGAGTAAGCATCATCAGGATGGCAAACGTAAGGACAATCAGAACAATTGTGACCTCCATATGACAGCACGAGAAAGCAAATAATTGATTATTAGAAATGAGTTTTACGTTCCACGGTTATGCAGGTGAGGCTAAAGGAGAATTGATTATTAGAGATGGCACTATGCTTCCACATTCTTTTCATATGATTATTTCTGATACCTGCTCACAGCCAAGAAAGTTTCCGTTGACGTTGGAAGAAAATGGCGGTGGTATTTAAACATTAATCGTTTCTTTCTAGACACAGTATGACATAGAAATGAGGAAAAAATCTAGCCCGTGTTCACAGTTGCCTTGCAGTAATGACACCTAGCAATAAGTTACACATCTCTATCACCCCAATACTCACTCAGAGGAGAATGCTTAGTGTGTCATTAATTCATGACGTCGGCAACATTACCCTTCAACTTCGCTTTCGCTCAGGATAATAGGTGTCCTTATACTCCAGGAGCAAATTAGTGTGTTTCATCCAATACACGAGTGCCAGAATGGCCTGCTACGTTTCAAGGCATGTGAAGTTCGTTTGGGAGATGCTAGCACGGAGTCTAACTGCCACCTGGACAATGCCAGCTGTACTTCGGCATTGTTCAGTGTCCAGGCTTACTTTGGATTCAGCAACATCAACAGCGTACATAGAATTCCAAGTTCGAGACAGACACTCAAGATATGTATATACAACATATTTCCCACGTATATGTCCACTCTGAGCGGTTTCATGGTCTTTCGAGCTGAATGGTATACGCATTTAACACTCCTTAGAACTTTCTCGGAAGACCCACGGACGCCACGTCGTAATAAAGAAATGTCACATGTGTGTTTGACACCTCGAGACATTGATGTGAGATGTTACATGAGGCATTAAATTAAAAGCCAAATTAGATTCAGCACTAGTATAGAAGTTCTGCATGAGACATAAATGTGGAAGTTCCCACAGTGTGGTACGGAACTGAACATCACAATTATTAAAATAAACAACACAATAATAACTACTAATTGTCCGAATAATAATCAAAATATAACATTTATTATTTCAAAGGCACTTTATTTCATATAGAAAAAGGGAAAATCATACATTTGAGCTTAACAGATATAAACGTTAAACTGATACAAGAAGATAAGAATTGGTATAGAGGTATGAGCAGGAATGGAAACAATTACTCGGCCATTATTTATCTAATTAGTTTGCATCATCTTTGTACGTAGAACCTCATCACTGTCGAGAATAACATCATAATACATGATCCGATTTATAACATTTTTTTTTTTAAAAAAAAGATCATATTACATATATTAAAATTGCCAGAATGAATGCATAATCTTTTCTAGTCAATAACCATGTAACATAACTGCATACATCTTAAATTATATTATGTATTGTGCAGTATTATTCAGAGTTCTTAAAATGTTTAGATTGACCAGTAATACTTTTACAAAACGCATGGTTAATGAGTTTGTTTACGCTTCTTCAACAAGGCATATAAATGAAAAATATGACTTACTTGAAAATCGAGATAACTAAACTTCGTTACCTGAAATTTTGTTTACAGCAGACCTCAGGGTCAACTGAAAAGCCTAAGTTTACTTCTTACGGTTACATATACATTACTTTATCATTTAGCAAACATGGAAAATTCTATCTACTGATTATAAAGAAATTTCAATAATATATCTCTTAATATTTATTGATACTTTTTACCAGAAATTATTTAAATATAAGTTACACTCTACTTTTCAGTTATTGATTCCTTAATATGTTACAATAATCGTTTTAATCTTCTTTCTTTATTATCCTTATCTTGGTTTGTACAAAGTGGCAGTAAATTATAACATCATTTATAATTATCAAATATAAGAATAACTTGCATAATATGGTAATATATTTTAAATTAATAATAACTAGCTAGGAGTAAGTTCAATTGACGACCGTGTTCACCAACCAAGTTCAACTGTTGAATGAGATTCATAACGAAGTTTAGTGAAAATGTTTGTTGCAGGAACAACGTTCAACGTTAAATATCAATCAAATGGTGGATGAACTAGGTGTAACACTCAACGGCTGATTTTCGAAGTTTAACTTTGTTAATCTTAGTCAATAATAGTTGTGAATTTTGTATGCAATATCGGACATTGATATCGACGATTTTAAAGATATCTTTCGTTTACAGCGAGTAACAGAAGATCGCTGAAATCCTTTTGGTATAAATTTTAGGAAACAGTAGTTTTGATGTCATTGGGAAAAGCCAAACAGCAGCAAAGGTTTCCTACGAGAAGGAATTAGTGTTTTCGAACCTTTTAAATAGTTTGTAGTTTTGAAATAGCATGTGCAGTTCCTAAATTTAAGGAGTAATCCAATGTGCCCCACACAAAATTTAAAACAGGTGTCAATGTGCCTATGTCTTGTGGAAGGGTATGGATCGCTATATTCAACCGATACAACAGAAGGCAATAAACCCTCATCAAAGGGAATAAAGTAGGTTAAAATCCTCACAAATTTACATTTTTGGCATTTTTTAACCTATGAAAGGAAACTAAATGGACTTCCCAAACTGAGAAAGATGTAGCCCTATACCTCGGGCTTGTGCTACTATATCACAATTTACATTTGGCATTTTCCAACATTTCCCAAATATGCCCTACCTCCTCGCCTCACCTCCAAATTTAGAAAGGGGCACATTGACAAACGTTTTAAATTTTGGGAGGGGCTAAAGAGCAAAATTTGGTAGGTCATTGACTCTGGTCCATTTTGGTGAGTCAGTCACACCTACCTTGGCTCCTACTCCTATAATATTTTTGAAATATTTGTTATTTGGC
Source organism: Thermobia domestica (assembly GCF_964235325.1). Classification (NCBI taxonomy): domain Eukaryota; kingdom Metazoa; phylum Arthropoda; class Insecta; order Zygentoma; family Lepismatidae; genus Thermobia; species Thermobia domestica. The sequence goes on along the minus strand of NC_137469.1, from coordinate 140,806,439 downwards.
ATATAATTAATATGTGAGGTGTTTTTGATAGAATTAGCAAGCCACACTTATTCCCACAAATTTAGAATATTTCACCCCAATCGGGTGGAGGAAGGGGTGTTAAACTGTTATTACAAGTTTATTTTTAAACTGCTCAACACAAAGGAGCAGGATTTATTATGTGGGCATTCAAAATCTATATTGGGATATTTATATTAATCCGTACTTAACGATTCTACCCATTTTGTAACTTTCGAGATCAAAAAAATGTTGCTTTACCAAACATTGTTGGTGCTAGATAAATAAAACAGCGCAAAGCATCACTCATATGTCTTCATGGAAATACTTTAACTACCTTCCCCCCTTTGATCAATTCATTTGTTACATTTTCTTCTTTACGAAATTGAAAAAAAATAGAATTCCACCTTTGATTATGTTGTTTATAAGTTAGAAGAAAACATAATTATCCTAAATTTCATATCCAACACATTGGTTTGCAAACAAATGACGTTTCATCCATCTATTGCCATTTATTTCACCATAAATTTTCAGTGTTCCTTGTGCTGGTTGTATGAAAAATGTGGGCCATATGCATGTAATATAGGCTATGTCCGTCATGAGTAGAGATACGAATAAATGAAAACAGAGAAATGTTCTTGGAAATAGATGGGTTTCAATCTTAAATTGTGGATTTTTTAAAACTGTATCAGCCGTTTGGCCTTCATACGGATAGTACGTAACATATTAAACGAAAAATATTTTGCTAGTTCAGCAGGCTGTTTCCCTGCACCATCACCATATCAAAAATACGCGACGATGAAGAATGTATCCGATTTGTACATGATTCTCTCACAAAACAATGTGCACGTTCCTCATGTCGCGTTTGTGTGGCCTTAGAGTTCGTTCGCCCAGCTTACTGAATAGCCAACGTTGAATTTTTATTTCCTATTGGCCACAACATTAATGTGGAACCCAAAGGGCGGGTGCAATTGAAAATTATCCACCGCTTTAGTTTGAAAATCATACGTTCCCAACAAGTTTTCTCTCTTTCATTTTTTTAAAATATTTTTACTAATAAGGAAGAGAGGATATGCTCCGAACTTTTATTGCAGACAGAATATTCAAAGTCCAATTGGTATAGAAATTTTTACTATTCAACGTCTGGTAATCACAAACTGAAGATATTCTTGGTATTCCTTGGAAAAACATACGAAATTATAAAAATTATATATCGTCCTAGAAAAATGCACAAGAGGAAACTCAGGATGCAAGGTGAGTTAAGCATTTTACACCAGTTAGCAACTAAATCTTCACCATCATTGGTATTCTGCCATTATTGGCAGGTCACTTGCCTCAACTGAGAAGCCCCATGCACCACGGTTTCTAGCTATCTCTTCGTCCTCGCCTACGATTTTTCTGTTCTGTTACCGTTCATCAACTGTAGCCTATTTCATTTTCTCCCTCTTTTCCTGCTATCATTCTCTAGCATGTCTTTTTTCTCAGCTAATCTCTTAACCAGTTTCTTTCTCTTTCCAGTTACATCTAAAATTGTTTTCTTTTCTCGCCAATTATTCCTAACAGTGTTTTCAGTTATATCCAGCTAATTCTCTTTATTTATTTACATACCAACAATTCAAAATCTTCCAGTCGTTTTCATTATATATACAGCTTTATATAAACTAAAAGTGGTATGAAATATAACATTGACACACGAGAAAAATGTTTTGAGCAACGATGTAAGCGGGATAAAAAATGATATAATAGGTTTTGAAACTGTATTTATGTTTTGGAAAAAAGTGTGACAATAGGAGAATTATGGTACTGTATTATGGTCTATAGGAATGATTGCTACTATTTTTTCTTACTATAAAATTCCTTCAACATTCTTACGGCTTAACACTTCCATTAGAAATATTACTTAACAAATCGAAACAAACAGTATTAATAAGCACAAATCTGTCTTCACTACTCCACACAATTCAGAGGTCTGTTTCTCCACTTAAGATGGGATTTCCGTGTTTGGGGTCAAAATTTTCGATTTTTGAAAATATAATTTTCAGAATCTACAGTCTTTGAAGTTTTACTGTGGAAAGTTTCATGTTCACACTACATCAGATTCACTTGGAGAACTACAAATTATTGTGTGCTTCCATTGAATTTTCAGGCTTAAATATACATCTTTTCTATTTTGACGTTCATTCCAGGTTGTTTGATCATCCCACTCTTTCTGTAATGATGTAAATATATTTTTGCTCTATCGTTCCAAAAAGAATATACATATAATTTTACTTGCTATTGTTTACTATTCTGCGTTCACAGTTCTTTGTTTTCCTTATTAGTCTGTGTTAGTAAACTTAGTGCCAAAGAAATTGATAGCTTATAGACATATTATAGGAAAATATTCAGGGAAAATATTGGCAACCTTCAAGAGTTGAAGAAAGCAATGTGTGTAACCTACTTTCATAAATATTCAACTGACAAGAACCCAACACATATGCTTTGTCCCAAGGGAGAAAAATTTGATTCGGGTACCACAGGCCTCAAGAAATTGAACAGCATTATGAACATAAGCATTCACTGCCGGCTGCAGTGATGATGCTATCAAGCCTATCTACGGAGCTCTTGCGGATCCTGCCCTTCTGGGAGAATGTTTGCATGGGAAAACACAGAACCCCAATAAAAGTTTCAATGCACTGATATGGCAACGATGCTCAAGAACTACATTTGCGGGTTCAAAAGTCGTACAAATTTCAGTGTATGATGCTGTTCTGTTTTAATAGTGGCGTCAAGCAAGTATTGGTGTTCTGAAAAAGGCGGGAATTTCAAGCCGTAAATACACCTGCAAACTACTGCGAGACATGGACAGAAAGCGTGTAACAAAATCTGAGTTGGGAACCCTGAAGCTTATCAAGGAATCAAGAATGAAGAAAAGGTGTAGGAAAGATGAAGAAAATACAGCCGAATAAAAAGAATATGGTAATGGTACTTTCTGAATGTTGTGATCTGCCTTAATGATGAAATTTCATTATTAATTTTAAACTTTTAATTTCTCAAAATTGCATTTTTGAACATTTATGTGCCATTTTCTCACAAACTATTAATGCTAAAGTAGCCAAATTTTGCATAAATCTTACTTATATGTACCATTTACTGAACTAGAATTATAGCATAGTTCCTTTATATCTCTCAATTACTGTTTGGTGAATATAAGAAATCTCATCAATGGAATTCTCCAATTTAAAAAAAAAAAAAATAATTATTAGCTTTGTATGTAACTGAGAAAAATAATCCTAGTTCAGTAGCACTACCAGCTAGCATAGGGAGCGTAGTATAAAAATTAAACGAATCCTTTCAGTAGTTTCCAAGAAAAAGGTACAAACACTTTTAGAGCTTTGTTTAAAATTTGAGTCCATGCCATAAGCGTAAAAGACAAGACAGAGGGGAAAACTTAACACAGAGATGCTGAACTTCTATACACATCTACTGACCAAAAATTAAAATTCTGCAAGCATTAGCAAAGCGTTAGTAGGCAAATTTCTCGTAAGCGGACAAAACACGGACATCCCCCCTTAATACTCGATACTTCCTTACAGTTATGCGATCTTTATCAGAGTGAACTTCGTAATACACAGGAGATGAATATTTGAATTATTTGTAAGGCCCGGATTTTTATGTTTTTACATATTTTTTCCTTTGTATGTACGCTGGTGAAAATATGAAATGTTCGCAAATTACGAAGTAAGGAGCCATATAAACCAAAATCACGTTACATATTTTTACATATTTTGAAGTCTATTACATATTTTCCGTCTACTGTACATATTTTTAAATAAATTCAGTTTTCTGGATCCTTTTCGCTAATTTTCTTTAAATAATACGCAAATAAAAATAGGCCTGTAATATATGTAATAACAACTCAAAAAGTACTTTATTTAAATATCTGTATTTTTTTTTTCTCTCACTTTGTTCAACCGATTTGCATTGAGAGAAAGCTGGGTTAAACCAAATCGTACACTCTACAATATGCAAAAAAAAAAAAAAAAAAAAAAAAGTCGTCAGTTATCGCTTCCAATCCTGAAAAAAATCTGTTTTCTTATATATAAATAAAGAAAACAATATAAGGATTTTTGTGCTTATCGTCTTTGCAAGCAGACGCCACTCGGATGTGTGCCGACAAAACAAACTAAAACGCATACAGTTGGCTGGCTTTCTCACCTTTTTTGTATGTGCAACCTCTACGGAAACACAAGAAACTCAACATTGTGCAGGGAGAAACAGGTGCGAAAATTGCCCGAAAGTTCCAGTCAGTTTTGAAGAGGCATCCAGGATACCTAACATTGAGGACTGCATGCAGGATATTGGATGGAGAAGAAACTGAGGCCCCTGAGGAAATCAGTCCTGGAAAATGTCATTTGCTGAAGTTCGCGCCTGTTACTTCCTGCGACGTGGAGAGGTCTTTCTCGGCCTATAAAAGGATCCTGACTGACCAACGACTCTCTTTAGCTCCTGAACAATTGGAAAAGTATGTAGTGGTTCATTGAGCATCAGCAAAGTAAGCGCTTTTTTTCTAAGATTTTTTTCATCATATACAATAATGTGGTTTTCATTTTTTCTGAGACAATTTCGTTTGTTACTAGTAAAAGCTTGAAGTATCTGTGGCAAGTTAGAGAATTTTTCGAATCCATCATATAAAATACTTAGTGGTTCATGGTGCGCTCCGAAAGTAAGCGGTCGTTATTTTAAATATTTTTTCTCTTTTGATATTCAATAGTGTGATTTTCATTTCTCCACGAGACAATTTTATTTGTTCTTAGTGAAAATTTGAACGTGTCAGTGACAAGTTAGTGACAAAGTTTTTCCATTGCGTAAAATTATTTAGTGATTCATTGTTCGTCCCAAAAGTAAGTGCCTTTTGTTTAAATAAATATTTTTTTTGTTTTTATATGTTCAATAATCTGATTTTTTAATTTCTTTATACATATTTTCATTTGTTTCTTCTGAAAATTTGTACGTATCTGTAGGAAGTTGTTTACACTTGTTAAGCTTTTATTACATAAAAATGTTACAGTATATTAATTAGCTAAGAAAATAGCACAGACAAAATAAACACGAAAAAATATTTTTACATATTTTCATGTTTTTAACATATTTCTTACATATTTCATTGATTTTTGCTACATATTTATGTACATATTTTGGTACTTTGGACTACATAAAAATCCGGGCCTTAATTATTTGCATTAATTGAAAAAAGTGTATTCCAATAATCTTTACAAGATTTATTGAATATGGCAATTATAGGGTTATAAGGAACCTCTTTTGGTTTTCAGTTTTTCTTTTCTTTTTTTAACGTATGATATATATTAGATATATGCACTTAAGAAAAGCTTGAACCTAACTATTTGAAATTAATACTATTTGCACTAAACAAATATGTTTTTCAATAGTATCCGTTATGTGTGTTTCTGCTGTTGCGTTGGTCTCAGACTTTCTGTTATGAAAAATAGATTAATTGACATGAGGCAACACATGTTGCCATAATATACAGGATGTTTCAAAACAACACCGACATTTGGGAGGTGATTCCTGACACCAAGATAAGCCAAAAAGTACAGACCAACCTGGGTGCACAAATGCTTCCTTTCGGAGTTATAGGCTGCCAAAAGATGAAAAATTGAACTACATGAACGGATCTACACTTCACTTAGGAATTAGTATGTGCCCTATCCAAATATCTGAGTTTCAGAATCCTGCGGTACTTCCGCAACAATTTTCATACAGGTAGTTGATGAGTACTTCAAGTTATATGCCCTCAGCCAAACTCCCTCTGTAAAAATTGCTGCGTGAGTACCTTAGGATTCTGAAACAGGTGAAGTCTTGACCGACTACGGTAGGTCCCATAGTTTTGGAGCTATGGACCTTAGGAGTTCAATTTTTCATGTTTTCGGCAGCTTATAACTCCGAAAGGAAGCATTTGTGCACCCAGGTTGGTCTATGTTTTTTGTCGTATTTTGGTGTCAGAAATCACCTCCCAAGCGTTGTCGGTGTTGTTTTGAAACACCCTGTATAAGCATATCACTCCACAATACTTTGCAGTGGGAAAGTTGGAAAATGCATCCTTTCATGCTTGCCCTCATGCTTCATCCAGATAATTATTTCTATACTTGTATTCATGTGTTCGTTTTATTTCAGATCTTCTCTAAATTTCTGTCATGCTTCAGGACACGAGAAAGACGTAACGAAACTACAAGAACTTATGGTGTGTATCAACCTTTTGAAGAGCCTGTAGCAGACAATCATCACATTGATAACGCAATTGAAGACTTGATAGATCCGGAAGTGCAGTTACGGTTAACTCAAGCATCTTATAACACAAGAAATGTTGATCGTAGTGCCCTACGGGCACAAGCCGATCGCACCAGTAATGCGCTTCAAGGTATGCAACTATTATACGAATAAGTTAATTATTTTGTATCGTGGCGAAGATAAGTCTTTGACCAGGTAATGGCGACTGCTTTGGAACGAAATGCAGAGTATGATAATTAAATCTGTCATATTTGGAGTTTCGTGTGGAGAAAAACAAAATTGAGAACCAAAGGTTTAAGAACAACTCAAGTTATTAATATAAGCTATGTCAAAGGTTATTGACTTATATCATCATAAAAGAAATACGAAAGACGTTCTGAAACGAAGATAAATAACGTAGAACTTTGTAAGCAGAGGCAAAGAAACCTAAGGTAAACACACTACAGATCATAGGCGCCGACTTGAAGAAAATATTGGGGGGGGGGGGGCAAAACAATGAATAAATATATAATCATATTCAGCGTTTTCTACCAACTGATAAAGGCCCCTTCCCTCCAGATCTCGGTCTGCTGGGTCCGCTCCACTGCTAAATTCATGACCTAAGTCAAATTTGTGTAAAGGCATTAAAACAAACTCAAATTCTGGGAACTTGGTGCACCACATTGATCTTCACTTGTGATATCAGAGTTGCCATAGTGTTGGTCGAAGCTTAGATGCTCTATTAACCCTTTTAGGTGTTTTGGTAACTTTTGTTACCATGGCGTACTATGGTCTCTGACCTCTTATTTAGGTTCTATAACAGGTACTTGAGTCGTTTTTTATTAGTCAAGTCAAGGATAGTCCAAAGAACACCCCAGATGCGTTTTGGAACCGGATTGTCAACTTGGCTGCGCCAAGTGGGGGCGGAAGGGCGTGACTTTTTACTTAAGACAAATTTCAAAAAATTTTCACGCCTGTAGTTTTCACGATATCAGATTGGAATTGTATGTACCTTTGGATATTTCTCAAATTTTTCTGAGATCTCTACGTGAAGCCGAGTCCGGGCACGAGAGGTGCGAATGTTCCGAGAGGCTGATTTTTTCAGAAAAAAATTCAGTTTTCCCGATTTTTCCTGTTCAGGAATAAGATACGTACATGTGTTTGGCACCGTTGGAAAGGGCTTGTTATACTAAAGAAAATAACGTTTAAGCCATGACTCTAGGCTAAATAGTAATGACGCAGTAAATTTTTATAATAAATATATACGTATATGTGTGTATAAAGAGAGAGCCTAAATTCAGACTTTCAACAATTTTTCTGCCCTTTGTTTTCAAGATACAAGATTGGAATTTTGCACAATGTATTTTGAGAAAAAAATCAGATCCCTACGTCAACCCAGGCCTAGGCCAGAAGGGCAAAATGTTTTGGTTGGATTTGCACAAATACTTCCGACTTTTTCATTATTATCTGGTTTAAGTGTATGATACGGACATGTGAGTGATACCGTTGGAAAGGGCTTATTATACTGAAGAAAATGGCGTTAGAACCATGACTCTAGGCTAAATAGGAATGACGCAGTACATTTTTAAAATATTTTATACCTAGGTATATACAGAGGAAGTTCGGGTATTTTGTAACTCAGTTAATAATTGCACATTGAAACAAAAAGGAAAACAAGTATACGCCTTGCATATTTGGCTTTATTTATGCATATCTTGATAAAGAAGTTTCGTTACAGGGGTGGGTAAAATTTAAAATTTGTAAAGAAACCATTTTGGAGGGTAATATGAAATAGTCGAGCATGGAATACAATAATTGCTATACAGAAAAGAAATGAATTTTCTGTTGAAAATACAATGAATACAGTGACAATATATGAAAATTATGAATGCCAAGCCATAACTGATTGTGATTACTTGCAAAAGTCATAAATATAATACTCTGATTCAGGATCGGTACAGTCATTGTGTGCTCACATTAAACATGATGAACGCTGGAACCAAGCTCACCCCTTGTATCATCAGGAAATCTGCTGCAATAAAAAATACACTTGTCATTATAAATGTATGTTTAATTGCTCAATACCGATAGATATTTTTGTAATCGGAATACCATACGGAATACGGAATACCATGCTTTTCTTGCGGGTATTCCATATTGCCCTCCAAGCCACCTTGGAAACGAAAGATCTGTTAAACGCATTCGAAGGCGTATAGGATAATGACGCTTATCAAACTACCTCTGTATATCCAACGTCATAGTAAATAAAGAATTGTTGTTCTATTACATTTCAATCGGAAAATACAGGTTGTAAACCACTCATCTTTAAAAGTATTCCTGAATAAGAAATCAGATTTTCACGTCTACCAACGCAACGAATGTCACAATCACATGGAGACTGATTGTAGAGCATCATGGGGACGTGAGGTAGCAGTTTCTTTCCTCTCCGCTTGGAAGCAGCACATCACAGGCGAGATAATGAGGTATTCCATATTATCCGACTATTCCACAATACCCGAACTTCCTCTATTTATATACATATATGAAAAGATGGGTCACCTTCAGACTTTCAAAAATTTCTCCCGACCTCAGTTTTCAAGATACAAGAACGAAATTTTACGCACGTATTATGTATTATGTATATATATATATATATATATATATATATATATATATATATATATATATATATATTTTAAAGATTCAAATCCCTACGTGAACCCAGGCCCGGGCCAGAGGTGCACAAAAATTTCGACTTTTTTTCGAAAAATTTCATGTTTTTTTTTCAATTTTCTTATTTCTGATGTATAATACGGACAAGAGAGTGATGCCGTTGGAAAGTGTGAGCTATCCTGAGAAAAACGAGGTATGACCCACGATCCTACGATAAATAGTAAGGAAGCAGTAGCTGTTTGAGTGAAAGTCTAAAATTTACCTTTAAAAAGTGGAAATCCTAAAAGGGTTAAACGCCGATTTGAAAACGGTGCTTTTTATCGAATAAGAAGGCTGTTCCTAATATTGAATTGAAGCCACCACGTAATTTACGACAGAAATTCTTGCTCCTCTTTGGTAATTCTTCCCCAACTGGATTATATTGGGGGGGCGAGGACCCCACCTTTAAATATTGGGGGGGCCAAAAGTGCCCTGCCCCCCCAAAGTCGGCGCCTATGCTAAAGACAGATCATTCATCACGCAGTGATCGTGTTTCAGTGGCCAAATTGCTCGACCAGTGATCTGGAGGTCCTTCGATCGAATTCCCGTCGGGGAAGTATTTTCTTACTTTGGAAGTTTTGGTGGCGATTGATCTACGATGACACACGTTTTACTATCTCCAGATATTTGAATACTTTGATGTTTCAATACTTGAACCATCGAATTTTCGGGAATAATAATTATTGTTATCTCGTAGAAGATTAAAAGTTAGGATCTTATTATCGCTCACGTCCTACCATTACGTGACATCTGCCAAAAATATTGTGGTCTTGCTTAGTTGTTCCAACGACAAGAGGAATTTCTCATCTTGTTTCTAAAACAAAACAAACAAAATTGGGACAATAGTTACCATTTTACATTCGAGACGGAACAAGGCTAACTCAAATTATCGTCTCGCTTTGGAGATGAGGATCGAGACGAGACGAAAGATTATCGTCTTATCTCGATTCTCGAAATAGTGTATGTCCATTCTTTAAGTAACAACTGCTCTGTAGACTGAATCTTGTATGCTACTTCTTTACTTTGTATTTCGGAGCTCAATGAATTATGGTATGTGTAGGTATTTTTGTAGCAGAGAGTTTATAATTACTTCTGCATATCCTAAAAGTTGGTTAATTATGTAAAGACGTGTTGAAATTATTAGGCTCAACATTCAGCTTCTGAATATTTTACTGTTCTTACAATATTACGTCAGAAACTGCGTTTCAACTTAGTCCAATTTACTGTTCTAATTTCTTGTGGTCATGGCACATGCTTTACAATATCAATTAAACAAATGCGTACGTGACATTTAAATATAAATACTATACAGTGTGTGTATCTAAATTGAAAACCAAAAATGAAATGGAATACTTACAAGAAAATGATCTCTCATACAAAGATTTCTATTTCGTATCAAATTCGTAAGTCTTATCTTTTGTGGTATGGTATATACAAGTTTAGCGCATTTTAATTTCAATTCAGTATCATGATACCACAAATTGTTGATCTCGATCAATTGATGTTTGGTTGTAATATGCTTCTTCTTTAGCTTTTCCTTTAAGAAGCTCTAAGGGTTTTCAATCGAGTTCATATCAGGACTTTTACCCGGCCATGGAAAAACACTAATTTCGTTGATCTTGAAGAATTTTGTCCCGGTTGCATGGGGCTCCATCACGCAGGAAGATGAAGGAAGCAGTTCTTGAAGAATTTGTAAGTATTGGTCGTGCTTCATTGTTCCCTCTATTATATACAGTTTCCCAGGCCCAAAGACAAACATCACACCCCAGACCATGGCTGAAGTAGGATGCTTCACTGTTTGTTGGATGCATTCCAACTTAACTTCCTCCAGAGGTCGACGTCGCACATATTGTGAACATTCATCAGACACGAAGACACATGATTCATCACTGAAACTCCTATTCTTCAATCATAAGCAGTCGGATGTTCTAGTCCTCGTGCCCATTCGAGGTGCTTCTTTGCAATGATTGGGGTAAGTTTTGCTTTCTTTCTTGGCTTGAGTGTTTTTATTCCCTCAGCACAAAGAAACCTTCGAACAGTTTCGGGCGAAATGTCTACTCCATACTCGGCCATTTTTATGCTTAAGTCTCTAGAAGTTGCGTTTCTGTTTCCCAGAGGCAATCTTTTTAGGTTTTTGATACCTCTTAGCGATAGTTTTGGATTTCGCCCACACTTCTCAAGCCTATTTCGCTGATACATTTGCTTCTTGCTCGCGCAACGGACATTTTACTCACAGATTTTTGCCCTACCCCAACTCTAATAACAATTGGTCGTTGTGTATATCTTCCTTCCGCCAAAAGTGTTTTGACAACTCCCACTTTACACCAAGAAAGGTCTCTGGCTTTTCAAGTTGTGCCGCGATTACAGGACTTCGTAGAATAAAAGATTAATACACAAAACACGACAAGATCAATTTAAACTGGCCCATTCGAACTCTTGAACGCTTTGAATGTCGTAACTGCTTACGACCGCAACCACAATACTTCAGACGTCAAAGCCCAAAGGTGAAGGACCAATGTAGCTTTTGATAACTAAAGTATGTTAGCTTCTTAATTTAATTATCTTACTCAACTTCTCTCTCTCATTTAATGTGAGTCACCACGACATGGCGCATCCTCAGATTGCATATATAAAGCATCCCTCTGCGAATTATTTACAGAGGTTAGCTGCGAATATATTAAATAAGAAGTAGCGGACAGACGACAGGGGGTGATCCTTCAACTTGAGGGTTTTACGTGAGGCTAACAACCTCGTCCTGTAAAAAAGGCGTATGTTCAGAAACATTCACAAAGGCCTCGAACCAGAACTAATAACTTGGTACGACTTCAGCAAAGTAATATAGACGTGAAATTTCTAACATGAAATATACAAAAGAAAATCACTATAGAGCAGATCTTTAAAGAAATATAGGATGGACCCAGAAGGAGCTCAGTAACTTAGATGATAAGAAAAGAGAGAAAGAAAAGTCCGGAAATTTTGCGGAGAACGAAATAAAAATCACCAAATAGGAACAGGGCTTTTCATTCACAAACAAATTATATCAGTAATTAAAGGCGTTGAATTTGTTAATGATAGACTTACTCTTAAGAGTAAGTCGTGTGATACTACTGTTTTAAATATATATGTTCCAACAAAAGATAATGATGATGATATAAAAGACAGTTTCTACGAAGAAGTAGAACGGGTATTTGACCAACTCCCGGGTTACCATGTGCTAATTCTGTTAAGGGATCTCCATGTAAAGGTACAATGAGAGGTAAGATAATGTGTGATGAAGCCAAGTGTTAGTTGGCGAAACTGTCACACGTATGTAGTTTTTTGAAACGTGAATACATTATTTTGCTCAGCAAATGGTTTGTTTATGTTTAATTATATATAAACCAAAGCTTCTACTTATGGAAAGTATTACGACGAGAGGACATTTTTAAACTGATTACAGGGAATTAAAGTCTGCAAATGGAAAGTAATGAAAACGGTGAACTCGAAAGCCTTGCAACATCCAGAAACCTTATCGTAAAGAATACAAAATTTTCATATCACGACGTTCATAAATACACTAGGATCTTTTCAGATGGAAACAAGACAATTAAATTAATCACGTTTTAGTAAATAGAAGAAGTCTAACAAAACTGATGTTCGGTCGTTTGGAGGAGCTGACTGTGACACTGATCACTACTTGGTATAAGCGACAATAAATAGAGATATTGTAGTTAAATAAAGGACATATTCAACATCTGAAAAGTGAAAGTTTAATTTAAAGAAATTAGAGAAGAGCTGGGCAAGAGGGGAATACCATATTGAAGTGTCGAACAGATTCTCGGTTTTAGAAGATTCCCAATGCACTAGTATTAAGGATACTTGGGCTGGTATTAAAAATAGCGTGAAAATTTCAGGAAGAAAAAAATGAGCCATGCGGAAATACATAGGAACAAACCATGGTTCCACTCGGAATGCACTAAACTAGCGGAGAAGAGAAAACAGGCAAAACTGCGTAAGCTACAAAACTCTCACTACGAAACAATTCTCGCTGATCTTGAATAGATGGAAAGGTTTCGTTTGGCGAATTGCTTAACACGCAGCCAAATCTCATGTTCTTGGAGAAAGGGAAAAGCGCACAGCAGAACCGTATTTTCTAGAGCCTAGCCGGAAAGAAACAAAAATCGCTATTAAGAAATTAAAGAAACATAAATTTCTGGGTGTAGACGAAATTTCGGCTGAGTTAATTTTAGATGGAGAGCAAATGTGGAACAAGATATACAAATTCATATTTCTTATATGGAACAAGGGGGAATTACCACAAGAACGGATAGATTCAATCATTGTTCTAATTTATAAGAAAGGTGACAAAACTGATTGTAATAATTATCAAGGCATTTCTCTTCTGCCAATATCTTATAAAATTCTCTCAAACATCTTATTAGTAAGAATGGTCCGTATGCAGACGAAAATATTGGAGATTAACAGTGCAGATTTAGGCGAAATTTATCAACCAAATTTTTACCATTCGGGTCGGCAAATATTCGAAAAAAAGTTGGAATTCAATATTGCGGTACGTATATTACTTATTGATTTTAGAAAGGCCTATGACTCGATTAGGAGGGAAATATTGTACAACATTCTTACAGAATCTGGAATACCGAAAAAAATAATTAGATTAATGAATATGTTTAAATGAATCACAAAATAAAGTCTGAGTAAGAAAATTGTTGTCCATGTGGTTTCACTTCTAGAATAGTCTAAGACAAGGAGTTGGGTTGTTACAATTATTATCGGACTTTGTTCTGGAATATGCTGTAAAGAAAATTAAAGTGAGCAACCAAAGCCTAGAACTGAATGGCATTCACCAGGTTATGGCGTATACTGATGATATAAATCTGATAGGGGATGATAGGAGAACAATAGAAAAAATGCAGAGGCCATATCAAACTATTGTAGGGGCATGGATTTAGAAATAAATGCAGCGAAAACTAAATACATGGAAGTTCACCGGAATCGTAATACTGCAAATTGTAATTTCAAGATATTAAATAATGCTTTCGCCCAAGTGGATACTTTGAAATGCCTTCGATCAATATTAACAGATGGAGAAATGAAATGTTTGGTGAAAGCAATAGGAATTCGTGTTATTATTCAGTTCAAAATATTTCGTCTTCTGTCTGGGAATTTGAAGCGTAAAATATAGAAAATGACAATCATGCATGTTTTGCTGTATGCCTGATTTCTTACGGAGGATCTAGTGGTGATACAGACATATGCACCAACAACTTCGCATGCAACTGAAGAAGTAGAGGAAAATTATGAGAAAATAGAAGAAATTATAGACAGGGAGAGGAAGGGTGCATGCATAATTCTAATGGGAGATTTCAATACAGTTGTGCTAGAAAAACAGGAAGGTAGTATCGTAGGCAAATATGGTTTCGGCGAAAGAAATGAAAGGGGAGAGGGACTGGTGAATTTCTGTAGACAGAATTCACTAGTAATTGGGAACACTTGGTTCAATCAGCACAAGAGAAGAAGATATAAATGGAAATCACCAATAGACGGCGAAAGATATCAGATAGACTATGTTATGATTCAGGACAGGTATCGGAATAGCTTAAAGAACGCGAAGACCCTTCCCAGGGCTGATATTTTCTCTGATCATAATCTTGTGCTGGCCGAAGTAGATATTCAACTGAAAAATGTAGGCAGAAGAAAAGTAGGTAACAAAGTGTTGAATACTGAAAAGTTGAAAAACGAGGAAATAAGAAATATTTTCGTTGAAAAATTCGAAGAAAAATGTTCAAACGAGGAAAGGATCGCACAGGCATAACGCACGGTGGGAACATATTAAACGTTGCTTACAGCAGGCTGCAGAAGAAGCAGTAGGTTACCGCGAACACAAAACTGCTAAGAAACCATGGGTTACAAAGCAGATGTTGCAGAAAATGAGGGAGAGGAAGATGTGGAAACAGGTTGATACAGGAGAGGGCAGAAAGATGTACAGAAAGTTAAATAATGAATTACGAAGAGAAACAGAGAGCGAGGGAAGAGTTTTACAAAGAAAATGCGAGGACATAGAAGAATTAGAAAGAGTTGGGAAATATGAGGAAATGTACAAGGAGGTGAAATCTATGGAATTTCGGAGGAAACAAGGGGGTATTATGATGGCAGTAGAAAATAAGAATGGGAAGGTAGTCAGCGAGAGAAATGAGGTCACAGGAAGGTGGAAAGAATACGTTGAAGACTTATATGAGAGTAGGGATAGACCATGTAGCCTAAATGTTGAAGTACGAAATGAAGTAGGCGATAGGGATGCGCACGAGACGAGTCAAGACAGGATTTTCCTGACAAAATTCGAGTCGAGACACGGCTCTTCCAATAGAAAAATATACATTTTTCGAGTCGAGACATCACTTTATAGCACATTTTTGAGACGAGACAGTCACAAATCTTGTCTCGTGTGCATCCCTAGTAGGCGAAGATGATAAAGGATTTAGTATTCTTCGGTTTGAGTTTGAAAAGGCTAAACCTGAGATTAGGAATGGAAAGGCAACCGGAATAGATAACATACCACTCGAATTCATTAAAAATATAGGAGACAAGGGAAAGAAATTGTTGCGACTATGCAATGAAATATATGAAACAGGAGAATGGCCAAAAGACTTTGTGAAAACGATCATGATACCGATGGCTAAGAAATCGAACCCAAAGAGATGTGAGGATTATAGAACTACGATTAGTCTCATATCTCATGCAGCTAAAATTCTGCTCCGAATACTGAACAGAAGGTTATATGAAAGAACAAATAAAGATGTTGGGGAGGAGCAGTTTGGGTTGAGAAGAGGCAAGGGCACAAGAGATACAATTGGATTATTAAGGGTGATTGGTGAAAGATTTATAGAAAAAGGGAAAGAGGTGTATGTTGTATTTATTGATCTAGAAAAGGCTTTTGACCACGTGAATTGGGAATTGTTGTTGGGAGTTCTAACGAAGATCGAGTTGGAATGGAAAGATAGAAGACTCATAAGAAACCTATACATGAACCAACAAGTAAGTGTTAGGATAGGGGAAGAACTGACGGAAGAGAGTGCAATTGGCAGGTGAGTTCGACAAGGATGCTGCCTCTCGCCAACAGTATTTAATGTCTATCTAGAAGAGATAGTGAAAAAGAGCCTTCATGATGATGATGGCATTTCGGTAGGAGGTAAAATGATTAGATGCATAAGATTTGCAGACGATATGGCGCTTCTTGCAGAATCTAAAAAGAAAACCAATAAAATGTTAGAAAAAATGAGAAAGGGCTTTGAAGAATATGGGATGAAAATAAATGTTAGAAAGACAAAAGCCATGATGATTGGAACGAAGGGGTCTGTGTCAAATATAAAAGTAGGAGGGGAGAAAATAGAACAAGTGAAAAGTTTTCGATACCTGGGTAGTATTCTTAGTAATGACATGAAGTGTGAACGTGAAATAAAAGCGAGGATAGGAATGGCGAAAGAAGCCTTTAGGAGGAAGAAAAGTCTGTTTTGTGGGACCTTGAATAAAGAGTTGAGAAAAAGTCTCATAAAATGCTTCGTGTGGAGTGTTGTACTGTATGGAGCGGAAATGTGGACATTACGTAAAGGTGACGAAAATCGACTGGAAGCCTTCGAAATGTGAGTGTGGAGAAGAATGGAAAGAATTAGTTGGGTCGAGCGGAAAAAGAATGAGTGTTAGAAATGCTGGGTGAGAAAAGAACACTTTTAGATATTATTAGGAAGAAGAAGAGAAACTGGTTGGGACATTGCCTAAGAAGAGATTGTATCATGAAGGACGTCCTAGAAGGTATGGTGGCGGGAAAGAGGGAGGGGGCGAAGGAGACTACAATTAATGGATGATATTAAAACAGAAAGATCATACGCGAAGACGAAGAGGTTAGCGGAGGACCGTGGAGCATGGAAGCTTCTCAGCTGCGGCAAGTGACCTGCCAATAAGGGCAGAATACCTATTATGATGATGATGATTTCTTACTGCGAGAGAAGAACGTAGATTGCAAATATTTTAGAATAAAATCTTAAGACGAATATTCGGACCCAAGGGAAGCGGGAATGGGAACTGTCAGAAAGTTCATGACGAGGAACTGCATAATTTATACCTTTTACCAAACATCGTTAGGATCATAAAGTCTAGGAGGCTCAATTGGGTAGGGCATGTAGCCAGAATGGAAAAAAAATAGTTACACTTTCAAAGGTTTGACTGGAAACTCAATCGAAAAACGTCCATTAGGAAGACCGAGGCACAGATAGGAGGACAATATTAAGCTGAATCTCGCAGAAATAGGAATACAAAGTAGAAACTGGAACCAGTTTGCTAATGATAGAAGTTAATGGAGAGCTTTTGTGAACACGGCATTGAACCTCCGGGTTCCCTAGGCCATAGATTTAGTTAGTTAGTCAATTCTACTTCTCTTTCAGAAAAGAATAAATTTATTTTTTTACTTAACCACATTTAAATGCGACTTCTGTTCCCTTTGCTGTTAATTTCCGTATATACTTACCTTTCTTGTGATTTCTATTTTTCACAGAAACACAAGCAGCGTTAATCCATCACAAGGAAGCCCTTACCCTGCTAGAAGCTAGACTCCGTAACCTCCGGAAACAGCTTACAGAAGAGCATGAGCGTGCACGGGGCGATACACACGTTAGCAAAACTGCATTTCTACCATGGATCAAAAGCAGACGGGAGGTGAGTCTAATTCATATAATATTAAAATATAAATTAATGTTTTAACATTTAATTAAAATCATTTCTGTTGAAATGTAACATTCTTTCTCACGAGACATTAAGCCCATAATTAGACAATCAAATAAATCCACCAATATCTTAAAATAACGAAATACAACACTAAGCTTATCAAAAACTTCTAAACCACGCTATCATCTGTTATCCATCAGTGCCATTTTGACGTATATTAAGTTATTTTATGTAAAAAAGAAATCACCGACCACCTTGCACTTGTCAAACTTGGTACAGCTGTTTCATACATTTTAAGGTTTGTCTGCGATTATTTCGTTGTCTGCGATTATTTCGAACTTTGATTTCATGAAAGTATCTCTACTTGCTGAGGTTTGTTTTTTCCGACTTCGATTTCCTCAGAAAGGTACCACCCATGCAGCTTGAGGTTGACCCTCCAGCATTAAGGTCTAAGACTCGCCCACACTACCATTCACTTTCTGACGCTACGAATACGTTCTTGAAAGGACAGTTCGAGCTTTACCTTATTTGGAAATGGAGGACGCATTTACCTTATTTGGAAATGAGGAGGTAGAATAGATGTGGTTAGTGTCTCCGTCTTTGAAACAAAACCATTTCCTCTTTTTTTTTTTTTTTCACGAGCAACATCGACGAGAGGAAGGAAAAGAATGAACTTGTATCTACTAACGAAGATACAGTAAAATCTCCGAAACAATACAGTGACACCGCTTCCTTTAAAATATTATGCAAATTCCTTAACCCTTATCCTGTTCTGCTGCATTTTGTAGAAAATGAAATTGTGTTCATGTTTTATTTCAAATATTTTATATCAATTACCAAAATAATGAATCATTTGAGTTTTATTTAACTTTTGTGATCCTGTTCCTTGTTAATTCTGAATCAACACGAACTATTGGAGCAGGTGTACGACGGAGAACAGCGGATGGGCAATAGCGAATAGAAAGTGTAAGTGACAAACACCTAATTGAGAGTTTCATAACAGGTGCGCAAAAAGAGAAAGTGACTACAGTAATTAAAAATTTACTTTTTGAGCCAATTAAAAGTTTACGTTTACAGTAATTAAAAACTTACTTTTTGGAGCCAATTAAAAGTTTACGTTTACAGTAATTAAAAATTTAGTTTTTGAAGCCAATTAAAAGTTTACGTTTTGTAAAGAGAAAGTGGGCGTGTCTTGCATCCAAATTGTATATAAGCTGTCAAAATTGAATATTTCTCTCATAATGTGTCTGAGGAAGGCTATGTTACATAGCCGAAACTCTAACACAAATATATAATCTTTAAATATGTATACTGCTTTGGTCAGTTCGAGTTCTATTAAAAATCAAGGCTTGCGGAAATTTCATTTCATTTTAATATATCTTCCCCTTTTAAGTTTTCTTCCGTAGTTCAGACGTAAATTTCTTAAGTCTTCCATTATTCACAATAATAATTATCTGTTGTTCTATTAGTAATATAATTAGTTAATAATAACTAGGATATATATATATATATATAATTGATGTTTTTGTATACCTATTTAGTTGGAACTAGAAGATGGAATTCTGCAGTTGATAACAGAGCGAAGAATGCTTGTAGAATTAATTCGGACTGAAGAGCATCAGATCCAGGAACTAGACGAAACGTTAACTCAAATTGGCATTGTTCTAATGGAAATGGTATGTGTGAGTGAATCCGTTTCTTTCTTTCCAAAATAGTTGTGTTCATTCTATAATAGTTATTTCATTATATCCTATTGGATTAGGGTAAGCCTAAAGCTAGTTTTAGACGGAAGCATTTGTCGTAGCAGATGTGCTGCCAAAATCTCGATTAATATTCTATGGCATCAAACGTATGTGGCGCTTTTACACGCTAGCATTTTGATAAGCATCTTGTCGTGAGATAGCAAACAAATTACTGCAGAAGAGCATAATTATGGCTCCGAAACTAAAAACAGAGATTTCAGTCGCTATTCCTTCTAAAGTCCTTTGTCGCATATGCTTGTTACGACATAAAGGACTTTTAACTTTGTACAAATAAGGATGCTCCTCATATTTTTTAATCAGCATAATAATAATATCCCTACTCCGTCTCATTTTTCTTTAGTGCAATTCAATTTCCCACACAAAACAAAGAGCATGGATATTTGGAACAAAATCTTTCGCTTACTTTTAGCACACCACGGCGCTGCAATCGAACCAGAAATGCTAGGGATAATGCTACGAAATAGAACAGGTTCTATCGACAAGAAATGCCATAGGATATGCCATGGCGTAGGAAAAGCTATAGCATTTACTACTTTACACGGTAGGATATCGATGATACGATTTATGCTACGATAAATGCTTCCGTCTAAAACTAGCCTAAGAGGTTTTATAATAAGATTATAAAACGCAATTCAAGGGTACACATCTGTTATCGTGTTTTTCATCAGAAGATTTGCTTCTTCCTTGGAGATCGTTTCAAGTGAATGCCCACATCACCCTCTGGGGAATTTGTCATACTTGAAGCGAGCACTTTCACAAGCTTTGTCATGGTTGCGGGAACTTTGCACCCGGGAAATTTTCGCCCTATCCCAAGAAGCGGGAAAAATGCGCCCGCTATATATTAGCATCGGGATGTTTGCGCCCTACAATTCGTTTTTATATCGTGTAAAGTAGCTTCTCCTCACACTTGAACCAAACTTGGGTCTATCAGAAAAGTGAACCAAACCTGTTGTTCTTTTTTCTGGCATGTTTAGAAGCTCAAGCAGGAAATTCTTTCTCTTGTCATTTCTTTTAATAATAATAATAATAATAATAATAATAATAATAATAATAATAATAATAATAATAATAATAATAATAATAATAATAATAATAATAATATACCTTCATAACATTATGCATTGAACCCTTCCATTTGTCATTTATTTTTATTGTGCCTTGATAAAATTATGTAGGAAACTCTGTCCTTTATCATCGTTTGTTATTCTTTAGCAAGAAATTATTTCCTTTTTCATCCTTGTTACTGCGTGTTTATATTGCTTCCTCGTTTTCCCTCCAATTCTTTGAATGTAAGCTAGGCTTCTCAGACATTGAACAATATCTTTGAGCGAATTTGTTTTATATCTGTGCAGTTTTATTTTTCAATTCTGTTGTCTAGTCGTACTCGTACATATGCCTTTCTCCCCCCCCCCCCCCTTTCTAAACTGAGACAAATCCTATCATAATGTAAAGCACTGTGTTCAGCTTCCTGTTTCAGTGTTTTAAGCACATAGAAATTCGGATGCTAGTTAATCCTGTTCTTCCACCCACCAATGGCATTATTTGCTCGATGCCGTTCACCTTCGCAGTTCCAGACGTAGATCAGTACATTCATATTTTGCATCCATTCGTTCACAAAGTAATCTATAAATGCTGTAACTTAATCTTCTATTGGCATAGTACTCAGTATTATTAGATAATCATCTTCAACGTATTTGCGGGATATAATAATCAAAGTGCTTCACATGCGGATAACTTTTCATTTGCATTTTCTTTGTACTCAGATACCGAACCTAGTTCTTGCACTTTACGCCATAAGCATTGGCTCAAATGAAAATTGCAACCCTTAATCGTTCAATCCGGGAAGTTGGAAACAAGCAGAAAAACACACACCTCTTCAGTGTCAAGCATGATCTTTAGTGGAGCACAACCCGGTAAACACTCCTTTGATTTATTGAAAAGGAAGTCGTAAGTTCTCTTTCATTGTTCAGCAGGAAGGCAAAAGCTACCGATATGATATTTATTTCATTCTTCATACTGCCAACATCTGCGTAAAACATATACAGTTGGGCGAATTGCTTGCTGCACGATTTGAAAGTTTTATCCAAAAAGAAGTTTCTTTTTTTTTCATGCTGTAATATTTCCTGACCTTTCCTACTCGAGAAAACAAGAATTCTCTGTTTGTGTCCTTTATCCAGCAAAAGAAAGCTTGAAATGTCGTCCATTCTCAGGTTTTTCTCGGTTAACACGATCTTTCGTCTTGAATCCGGGATTATGATTATGATTTAGATTTCTGGGCTGTTAGCATCTGAGGCCACTTAGCCGTCACGTACATGGGGATGATGTCCCTCGGCGAGCACACTATCCGATGAAATGAAATGAAATCTTTAAGTTTTACGTCCAACAGTTATGCCGGTTAGGCTAAAGGAGACGGTGATGATGAGTAATTAATGAAATGGTGGAATGAAGAAAGTGGGAGGAAACGGGAGAACCCCGAGAAAACCCACGAACACGGTGTTTGTCCACCACAAAGTCCACGGCGCGAGCTGGGATCGAACCAGGGACCCCAAGCACCGGAGGTGAACGCTCTATCACTGAGCCACCGCGCTCTCTACTATCCGATGAAGGGAAAGGAAGGAAACGGCCTGGGATCATTATGCTAGATAAAATCCCGACATTTGCCTAGTGTGAATGAGGGAACCCAGGAAAACCCTCACTCAAGGTTACACTTTTTCGACCGAGTGTCCCCGACGGGAATCAAGCCCGGGACCGCTCGTATCAAAGGCGAGAGCGTTAGCGACTACGCCACGCGAGACTACAATCTTAAATTTGGGTCTCGAAGATCTCGCTCTTGTCGCCTCACATATAATTCATGTTCCTCTTGAAGCTGTTCTACTCGGGAACTTACGTCACGAAATACAATCCACGATTAAACAGTGTACCCATTTCTTCGTGGTAGATCTTCGATAGAGGTTCGTCATTGGCTCTATTCTTTGCTGCCATCCGTTGAACTCGAACTTCTATTTTAGCGACGTCTAGTTGAATTTGTGTTCCGTTGACTTCTTACTTTTCCCTTTGTTACTAACTGTTTATTGCACTTATCTTTTTTCTCTCACACACATAGCCAAGTTGTTGTCTCAGTACTCTGCTTCTTCACATGATACTTGAATCTTTAATTCACTGCACAGGACTTGCCTTTCTCCATGTGAATGTAATTTAATCTACACAAGGCTGTTTGGCACTTCTCAGATATCTCTGTCCACAATTCTTGCGAGTTGTTTGGCTTTTTAGGACACAAAATATAGAAAAGTAAATGTAAAATGAATGTAAAATTATTTCAGTAATGTTATCAAGAAAATCGACCTACAGTATATACAATATGTTTACTTGCTGGAGTTATTCATTTCAAAGACACTGTTGCGTTGATCCGTTGTGTTCATTGGGCTTATAACAGGTTTATTCTTCTCTTATATGGTCCCAAGCTATCACAATCAGCCAATGAAAATAAATCACAGGTGGCACGGCTGTGAGGGAGGATTCTTTACTCTATAATGTCCGCCCCTCCGGGCAATGCGTTAGCTCGAACACGTTCTTTCATCTCGCAGGGCGCAAACTTCCCGGTGCAGGTATATCGAGGGCATATTTTTCCCTCTTTTTAGGGTAGGGCGCAAAATTCTAGACACCCTTGTCCAGCACTTGCCCGAGGCGGTAAGACATATACGATCCCTTGTAATGTTATAGTACGAGGCATCCGAACTGGCGTATGACTGAGCGTTACTTTCACGTCGACTGGCTGCGGCGACGTTGCCAGCGCAATGAAGTGGAAGAGTGCTTCGGCCGAAACTAAGATAAACTGTGATGTTTCTGATCTAAGACAGTAATCGAGAGTTGTAGAATATATTTTTTTCTGAGAATATAAGTGAAACAACCCTGTTTCTAGCTTATTTTTTGTGTTATACGGATGTTTTATTTTCATCTGAATTCTTATTGTGGCTATTGCTTTATTATAAAACGCTTTTATTAATGAGAATTAACTTTAAAAGATTAATTTCATTACTCCCATCTAATTTTAAATTTGCATTGTCCAGAGCACTAGATCAGTTCTAAATGAAATTTGCAACTATATAGTGCGTCTTTTTAGTACTACTGCGTAGAACTGTTTGAGGACACTAATCTCAACAAACTTTTAACGTACATTATTAGGTTCTAACAGCTATTTCTAAACTTTCTTCAGCAAAACCCAGGATCACGCAAAATATTCAATGATGTAATAATATTACCAATTTTTAAATACATTATAATTTTAAATATCTTTCAATAGTTTAAGTTAAATCTACCTAACTGTATTAGCTAAAGCTCCAGTGGTAAGGAACCTAGCACACACAACAGTTTTTGGTGGCTCTAGAAACACAGATGGTCACTTGATGACCACTATTAGCTATTCATATTTGCTAGATAACATTAGCATTGTGGCATCCATTTAGTAGCCCGTTGTGAGGACAATTCGGGAGCTATTTTGAAAAAGGAAGTAGCGAACTCCAATCTAGAAAGCCAGCACTAATTGTGAGACGAACCAATGTGCTGAGCACATATCACTTAAGTGTGAATCAGTGATGATTGCAGGAGATATTTTTCCAACGGGACTTTGAATAAACGCGGAGGGGGAGGTTGAAAGTGGTATTGCTTAAATAGTGGTAAGCCTTGTTGAGGACGATCTAAGAATTGCCCCAGGGGACTTTCCCCTGTACCCCATCTGAAATTACTGGCCGCAAGCGGGCTATTTGGTCTTGGTCGTTTACGGGCTGTTGTGCCAGGAGTTCAGTTTCAGCTTTTAATTTTAGAGCAACATAAGGGAAAAATCCCTTCCTGTCAACCAACTGAGTGTTGTAAAGAGACCAAAATTACATCTGATGTCAAAACTATTTTTGTTTTCTTTTGGATCCCATATTCTTGGTACTTGTTTGGCCGAATCCGTGGGAGGAGTTGGTAACTTACTATTCCAAATACATGTATGATCAATTTCACAGATGAATTTTGGGAATCTACATATATGAGGTTTGATGAACAAGTACTGGATTGTATAGAACATGATCATTAAATTATGAAACCTCTCCCTCCTATGCAAATCATTTTTGTTCGTTTCTATACTGTCGTTTGCATGTGCGGAGTACGTATTGGTGCGTTATAATGCTTTAGAATTTGTAGTTACCGCGTATATATCATGAAGTGTTTATTGTGAAGAGAACGAGTAGGGGCCTACATGAGTTATACTGTTTTGTAATTTGGAGTGTGGGTATTTATATAACCAAAAATGTCCGAGAACAAACCTAGCACAAGCACGATGCAGCTCTGAATTTAAGGAGACAAACTCAGAAATGGTACTGTACTTGTATACGTTTTTCAAAACGTGTCTGTCGAAAATCGACAAAATATCAACTTTTCAAGTGCCAAAAAACTAACATTTCAAGTGCGTGGTATTAGCACAAAAACTATATCAAGAATTTGCAGTAAAGAAAAGAAGTCAATATTTCATGGCCTTAGTTTGACAAGGTTCTAACTAACAGTTTTGTCAAAATTGAGTTATATACAGTACGGAACACTAGAAATTGAGCTTTATTCAAATATATGACTTTTATTGTTGTAACTTGAAAAATAGACTGTCTACTAATTTGACAAGGTTCTAACTGCTTCTGACTCTAATACCGTATTCAGTTTGACAAAGTTCTAACTGCAGCTTGGAAAGTTGTAAGTTACGGATTCCTCCTTTTTTATAATTTACGTGTATACTTTCTATGTTACTTCCCTTTAAATTACCTTGAGAAGTAAATAATGATACTTTCTTCCACTATTTTTTTTAAATACTTTTGGCACATCAATTCTGAGCACACTATTTTGTTCCACTTCCTGAACCGTGCTATATAAAAATAACTAAATTGGTAAATCGTACATGTTAAACCTGATTGATGAAAGTTTAATATAAGATTACTTGTAGCAAGGCTCTAAACTCTGCAGGGTACATGTGAGGATTTACTGCCATCTATTGGTGTAAAATATACAAAATTTCAAACTTGGTCTTCGTAATTCAATGTGTGTTCAGGATAATGAAGAGGAATCAAGCGAAAATGGAGACGAGACTAAAAATCCAAAAACAAAGAAAGCTAAATCTCGTTGGAAGTATTCTTTTCATTACTTCTACAGTGTTAAAGGTGAAAAGATTCAACTGTGCAAAACATTTTATTTGTCGACTGTCCACATTTCCAAAAAAATCTGTGTGTACTGCACACAAAACCAAAACCATGAATACAAACACATCTATTGTAGAGAACGGCGCCGACTTTCCAAAATTTATGTGGGTGCATTTTAATGGCGGGACGTGTTATATGTTTTCAGGAAAGTGTCGATATATGATTCACTTATTTATTTATCTATTAAAATGCTACATTAGCAATTAAAAGCGCCTGAGCTCCAACTTATAACTTTAGCTTTCAAATCTTTCATTTACGGTTATGTGAGATTTCGCGTTTAACAGAGATAAACATTTTAAGTATTTGTACTTTAAATAGTCTAAATTAGTTAACAATATCTTTTTCACGAAGATTATGATATAAAATTATTGTTCAAATCCTTTGTATTTTTATAAGCCTTCTCCAAAATCAATGCAAATGAACTGTGCTGCCATCTTTGGAGTTCTTTTAAACTATATGTTTCTGGGAATTTATATGTTTGTGGCCAATCCTTTCGGCAATGAGATCTCGGAAACTACAGGCTCTAGAAAGATGCCGTTTTCACTGATCGATTCCAAATTTTGCGTAGATTGTCCAGTTCTAATTGAATATTTAAAAAGAATGGCCATTATTTCATTATTTCATTTTTATGGGTACACTGGAAGCGTTGAAATTTTAAAAAAACTAAAGCATCATATCCTATGCGTCATACATTCCAACAGCACATTGTTGTATATTGGGGTTGTATATGTCTCAGGCGTTTGTTTCATGGCCAAATAATAATGAAAAAGGAAGGATAACCATTTTTCGAGTCTAAGATAAATCTTTATTTTTTGAGTGTTTTGCCCAATGAACACCATATATATAACTGACATTATAATTAATTGTATATGTAATTGTATATTGCTTATTACATACTGCATGCAAGAAGAGAGAAAATTGGTTATAAATGAATTAGAAACTCCAACCGGAAATAGGCTCAAATCTTGCAAACGGTGCGAGAAAAAATAATCGAAAAAATCTCCCCTTTATGATACCCTTGCCGATTTTTTTTAAATCAAGACGTCTTTCACTTGTGTCAGTAGAGGGACATGTACTACTATGAGCAAAATAAATGACGCGTCTCTTTATTTTGAAGCTTTTTGAAAATATCTCCGTTTTCTTTATATGTTCGAAATTTCGGAAGGTTTCCTCAGCAGGAAACGTTAATAACAAACCCGTTTTAAATATTTGTGTTAGATATTAGCTTAAAATAAATAAATTAGAAGCAAAAAACATTAAATCGACAGAAATCTCGAGAATTACCAACTCTGCTAAACTGGGAATTTTTCAAGAACGCGAGGGAATTCTGCAGTTCAACACGAAGCAACGACATCTATGTCATTGAGAGAAATGTGTATTAGATCTACAAACGAAACTTTTAACGAAACATTTCTAATATGTCTTATTACGTGCATTATCTGCAAACTCCAAATATATGAATCTATGCCAAGTATTAACGTATAGATAGAGCAAATAGTTGAAATTACCTATGGAAAAGGACGAATTGGTAGCACGATCGTAATGAAAAATCATTTTTACCGTAGACCAATTTCAGTTGTAAGAAAACAAATAGCTCAGTTAGTTAAAGCAACGAGTCTGTATGCTGGAGGTAGCTGGTTCGAGCCCCATAGCAGTGTAAATGTCACTTTTATTACTATGGTTATTTTACTTATTTTTTTATGTGGGAAAGAATCAAATTATAACATATGTGTAAAACTCATGACAATACCAAAAAAAGAAAAATAGTGTCGTTGTCGCACTTGTATTAGTGTCCCTAATTTTTGTTTGCAAACACTTTCGTTTTTATTTTCCCTGTGCTCACTGCTCACAATATGCTCGCTGGTGTATAACGAATGTTTTCCAGTAAACGTTAATTCTAATTTGGAGAATTTTATAAAGTTTCACAATGTTTATCATTAAATAATCTTCTATCCACTTGTTTGGACATTTTGATAACAGATTACCCTATTAAATGTTTAATTTTCCTTATATATTTAATTACGGAAAAGTTTTACAATGTATTAGTTTTAAATTGAAATTGTTTTGAATTTAGCACATGAGGTAAGTAGCCCGAAGGAGGAGAACTCAAGTAGCTGATATTCTACGTAAAAGCAACCAATTATAGATTGATGATGCTTCTTACCTTCAGCACATAATCTTTACGTTAGAGAGTCAGACAGAAAAATATATATTTCACAATGGGCTCTGGCTAAGTATAAGGAGGATCTGATGTTTCCTAAGTAAGTTCCTTTCAGAAAGTTTACTATTTCTTTAACGGTGTTGTAAATAAACATACTCATCGTTATTAGCCCGACACCAAACCATCCTGGACAAACCCCTCTAGAGCAACGATCGGCAAAAGTTTATTCTGGCTATTTTTATAAGCGACTCATGGGTGAAACACAAGTTAACGAAAGCAATGCTGTGTATACACTGCCATGCTTCTGACAAAATATAAAGAGTTTTGTAATCTTTAGACACTTTTCCTATTCTTTTTGTCACCCTTGGTTGTGTAGGGCGCCCTCGAACAAATAAAGAAGCGGTAATATTACAATAAAATATTTTCTGTTTTCGCTTGCTGCATTGCCTCCAGTTGGTGTGCTACAAATATTAGGGATTTTCTCAAATCCTTTTATAGTTATTTCTAAAATATTTGAGCCGCCTTCTCTCTGATGATTGCATTTCGATAAAAGTGTAATTACAAAACCCCATTACCTACTCTATTTTTGGTATAAATTTTGAACTCCCATATCCACTTAGACTGTAAATAAATAAGTGTACATTTTGATATTATATAAATGACCGCCCTTCCTCTTTAACCACTGGAATATACGAAAGCCTTGAAACATGTTCCATTGTTTTATGTAAGAGTTCATATTTGGAATTCACATCTTTTACTTAAGAGACTCTCACACACGACACTGTGTGAATAAATAAAGGGAAATGTTACAATTATAAAAATATTCCTCTTTTTCCACCTTAGAAGTGGACTATTCAGAAACGCTAAATCCAATATTTTTATTTAAGAGTTTACATTTGGAATTTCACATCTCCAATTTAAGCGAATCCTCACATTGAATACCTTCTCAATATATAAAAGGAAATTTCAAATTTCACTACTATAGAAATGAAATGACATCTTTGACTTTTATGCCGGGTAGGCTAAAGGAAACGGTGATGATGAGAATGAATGAAATGGTAGATTGAAGAAAGTGGGAAGAAACAGGAGAACCCGAGAAAACCCAAGCACACGGTGTTTGTCCACCACAAAGCCCACTTAACGCGAACTGGGATCGAACCAGGGACGCCACGCACTAGAGGTGAACGCACTACCACTGAGCCACCTCGACCCCACTACTATAGAAATCCCCCTTCTCCTCTTCAAGAGAAAAAAAAATTAAAAAACGCTGGAACCTGTGCTCCATTATATTTATTTAGGGGTTTATATTCCGAATTTTACATCTCTAACCGAAGTGAATTCTCACATTCGGCTCTTTGTGAATAAATAAAGGGAAGTTTTAGTGTTACTGAAATGCCTCTTTTACCCTCTTAGGAGCGGAATATTTGGAAACGCTCAAATAAGTGTCTAATTTTTAATTTAAAATTGCCAACATATGCCAAAAATTGTAATTAATCATGTGGTAATTAAACCACGCTACTGGACCGTAATAACAACTGAAAATGTCTATGAACAGGTCCCCGAATTTCTTACTTTCTGCATTCATACAAACGATAGTTAGTTAGCATTATTAGCTTCATTTAATGTAACAGGTAACATTTGAATTGGTAGTATCGGAAATCTTATGATAGTATCTTCTGCTTTAATTTAAAGAACTTCATTTCCTCATTGGGTAAATCAATAAACATGGAAAAAAACTGTAGCTGAAAATAGATTAAACTATTTTCTATGTTGGACGGAAACGCCCGCCCGAGTTTGTTGCGAGCATACAGCAGACTTTTCTGCTCGTCTGAACTGGTTGATCTGTGACGCTCGCACGAGTATGTTGCGGGCCCACAACTGAATTTTCTAATCGTCCGAACCGAGCATTAATGTACAACATGCGTCCACTGTAACCTCGCTTTCCCACCTGAGGTTTGGCAACATCGTACTGCGGGCTTATTGGTAAAAACAATCCGGCAATTCAGATGATGTAGAGTAGGTCTATCGTAAGTCGATTTGTTCGTCCGACTCCCCATACGACACGTAGCTCCCGAATGGAAGGAAATTTTGAATTCTCTTTTATGGAACAAATAGATAGAAGGATGTCTAGTCCGAGTTTGTTATTATAGTCTATTCGATATCACCTTCTTTAATATCGTAACGATGACTAGCCAAATAGAACATTTCATATATGGATAGAACATACATGTACTAATATACAATAACATACTGAGCAAGGCTATGTGATAACATGAAAAAAAAACACTATCACGTAACAGTTTCAACACAATGATTGTGTCTTCACCAGACTTCCACTCTTTCTGGCTGTTTCGGAGTTGGTCATCACTTATATATACTGTCCGGAGATCAACTTTCAATTAGGCTCCGCCCCTTCATTAAAAAGTAACACTCGTGCGGCTTTCACTTTTACTTTTTAGCTGCACACGTGTCCAATTAAAAGTTTACTTTTTTTCGCTAGATACATTCTGTCCTCTAATTATCCTTATTTTCCTTTTCCTAATTATTATTTTTCTCTTTCTTTCTTCTTCCTTTTCATTTCTTCTCTAAACAGAATCTTCTTCCACTCTTTATTTATCGAGGATCCTGCATTCCGATTTATTAACTTGTCTCCTGCCTTCATAATCTCCCTATCTTCCTTCCATTTTCTCACCAAAGTTCTGTTCTCTACTTGTATGACTTCTGCTCCTTCCCACCGTATCCCGTGGTTTGTCTCTTTGTGATGCTTGTATATTGCATTGTTGTCCCTTTTCAATCTTACATTATCCTGGTCCTGTTTTATCCTTTCTTGCATCTTCTTTTTTGTTTTTATTTTGTAAATTTTGTTACACTCCGCGCATCCTACTCTATATATTACTCCCTTTTGATCTTTGTCCGCTATTGCTTTTTTTCTTGGTTCTTCTGACTAGTTCAATTATTTTGCTTCCTCCTTTAGTGTACGTCCTAATTCCTGCTTTCCGAAGCATTCTCTTTATCTTCTCTGTTCCTTTCTCTAGGCTTTCTATTCCAAACCATTTTTTGTTTTTGTCTTCTTCCTCTTTCTTCCTCTCTCTTGCTATGTTTCTTGTGACCCTATCCTCTTTGTTGCATCCATTTCTCCTTAGTTGTGTCCAGAACTTTTTAAAATCTGTTTTCCTCTGTTCTTTATTTGTGTTTAGGTCTCCTATTCTTTTTTCCATGCCTTTTTTTTATGAAATTCTTCTTTATACCTCATCCACATCACTTCGTTTGTGGCAACACACTCCCGCTGCAAACTGTTTCTGGTACTAGGATGTAATAAACACTCCTCCTTCCGACTTCTTTATTTTCATATCTAAATAGTTTATCTCCTGTCTACTTCTATTTCATTCCCTAGTTTAATCCCTTTCATCTTCCTCGTCCCTTATGAATTTTTCCAGTTGCCTTTTCGTTCCCTTCCATATTCCTAACCAGTCTTCCAAATAACGGCAAAAAATAAGCATTCTTTATCCTCCTCTCTCTATCGTCTCCTTCTCCCACTGATTCATTATTATATCTGATACTGAACTCAAACGTAATCAGAGACAGGATTGTTTAAATGAAGGAAGGACTTAATATAGGATCTTGTTTACTATATTAAGAACTATGAACTATTTACATATGAAAATAAAGAAGTCGGAAGGAGGACAGTTTATTACGTTCTGGTACGAAAAAGAGTATGCAGCGGGAGCGTATTGCCACAAACAAAATGATATGGATGAGGATACAAAGAAGAATTTCATAAAAAGTACGGAAGAAAAAATAAAAGACCTAAACACAAATAAAGAACAGAGGAAAACAGATTTTAAAAAGTTCAGGACACAACTAAGGAGAAATGGATACCACGAAGAGGATAGGGTCACAAGAAACATAGCAAGAGAGAGGAAGAAAGAGGAAGAAGACAAAAACAAAAAATGGTTTGGAATAGAAAGCCTAGAGAAAGGAACAGAGAAGATAAAGAGAATGCTTCGGAAAGCAGGAATTAGGACGTACACTAAAGGAGGAAGCAAAATAATTGAACTAGTCAGAAGAACCAAGAAAAAAGCAATAGCGGATAAAGATCAAAGGGGAGTTATATATAGAGTAGGATGCGCGGAGTGTAACAAAATTTACAAAATAGAAACAAAAAAGAAGATGCAAGAAAGGATAAAACAGCACCAGGGTGATGTAAGATTGAAAAAGGGACAACAATGCGATATGCAAGCATCGCAAAGTGACAAACCACGGGATACGGTGGGAAGGAGCAGAAGTCATACAAGTAGAGAACAGAACTTTGGTGAGAAAATGGAAGGAAGGTAGGGAGATTATGAAGGCAGGAGACAAGGTGATAAATTGGAATGCAGGATTCTCGATAAATAAAGAGTGGAAGAAGATTCTGTTTAGAGAAGAAATGAAAAGGAAGAAGAAAGAGAGAAAAAATAATAGTTAGGAAAAGGAAAATAAGGATAATTAGAGGACAGAATGTATCTAGCGAAAAAAGTAAACTTTTAATTGGACACGTGTGCAGCTAAAAAGTAAAAGTGAAAGCCACACAAGTGTTACCTTTTAATGAAGGGGCGGAGCCTAATTGAAAGTTGACCTCCGCAGAGTATACAAGTGATGACCAACTCCGAAACAGCCAGAAGGAGTGGAAGTCTGATGAAGACACAGTTATTGTGTTGAAACTGTTACGTGATAGTGTTTTTGATATATTATCACATAGCCTTGCTCAGTGGGTTATTGTGTAATAGTACAAAGAGAAAACAAGGCCTGATAGAATAGTCATAAAATACAGGGGTGGACAAAAACTCTAAAAACACTTCATACAGGACACGTAAGGTTGACCCTCCACTGTACAACACATGTTCCGGTTGCCGATCGTTTTTTGTTTTCAATGTGTCGTGTGGACCTTCCTCTTCTGTCAGCGGTAATCAGTTCACCTGTGAGTGTCGTGGTGTGAAAGTGATGCGGTAAAATGGACAATCTGACAGACTTCCAAAGAGTCAGGATCGTTGGTGCCCCTCTTGTTGGAGCTTCTGTGGCAACAGTGGCAAATATTGTGGGGGTATTGAAAGGCACTGTGTCCAGTGTCACGAGGGCTTACACAATTCATGGACAAACGACGTCTGCAAAGCACATCAGTGGTCGAAAGACAATCCTGTCAGATAGGGACCGGAGGGCATTAAAACGGATTGTAGCAGCTAAAAGGAAGACCACTGCCATGAAAATTACGTCTGAACTCAATTCCGGCCTACAGAATCCGGTTTCATCGTAAACAGTGCGACGGGAATTTCATAAAATGAAATCTCATGGCAGGGCCGCTATGCCAAACCCCCTGGTCACAGCAGTAAATGTGGAGAGGCATATCCAGTGGTGCAAGGACCACAAGGAGTGGACACATGAGCAGTGGAAACACGTAATGTAGTCCAATGAATCGATTTTCACCTTGTTTCCAACAACCGGTCGTGTTTACGTGTGGAGAACACTGTCGCAGGCCTATGATACAGACTATCTGCTCCCAACTCTAAAGCATGGGGATGGTTCGGTTACAGTATGGGCAGTGTTATCGTGGTGTTTTGCAGGTCCCATCATAGCCCTGCATGGAATGATGAATGCTAAGGCATATGAGGGCTTTTTGGGGAACCAGGTTCTACCCATGACCCAAATATTGTTCCCTGATGATGATTGTATCTACCAAGATGATTTGGCACTCTGTCACGTTGCAAAAACGGTGAAATCGTGGTTTGAAGAGCATGACCAGGAGCTATCACACCTCTCCTGGGTCCCACAATCACCAGATCTGAACATCATTGAGCCATTGTGGTCTGAGTTAGAAATGCGTCTTCGCTCTCATTATCCTCCAGCTGCATCCCTTAAGGAAATGGAGTATGTTTTGGAGGAACAATGGTACAAAATTTCACACAGTACGATTCAGGAGCTGTATACGTCCATTCCACGTCGGATCCAAGCTGTTTTGGACCCAAAGGAGGCCCCAACCACACCATACTAGGTATGATTTTCACACTTTTGCAAACGTTTTAGATTTTTTTGTCAACCCCTGTACTACCATGAGCAAAATAAATGACGCGTCTCTTTATTTTGAAGTTTTTTGAAAATATCTCCGTTTTCTTTATATGTTCGAAATTTCGGAAGGTTTCCCCAGCAGGACAGGTTAATAACAAACCCGTTTTTAATATTTGTGTTAGATATTAGCTTAAAATAAATAAATTAGAAGCAAAAAACATTAAATCGACAGAAATCTCGAGAATTACCAACTCTGCTAAAGTGGGAAATTTTCAAGAACGCGAGGGAATTCTGCAGTTCAACACGAAGCAGCGACATCTATGTCATTGAGAGAAGCGTGGATTAGATCTACAAACGAAAATTTTAACGAAATATTTCTAGTATGTCTTATTATATGCATTATCAGCGAACTCCAAATATATGAATCTATGCTAAGTATTAACGTATAGATAGTGCAAATAGTGGAAATTACCTATGGAAAAAGACGAATTGTTAGCCCAATTGTAATGAAAAATCATCTTTACTGTAGAACAGGTTCAGCTTACGTAAGAGAGCAAATAGATCAGTTAGATAAAGCAACGAGTTTGTATACCGAAGGTAGACGGTTCGAATCCCGTGGTAGTACTATTGTCATTTTTATCACTAAGGTTATTTTATTTATTTTTTATTTGGGAAAGAATCAAATTGTAACATATGTGTAAAACTCATGACGATACCAAAAAAAAAAAAAAAAAAGAGAGAGAGAAAATATCGTCACATTTGCATTAGTGTCTCTAATTTTTGTTTGCAAACAGATTCGTAATTATTTCCCCTGTGCTCACTGATGCATAACGAATGTTTTCCAGTAACTGTTAATTCTAATTTGGAGAATTTTATAGTTTCACAATGTTTCTCACTACATAATCTTCTATCTACGTGTTTGGATATTTTGATAACAGATTTCCCTATTAAATGTTTAATTTTCTCTGTAAATATTTGTCTTAAATTGAAATTGTTTTGAATTTACTACATAAGCAAAGTTGCCCGAAGGAGGAGAGCTCAAGTAATAGATATTCTACGTAAAAGCAACTTATTGTAGAATGATGATGCTTCTTACCTTCAGCACATAATCTTAACGTTAGAGAGTCAGAGAGAGAAAAATCCTGTTTTTCCTCCCCTATGACCACTCATCTTAAAGCTCTACCTATAATGATTCGTGTCACATAATTTCGGCTCTCCAAAGACATTCATATTTATTATTATTATTATTATTATTATTATTATTATTATTATTATTATTATTATTATTATTATTATTATTATTATTATTATTATTATTCCTAATATATTTATAGCGCCCCTTAACTGTAATATTACCTCTTCTTTATTTGTTCGAGGCTTCCCTACACGACCAAGGGTGACAAAAAGAATAGGAAAAGTGTCTAAAGATTACAAAACACATTATATTTTGTCAGAAGTATGGCAGTATATACACAACATTGCTTCCGTTAACAAGTGTTTCACCCTTGAGTCGCTTATAAAATTAGGCAGAATAACTTTTGCCGATCATTGTTCTAGAGGGATTTGTCCAGAATGGTTTGGTGTCGAGCTAATAACGATGAGTATGTTTATTTACATCACTGTTAAAGAAATAGCAAACTTTCTGAAAGGAACTTACTTAGGAAACAGATCTTCCTTCTACTTAGCCAGAGCCCACTCTGAAAAATTGCATCTGGCGTTCTGAGTGAAAGTTCTATGGGACTATTAGAAAAATATATTCCCGTTTTCACGCTGATGGTAGAATTTCTTAAACAGTTATTGAATTACGTTCGAAGGGTAGGCGTAAATAGCGCCCCCGCAACAATGTGGCGTGGGGACCGCACAAGCTGCAAGGCCAAAAAATATACAGAAAGTACGCAGGGGCGGAGCAGGCCAAATTTTCACACGGGCAAAGTGACTTTTTGGCGCCCTTCCCCTAGTAGTAGCCTATATTTTACATTTTATCATAGTGTTTTTAATAGTTTAAACCAGGAGCGTCATTTCAGATTTTTCTTTCGGGGGGGGGGGGGCAAGACCTCTTGATATAAGTAAAATTTCGCGTTTTTCACTGATTTACTACTTTTCTAATGATAAAATCTATATACATCTCAAACTCACGGGGGGCCAATGCCCCTCCCTGCCCTCCCTAAATGACGCCTCTGTTTTAAACCCATTTTCAAAAAGAAATCCATTACCTAGGAAAACTTCACAAAGAATATGGCCCGCTATAAACAATACCAACTCCACCCCCCCTGGTCTAGTGGCTAGCACGCCTGCCTTTTGTGGTACCGGGTCCAATTCCCGGTGGATTACTGTTGAACGATAAAAGTGGTTCGGATTCCACTATAATTAGTATCCACATCTCCCTTGCCCATTAAGGCATAACCGTGGAACACTAAACTCAAGCAAACAAACAAACAATACTTAATTCCCGGCACTCTTTATTCTACATGCCATCTCTCAATTTTTCGATACAGCCCCCTTAGTACTATGAAACTCTCTTCTTCCATAGTGAAATGGAAAAAGATCATATAATTGCCACTACTTTACAAGAATATAAACCAAAAACGTCAGTAGAAAGCACATTATAAAATTTACTTTTTGAGGCTCGTTTTGGTGCCCCTCTTTCTCTGGCGCCCCGGACAGTCGCCCGGCCCTTAGTCCGCCCTTCAAAGTACGGACGCATAACTAAGGACTGCGGAGGAGAGGTTAACCTTCATGTTATGCCACTGGTTTGACGTGTTTGAAATGTTCAGTAAGTGATCGGTTAGTGAAATAATTTCGACGGTTACTGATGTTTAAAGTTTAGCTAAGACAAAGCTACCTAATCAAATACATTTGATATCGCGATGTCACAATTTGATTTTTCCTCACATAAAAAAGATAAAAACAATAGTAATAAAAACCCTTACTCGTACTGGGCTCCTAACTAACTAACAACTTAATTCTTACAGACTAGTTGCTCTGACCAACTGAGTTTCGATTTCTTACGCGAAAGAAGTCTGTTATATTAAGAGGCATGCTTTTCATTATCAAAACTGTTCGAAGTAATACGAACATGGCTTAAGAACAGAGACGGAACTGAATTACCACTCGATTGACCTTGAGGGCAAATCACCATAGCGTAGCTATAAACGTAAGTTCAGCATGCATTTCTCTGGAGTATTCCTATCCTTTCGTTTCGTAGTATTCCGTTGTGTTCAGTATTCCTATCAGCCAGTCATGCTTGTTCGTAGGAGTAATATGTTACAAACCTAACCTTTCGTTAGAGCACAAAGACAGAGAACCAAAATTAATGAATTCTTGCCGTTGTGAACTTGGGATACCACCATGTGCAATAAAACTGTCGCGTCTCCTTGAAGTGATATTTTATCGAAAATAACTCGTTTTCCTTTATATATCCGAAGTTTTCGAGGGTTTCAAAATGAGGAAACGTTACTGACAAACAAGGACGCATTTAGGGGTGGGTCCAGGTGGTCCGGACTCCCCTCTGAAATCCCAGCTTCTCTGTAAATTTAGCCTAAATTTAAGGATTATCTTTTAAATTTTATTATTTATCCTAATATTGAAGTCGGACTTCTCCCGAAATAAATTACTGCATACGTGCCTGCTGACAATTTTCAATATATTCCTTAAATAAGTAAAATAACTAAATTAGGAGCAAAAAGCTTCAACACGGGCTAACTTTTGTCCACTGCCAATATTGTTAGAAGGGATATTAATAGCAAAAACTGCTAGGCAATGCTGAACCTTGGAACTTCACTCCGAACAGCAAGCCTATTATTGAGAACTACATATGAAACATTTTATCAAAACTTATTTAGCTTTTACCTGGCATGAAATTATTATATACACCAAAATTCACTCTCCTAAAATGTGTATCTAAACATTGCTCTACGTATCTACGAAGCAATGAAAATTATTTATCGAAATATGTGAGCAGGGAATTCTAACAGCCAGCCATTTTATTTAAATCGTAGTAAACCCTGTAACCGGGCGTTAACGTGAAGACAAAGCTTGGTCCATTGGTAAAGTGTTGGAAGAATATAAACTCAATGTTCGTAGGTTCGAATCTATCCACTCACCATAACATTTTGTTCTTATGTGTAACGATGAAATAAGAAAGAAAAAATGTATAACCGTTAAGACAAAACTTCAACCAAGTCTGAAGAGAACAATACTAAAATAGTAACACAATGACGTCAACCAAAAATTATTTCATGTAGCGTTTGGACGAAATTACAGCTGTTAACAATTGCAGAAATAAAAGCAGGCTGATAGCTGTAATATAGTCTAGACTTCTGAATGCATTTACTTCCTGAAAACTTCCGTCTCGTCATTGGTATGCCGTTAATCATTGTAAAACCTTTCAATTGGAAGTGAAATGACACAAACTAAAACAGTTTTAAATCAATAAATGTCTATGTGTAAAAGTAGGTGTCTTTTATCTGTAGTTCTGAGTTCCTTTTACTTTGAAGTGACAAATGAGAGAAGAAATTATGGTGTTCGAAAAAAAATCAAATTTGAGATTTCAACGAATTTACACGTATTATAGCCCCTAACACCGAAAAAGTTATTTTTCGATACATGTCTTTCTGTTCGTCCGTCCGTTCGCTACACTTTTCTGTGCACTCGCCTAGAAGCCATACCGTTCAACTTATCTGCACCAAATTTTAGTTTAAGATTTTCATAGTATTTCCTATAGTTTTTTTTATTTCCCTCCTACTCCCAAAACAAGGGTAGTTTCCTGTACGATGAAAATAGAAAAAAGATATTTTCTCATAACTGGCTCTAACGATCTTGTTTTCTTTCTTTTTTTATAAATCAATATTTAATTAGCAACCCTATTTTGTGGTATAAGGCATTTATCTAAGAAAAATCTACAAGGGGTAGTTTATACTAAGGGGGTGAGTTTTTTTCTCAGTGATTTTCTCAAAATGGACTCAAATGTTTTCGTTCATATTTCATAAATAAAGATTTCATTAATAACTTATCAATATGGCATAACTCGTTTGTCCTAAAAAAATGCGAGGGGTAGTTTATTCTTGGTGGAGTGTTGTCTGGGCGATTTTCTCAAAAACGACTCAAAAGAGTTTATTCATATTTCAAAAATAAATATTTCGTTAATAACCGAACAATATGGCAAAACTCGTTTGTCCTGAAAAAATATGCGAGGGGTAGTTTACTCTTGGGGGTGTTTTTCCTCTACGGTTTTCTCAAAAATGAGTCAAGCAATTTTGTTCGTACTCAGAAATAAATATTTCATTAAAAACCTAGTAATATGGAATAACTCGCTTACCCTGAAAGAATCCTCAAGAGATAGTTTATTCGGGGAGTTATTTTTCCCTCACGATTTTCTCAAAAATTACTCGGACAATTTTATTGATAATTCATAAATAAGTATTTCATTAATAACCTTATATTTTAGTATAAGTCATTTCTATGAAAAACAATTACAACGGATAGTTTATTTTTGGGGTCAAGGTTATTTCCCCGACAATTTTCTCGAACGACAGGCGATTTTGTTCAAATTTCGCAAATAAATATTTCATTAATAACCAAAAGTATATCTTAACTCATTGTTCGAAACAATTCACAAGAGGTAGGTTACTCCTGACGTGTTCTTTTTGAACGACTTTCCCAAAGTGACTCATTTGATTTTTTTCATATTTCATAAACAATGATTGCATTAATTGGTCTATTATATGTCTAATGAAAATGTGCTCAAAGTGTGAGTTAGTTTTGTAGTATGGATTTTCTTCAATCGAAGTTTTTTATTCGATAATCTGACATTCGATGTATTTGAAAATTACGATAATTTTATTCGTATTATCCAAATACACACTTCAGTAACAACTGCGGCCTAACACAGTTAAGAAATTGAATTCAAAAAGTTTAGTGCGGTGGCCCTGTAATTGAATATTTTTTTAGAAACTCCCTAGCTTTTTGTGGTAAACTCAGGCTTTTCTTTTTCGAGCGACAAAAGAGAGAAAATATAGTGATTGCGAAAATAATATCAAATTCAGATTTCAACGGATTTACATGTTTCATGGCGTCTACATACCGAAAATGTGACTTTTCGACACCCGTCCTTCCGGTCCGTCCGTTCGGCACACTTTTATATGCACTCGCCTAGAGGCCATACCGTTCAACTTATCTACACCAAATTTTAAACTTAGGGTTTACTTAGTATTCTTACAGGAGCTTTTCCATTTTTCCCTACCACCTAAAATAAGTGTGGTTTACAAACAGCCGAAAATCGAAAAACGCTATTTTCTCAAAAATGGTTTTAACAATTTTGTTTATTTTTCATTAATCAATATTTAATTAACAACCCTATATTGCAGTATCAGATATTTCTCTTAGAAAAATTTACGATTGGTAGTTTATTCTTGGAGGTGACTTTTTCTCGACGATTTTCTCAGAAAAGACCCTGGCGAATTTTGTACACACTTCATAAATAAATATTTGACCTTACAACATGGTTTAAGTCAATTGACCTGAAAAATATATGAGTAGTAGTTTATTCTTGGACTTGAATTTATTCCCAGTGAGTTTCTCAAACACGACCAGTTGGCAACCCTGTATCTCGACAACGAAGCTGAATTCGAAAACTGCAAGAGGACCATTTGTCCCCTTTTGATGTCACGAATCACCTCCCGAAGTTTGTGGACATCTTTCAGGTTCACCCTTAATGAAGCTTCTTTTCGAAAAGTTAACTATTAACTTTAGGCATTGTTTATCTTTTTTTAAATCACAAATGTCGTTATTAATTTTAAGGCAGAGAACTACTTCTGAGAGAATAGATCTTGAAAAATAATTTTAAAACTTAGACTTTTGTTTTCGAGATATTCCAGACAAGACGAGACATTTTACAAGCTATCTCGTGTCCAAAACATTTGCCTCGTATTATCTTGGATGTCACAAAGCGCGTCTTGTCTCTTTCTCGAGACATGTCTTATCTCGTGCGCATTCGTTAACACTTGGGAAGGATTATCTTTCTACTCAAAGCATTGTTTTTATAATGGTTGCATATTTATGATAATTGCTGTCCACATAAATTACAGTCCTTTCAGTTGAATTAATTTTTATTATTATTATTATTGAAATTGTAATATCTAGTTTAACGTTGGACGATTATGCACCTACGCTAAGGGAGAATGATGATGAATGAAATGGGAAATGAAGAAAGTGGGAGGAAAATGGAAAATCTCAAGAAAATACATACCCATGCACACGGTATTTGTCCACCTCAAATTTCACTTGGCACGAAGTGGAATCGAGCCACGGACCCCCTGCACCAAAGGTCCCTGCAATGCTTTATTATTATTATTATTATTATTATTATTATTATTATTATTATTATTATTATTATTATTAATAATAATAATAATAATAATAATAATAATAATTGAAGCGAGCTTAACGAGTTTCAACCGTACGACTCAACCAACGTTTGGGTGCCTGTTCGTTCGTCTGCTCCTCTCATAAAAGACATTTCATTTTAATGAAACTAGTAAGTGCCTTCTTTTAGCTCTGCGAAGTAACTATTGCTTGGAATATGAATCTGCAAAACATAAGAGGTAAAATTAACCAAATGGTGCAAGTTTCCACAAAACAATTTTGCAATATCAACTACGTGAATCTTGTCCCATAAAGAAGCCGAAACCCTTACACCGAAGAGCCCTCCGAGATTTGATCATTGTCCACACGGACTGAAATTGTCATTTGAAGCGAAGACTTTAATATGAAGCCAATAATTTCTTTAAAGTAGACAGAAAATTCGGAAGTTATAAGCATTTTCATATTTTTGCCTTTCCCCATAAGGGAGCCGTAGCCCCCTATACTGAAGCCCCCCCCCGGAGATTTGATCATTGTCCACTCGGACTGAATTTGTCATTTGGAACCAACACTTTAATACGAAGCAAAATATTTCTTTAAAATAGACGAAAAATTCGAAAGTTATAAACATGTTAATAATTTTGCCTTTTCTCATAAGGGGACCGTATTAGCCTACACTGAAGAGCCCCACGAGATTTGATCATTGACCACTTGGACTGAAATTCTCATTTGAAACCAAAACTTTAATATGAAGCCAAAAATTAAACTTTTACATCAATTTAAACTGACTGGGTTCCGGTTCCCCCCACTATTGTTTAGTTTAGTTAAGTGGTAATTTGTGACAGCTTCACATCATCAAAAGAATGTTTCACTTCCCCTCCCCTCCCCCAGGAGTTCGTGCTGGATCCACCACTGGAATCAATAGACACTCTTCCTATTCTTTTTGTCACCCTTGATTGTGTAGGGGCTCCCTCGTACAAATAAAGAAGCGGTAATATTACAATCAAGGGGCGCTATATATTAGGTATTTTTTTAGTTACCTACCCCTAACCGCACAGGGCCATCTTTCGTAGAATAAAAAATATTACGTGATATTCCAATCATGAAAGGGGAGAGGATGCTGTAAATATATTTCTTATTCATTTTGTCTGTCCTGCTTATCAAAAATTACTTTCTGTTGGAAGGGTACTGAAATGAGAGGGGCAAAATAAAAAGTCGTACCCCCTCCTACATGGTTGCTCAAATAAGTACTAAAGAAAGCATTTTAAACTAAGATATTTAAGATTTAAACTAGGAAACTAAGATATCCTTACATAATGTAAGGATGGCATATTCAGTATTATTATTATTATTATTATTATTATTATTATTATTATTATTATTATTATTATTATTATTTGAATGTTTTTGGAGCACCGAAATTTTGTGAGACGAACAATGATATGTAGAGGTTTAAGATGGGTGGTCATAGAGGAGGAAAAACCAGGATTTTTCTCTGTCTGACTCTCTAACGTAAAGATTATGTACTGAAGGTAAGAAGCATCATCATTCTACAATAGGTTGCTTTTACGTAGAATATCAATTACTTGAGTTCTCCTCCTTCGGTCTACTTACCTTATGTAGTAAATTCAAAACAATTTCAATTCAATACAAATACATTGTAAAACTTTTCCGTAATTAAACATCTAGGGAAAATTAAACATTTAATAGGGAAATCTGTTATCAAAATATCCAAA
The DNA here is from genome assembly GCF_964235325.1 of Thermobia domestica. Classification (NCBI taxonomy): domain Eukaryota; kingdom Metazoa; phylum Arthropoda; class Insecta; order Zygentoma; family Lepismatidae; genus Thermobia; species Thermobia domestica. The sequence goes on along the minus strand of NC_137469.1, from coordinate 140,763,466 downwards.
CACGTAGATAGAAAACTTTATATTATGAAAACTTTTTATTGTGAAACGTTATAAAATTCTCCAAATTAGAATTAACATTTACTGGGAAACATTCGTTATGCGCCAGCGAGCATATGGTGAGCAGTGAGCACAGGGGAAATAATTACGAAACTGTTTGCAAACAAAATTAGGGACGCTAATGCAAGTGCGACAACGGCATTTTTTCTTTTTTTGGTATCGTCATGAGTTTTACACATACGTTACAATTTGATTCTTTCCCAAATAAAAAAATAAAAAAAATAACCGTAGTGTAGTGATAAAAATGATAACGGCACTTCCACGGGATCGAACCCGCTACCTTCAGCATACAGGCTCGTTGCTTTAACTAACTGAACTATTTGTTTTTTTACGTGAACTGAGCCTGTTCCGGTAAAGACGATATTTCATTACGATCGTCCTACCAATTCGTCCTTTTCCATAGATAATTTCCACTATTTGCTCTATCTTTATGTTAATACTTAGCATATATTCATATATTTGGAGTTTGCAGATAATGTATATAATAAGACATACTAGAAATATTCGTTAAAAGTTTAGTTTGTAGATTTAATCCACATTTCTCTCAATGACATAGATGTCGCTGCTTCGTGTTGAAATGCAGAATTCCCTCGTGTTCTTGAAAATTTCCCACTTTAGCAGAGTTGGTAATTCTCGAGATTTCTGTCGATTTAATGTTTTTTGCTTCTAATTTATTTATTTTAAGCTAATATCTAACACAAATATTAAAAACGGGTTTGTTATTAACCTGTCCTGCTGGGGAAACCTTCCGAAATTTCGAACATATAAAGAAAACGGAGTTATTTTCAAAAAACTTCAAAATAAAGAGACGCGTCATTTATTTTGCTCATGGTAGTACATGTGTCATGATTAGAATTCCTTTGAGGCTAAAAGATAAAATCCTTTCTGAAATTGAAACTTTTCTTGAAATCAAAGTTTTCGCATGATCTTCTCTTACTTTTTCTACAGAGTTTATTAACTTTAAGAAGTTATTTTGGTTTCCTTGCTTTATCACAATTTTGAAAATAGCTGAGAAAGAAATATTGTACAATTTGGTCTTGACGTAGTCTAGATATTATACGGAATAACTTTCCACTTAACCTTTTTACATTTTTAAAGTATTGCATTGTAGAAAATGAGTTTGATAGATGGCGTGCATAGTCTAACCTTTTGCTTCTCATATTGAGCGTTAAAGCATCTGATTTCCAAAAGGGCCTTGGAACAAAATAGGGAGGTTAGGGGCAAAAATTTATTCACGAAGTATGTGAAATAGAATTTCATGTTAAACTTTTATCTTGGTATTGGACTAAGGCCATGACATATTCTATCTATAGGTGTTTTACATTTATTATTAGTATTAATAATAGTAATATTTATTATTATCATTATTATTATGCAATCAGCAGCTAAAGATTTAGCTACTCTGGGAAATAGGAAAATGCTCGCTAATATAGCACTTTTAAAGAATTATCAGTATTTCTTTTGCAAATTCTCAGTCTTTTTTTTTTAATAATTATATAATAACTCCTTGCACTTATATCTTGAGTTTTATATTAATTTTGCAATGGTAAAAGATATCTAACTGACATAAAATTTGAATATTATAGATATAAAAAGTCGGTCAAAAAAATGCTCTTGATCCTCTTTGTTTGGAAAGTGAGGAAGGGAAGTGCATGTTTATTTTTTTTTTTTTAAAAAAAAAGGAAATTTCGAAATGGATAATGAAAGGGAAAATGTAAATTCTGGAGGTTTTTGACCCTCTTTGAAGAGGTTTTATTACCTTGTAGAGTTATATGGTTGACTATAGGGATCCATCCCCTTTAATAGTACATGGAAACGTTGATGCTGCCAACTTAAATTTTTGAAGTTGTACATAAAACCACCTCTTAAATTTCGGAATTGTCAAAGAACATTCTGTAAGTATTTTAAAGAACCTAAATATATATTTCTGTAAATTTGGTATGTACAGCATGTACCTTTTAATGGATTAAAAAAATGCTAAAATTAAGCAATTGGAGATTTTTGACCTAATATATCCTTCTTGATGAGGCTTTAAAGTATTATATGTTTATACGGATAAGTACAGGATCAATTCTTATCCATACGACATTGGTATATTGATGTTTTCCTTTTAATATTTATGTTGAGGATATTGGCCCATATCTTAAATTTGGAAATTGTCATAAATATGTATATATGTTTAAATGTTCTCCAGGTGTTGAATATAGACTTCTATAAATTTTATTAGTCATGATTGTAACCTTATATGGGTGCAAAATTGTCAAAAGTAGCACTTCACATTCAGTGTGAATTTAACATTTTGGCGGTGATATTGAATTAGAATAAGGCTCGAATTTTGAATGTTGTGGTTAATGTTCACTAGGATAGATTGTAACCCCTCTTTAAAGTATGGAGGGGTAAGTTGGCAAGCCCCTTAATTTTGAGAGGAGTACATAGGACCTTCCCCTTGAATTTTGGACATTACTAAAATTAAGAACTTGGTATTGTAGTCTAGGACTAGGGATTAGTGCGAGGTGAGACTTTGAATGTAGTTTTCTCTAAGACAATGTTTTATTGCAAGATATGATCATGTGGATTAGTACCATACACCCGTTTCTTTTTCTTTTTTTCTTTTTCTTTCTTTCTTTTTTTTTGAATAGGACATGGGTACCATGATCCACACTTTGAAAAGTTTGGATGGGCCCACCCTCAAATTTTGGAAATTGTCAAATCTAGAAATTACAAAATTGTTTCTAGGACTGAGGTATATACTTCTGTAAATTTAGATGGTTCATATTAATCCTTTGCATGCGTAAAATAGTTTCAAATTTAAATTTTGGGAATTTTGATTCATCTAAGATAACAGACTTCTATATATCATTTTACTAGCTGAAATACCCATTCTTTGCATGGAGGCTGTATCTGGAAGTCAACGCATATGAGAGATCACCATTCACTTCAGTGACCGCCTAACTATGGATTTGACACTAATATCGGTCATTTTGGATTATTGGTACATGTCTCGGTATCCTCCGGTGACCTACAGCCCGCAGCCGAATAGAGTGAATTTGGAAGTTAATGCAATCGGAGTCTCACCATTGATCTCAGCGACCGCGAAAACTATGAATTTGTCACTAATATCAGTCATTTTCTACTAAACGCTCCCGAGATCCCCCTGGGTCGAAATTAAAAAAAAAAAAAAGTTCGTCTTGGTCTGGAGTCCGGACCAAGGTACCCGTGATCCAATCTTCTGGTTCCCAGGCCGCATACAGACACAGGAACACACAAACGAACTCTTTATTTTATTTATATTAGATTATATGGATAAGTACAGTGCATAGTGTGAGGTCATTGCTGGAAAGTTAGCTTTGGTGATCCCAACCTTTAACTCCAAATTTTGGACTTGAAACCTAAAAGGTAGTTATTGATATACATTAACAATTTCACAATTAGAATCTTAGGATTGTAGTTATTAAAACCGATTGATATGCGTCATAACAATTTCACCCTTTGAACTTTAGTTGTAACTTATAATATAAGGTAATTAGTGGAAAGTTATTCTTGGTGCAATCTGATTGGCTGATCAGTTTAAAATATTCGTTTAATTTTCTCCAAATTTTTAAAAAAGACTTTCTTTAATTTTTGTTTAAAATTTATTTTTCGATTATTGATTTTTTTTTTAAATTTAGCTTTCAAAATTTTTGAATCTTAGTATTCTGGTTATAGTAAGTACGACTCATAGTTTTAGGTCATCGCTGAAAACTTATACTTGATGCAATCTGATTGACTGGTCACTTTTAAATTTTTGTTTGAAACTTTTTGAAATGTAAAAGTTTGTTGTAAAATTTTAAAGTCAGTGTCTTTATTGTCACAAATGAACTATTTATTAACACATGTGCGTATCCAGTAATGACGACGATAAGATTCATACATCTACATAAATGCTGCACTGACCGCGGTGGCTCAGTGGTAGAGCGTTCACCTCTGGTACTTGGGACCCCGGGTTCGATCCCAGCCCCCGGCAAGTGAACTTTGTGGTGGACAAACACCGTGTCCGTGGGTTTCCTCGGGGTTCTCCCGTTTCCTCCCACTTTCTTCATTCCACCATTTCATTAATTACTCATCATCACCGTCTCCTTTAGCCTCACCGGCATAATCGTGGGACGTAAAAAACTCAAATTCCAACTCAAAATCTAAATTGAATGCATCTTCCAAGGGGCCCTCTGTTGAATAAGTATATGATACTAGTATTTAGAAACCTTAATACTTCCTGTTGTTTTTCAGTTTCCATTGACAGGTATTTTCGAGACAAAATAACATATTTATCACCTTCCAGAGTCATAAGTATATATCACCTTCCGGAGTCATAAGTAATCTGGATCGAAACCTTGTACAAATGACTTGGATGGATATAATTTTACAAGGTGTATTCTGATGTAAAGTGGAAATTATGGTAATTTATTTCAAAAGATCACATGAGTATAGAAATTGTAAACAAGTAGCCATGATGACGTTATGATGGATACTATTTTAATCGACACTTCTTTACGAAGACAATGATATATACATGTACATCATAAACACATGTGATGCTATTTTGTTGATGCTGCAATTATTTATTTTTCTGACATGTATCATTGCGTTCAACTCTTCTGTGCAATGTTGCCAGATATTATTGTTCTACACAGTTCCGGTTCTTAGAAACGGTTCTTTTCTACGTCCTCGAAACTTTTGCACTAACAAAAACATCAACTTATTGATCAACTCGACGCCAAAAGTGCAGGAAAAAGTAGACCAATGCGAGTGAAATTGAGTACAGGTATACTAGACGTGAAATAAGGGAGATTGTGTTTTCTACTTTCCTTCAAAAATATTTCCCTCCACACTTATTACCACATAATGTCAAAATTAGGAAAAAAAGTAGTCCAGACGTCCTAAAGTACATGCAAGATTGTATCAAAACTGCGTTCTTGTTTACTTCAGTTGTTAAAGAATGATATAAGTATTTGTTAAGTTTAAAATTGTTAAGAGCCGTTCTTATTCTACTCAAAATCTAGCAGTGTAGCTATATAAAGTTTTATATTTCAGGCGAAGTGGGAATTAATTTTCGGAGTTGAGTAACGATCACCTCATTGGGTTGAGATCGCCTGATTGCAGACAACAGGTAAGAGGATTGTTTAAAATTACGAGCTTATTTATATTCTCTTACAGGTTCGTAGAATTACTTTTGAATCTAAGCAAAACAACGTGGGCTGTTCGGCTAAATGTAAGAGTATTTCTTGTATCAAAAGTTGAAATATAATTGATCCTTTCTAACTCACACCATTCCAAGGATTGTATTGATATTTTCGTATATAGCAAATTGCGATTATGATGTATGTTCGAAAATTAGGTATTGTTTCCTCATGTATCACAGGTTTTGATTTTATGAGTGACATTTTTCTGTTTCTTTTCAACGTAATTTCAGTCTACTTCTTCACTAAATTTGTAGTCTTCGTTTTAACATAACTCAGCTGTCAAAGAGCGAATTCACACTGTCACAGCTGTTGATGTGTGGTTTCACAAACATCGAGTAGAAGAACTTTAACACTTCCTCTCCGTCCCACAACAATTCGTAGACTTCAACATTAATGAACCAGTTGTCAGTTCTGGAACTCAATATTCTTTTCCATTGTCGGTGACGGAACTGAATGCTGCATTGCATAAAGAATGGCACAGGTGATCTATGAGTTATTTGCCTTTTTCCTGCGACGAATTGAAGCTCTTCTGAACGCTAACGGTGGCGCCACGCCGTATTTATCAGGATAATGGACTTTCTTCAGATCATCCATTGTTTTCATGATGAACTGTATATAAGTTATGGAGCGGTTTAATTCCGAAAGACACGTCCGTTGAATTCAAAGGGCTGTACGAGGAGAAGCGAACAATATTAATACAATAATCAACGATCGCCTCCAAAAGTCCAGTTCCGTGTTTTATTAGGATCACACAGTGAGACTAAGAGATTGCCTTGTAACTACGTCTGACTGCTATTCCGAATATGAACTCTTAAGGGAGAGCGGATTTTTAAATTCTGTTTTTGCAATAGCTACCTAGAGCGATTATCTCAGTCCAGTTCTTTAATGGAGTGAATCCGTTAAATCTTAACATGTAACGGCGACTTCAATTGTAATAATCTGTATACCATTTAAGCAAAATTTTGAATTAGTCAAACCATTATCCTTCATGAGTTCGTTAATGTAGTTGATCTATTAACATCTTAATGGATAACGCTAGCTATCTACATGCCATATACAGGGTGAACTTGAAAGATGTGCACACATTTCGGGAGGGATTCATGACATCAAAAGAAGACAAAAAAAAAGTCCTATTGCATGTTGTCAAATTTTGCGTCGTGTACGAGGTACAGGGGTGTCAACTTGGAATTGAAACTCGAATCCTGACAATGGGAACGGAATAGAAAAATGTGCACAATGTACGTAGGTACACAAAGCGGAATTCGACAACATGCAAGGAGAGTTACGTCTTCTTTTGGTGTCTCGGAGTTTGCGCACATCTTTCTGGTTGACCTTGTATACACAGTTTGGACGATGTTCTTTACTATGTTTACGACCTTTTTACCAATTTCTTTCCCAGTAGCATACGCAGAATTCCATCAAGGGATTTCAAGTAGTTAATATGTATAAGCGTAATACAAGTGAGTCGTGTAGTCTTATAAGATTTCAATATTAGATCTTCGTCCGTATGTCCGTTACTCCACACGATAATTCATGAGTGAAGTTTAGTTTTTTTTTAATTCTGTTCTTTTCTTTTTCCAATCTATAGACAGATAAATTATCTCGGTCGAATTCGTTAACATATTCATTCTTTAATATATTCATTGGTAACTTCCGTCTGTTATTTCACAGCTAACTCTTGAGGGAAAGAGATTTTTGAATTTTGAATACCGTTTTCCGCAATAGCTAGTTGGAGCAACTCTGCCGTGTTTGATAATGGAGCATCCCCATGTCGTAAGCGTCGGTAGACCACCGATGGGCAACTAGCGACATCTTGCCAAAAATTGGCGACCCGGCAACGACGATCACCAGTGGCCCCACTTCTGTTTTGAAACTTATACTACCTGCGGCCCACCAGCGTCAGAGACGCCACAAAACGCCAATGAATCACAAAATTACTCCTCAAAAATATGTTAAATCATCTATATGTGTGATTTGTTTACGTTAAGGTGAACCTTAAAGAAAATTAAAAAATAAGTAATCAGGGTGGGCATGAACTACTCTACCAACCTTATCATTACTAGGCGCGTGTTCTTCCGACTTCACCACGAAGGCGATGAAGAAAACCTCGTTTGTAGAGGGATAAATCATGGAAGTGTATTTAATGTGGACAATTAGAGTGCTCCTTTTGAGCCACAACCGTTTGGGATCAGATAAAATTCGTTCGCCATGTAATTTTATAACGAAATAACGCGCGTCTATTTACTTTATTTCATAGTTCTCCCAAATTCACTTTCGAATGATCTGCGATAGTTGCTACCTAAATTAATACACACACTCATCTCAAGAGTTTACACTTCATGATGTAAGGGCAGGGGTTAATCTTGAGCTGAGGAGCTGACTTTAGAAACAATTTGTCAGGAAAAAATAATATATAATAATAACTGCATGCACATGACTGGCGATACTAGTTCATGTTGATCTCCTCGCGATTCTCCACGACGAATCGAAGAAGCGCGGACCAAAATGAAGTCCTCGCTGCTACGCGCTGGTGACTTGAACAGCCCGACCCTAGATATCTGTTTCGACTCGGCGAAACTCTGCCGCCAGTGGCACACTAGCGGCAATCCTTCCACGTGTCGCTATATCGACAATTGACATTTACCGACAAGTAGGCCACTAGGTGTTGGCGAGGTTTACGGCATGGGGCAGAATGTTTGAAAGGATTTTATAGGATGTTGAGAGAAGAGAGATGCCTAGATAATTATTACAGTCAGTTTTGTCGCCTTTCTTGTGAATTGGAACAATGATTTATTCTTTCCACTCTTGTGACAATTCTTTCTTGTAGATAAGGAAAGTGAGTTTGTATATCTTGTTCCACAATTTTTCGCCTCCAGCTAAAATTAACTCAGCCGAAATTTCGTTCACACCCGGAGATTTGTGTTTCTTTAATTTCCTTATAGCGATTTCTACTTCTATTCGGTTGGATTCTGGAATATACGGTTCTGTGGTACGTATTTCCCTTTCTCCACGCACATTAGTTTTTGGCTGCGTGTTAAGCAAATCGTCAAAGAAATCTTTCCATCTATTTAAAATGCTATCTTGTGTCAGTGAGAACCGTTCCATCAGCTTTCTTTAATATAAGCAAGAAGTTGATAGCCTTTCTTAATTCGTTGATCCCTTTGTGCATGTCCCGAATGTTTTTATTTTTACTATTATCTTCAAGTTCCTAAATTTTAGCTTTCAAAAAATCGCGTTTCTTTGTTCTAAAAGTTTTGGAAGTTTGCAGCCTGATGTCTGCGAAATTTTGTGTAGTTATTTCATTCGGATTTTGTAGCCAACGTAATTTTGCCTGTTTTCTCTTCTCTGCTAGTTCAAACCATGGTTTGTTCCTACGTATTTCCGCGTGTCCCAGTTTTTCTTTTGAGAGAGGATGCTTCGTAAGCAAAGAAAAGAATACAATTGCTGGGATATTTTTTTCCATAATCTTAAGGTTACATCTGTTAACTAAAGAATATATGACATGCGTCAGATTTCTGTAACCACTACTGTAATGTTATTGAGATTATCATCATTTTTTGTGTATATTGTTGCGTTATACATAATTGATATTCTTTCTTCATAGTTTTGCTGAAATCATTATTTATATTATTATATTATTATAAAAGAATTTTAACGTGGATTTTTGTGGATGCCTAATTAGAAACATACTAATTATAAATATGCATGTATTCAGATTTCGGAATGTGTTCACGGCAGTGATTTGTAATACTAATATGTACTACTACTTCATCTACATCGCCTAATATATAATATACTCTACAACAGTTGATCAGATTCACCTACCGTAATATGAGTTTCATCTCCCTTCTCTAGAATAAGCCTCAAATCTGCCCACCTCCCAATATTGAAGACAACCAGTGGTGCATTTAGGATTTTGTTTCGTGGGGCTATGCCCAAGCAGAGTTGGCTTGGGTCAATAAAAACTTGACCCACGACCCACTGACCCACCACCATCCGTGACCCACTCTGACACACGACCCATCATGACCCATTGTGACCCACCATGAACTACTCATCCACTGTGACCTACTCTGACTCACCAAAATCCATCTTCATCAACTCTGAACACGATCCACGGCCTCTTCTGTACTGACTAATAAAACAAGACTGAAATTGTCACTAATCGGAGTTTGAATTTCTAGTCAATCGCTAGAGCACCACTCTGTTACAGTAACGGTGGATCGACCTTTACAATATCAAATGGTAAAGTATTTGTCAGTGAGGAAATTGAAGCACTTCGAGGTGGGGGGAAATTAGTGCGTGCCTAAAATATACTTGTCATACTAAGAGAGTATTCTTGCAAGTGCTAATTTCTGAACGCATTCCAAAAGAAACTTCTATTCACAGGAAAATACCCCTGTACAATATGGAAAAGGTAATGGTTTCTCAGTTCACAGTATTTTTCTCACAAAAGACTTGAAAAATCAGTTTTTCATAGTGTATAAAGGTACTCCGGTACCCTCTGTGAGAGCATCTCCATAAAGTATGCTCATGATTGTAATTTGTGTAATCACTAAAACACCACGTTAAATTTAAGTTACAAATATGCATCATTGCAATTATTATGAATATTTATTCAAAGTAGTTTACTTAAAGCAAAGAAGAGACTTATTAAAAATTAGGTACAAAGTTGAATAACAAAAATAATCCATTAATAATAAGTATACATTTTCCACAACTCGTAATTTGCCACCTTAAAACAAATCTGAAATCGGGTTTATTTCCTGTTGGTAACTTTTTCGTGGTAAATCATCCGCAGCGGAATGATGTCCATCCTTCAGCCAAGAAATAACTAGCTCGTCTACTTTAAGCTTGTCTAACGGTGGGTCATTAACATTGATGAACAACAAGTTAGACAATGTTTGAGCACTTAGTCTAGTTCTAATATGTCATCTGTAAATTCATAAGGGAAAATCCCCGTTCGCACTCTGTCGTGGAAATTAATAATACTTCTACCCGATTCTGCAACTCCTCATCGACAATCTGCTTGTTAGACTTAAGAATGATAACGATTTTTCTCGGTCAGTTTTGAAATACTCAACAAGAAGTATCATCTCTCAATCACCATACAACATCTTTTCCATATCGACCATGTCAGTTGGCCATGTCGACTCATGGAGAACAGAAACTTCATCTACCACGCCTTCCACAGGGAATCTTGTGCATAAATTATCAATTAAAGCCTGATAAACTGATGATTTCTTATTTGTTTATAAATTTAATTTTTGTAATTACACATGAAGGTTTGATGTCATTACAAAGTTCCTCTTCCCTAGAGCAGAAAGGAACGAGGTTCCGGGGAATTGTTCAGAGGTGAATGGGAATTTCCCTCTTTCTTCTCCTTCAATTACCACACTGCTGTTTGTCATGGGCCAAATTACGATGAATTTCAATTAAATTATCATAGTATAATTATTTCCTTGATGAATTATGGGTACTTTTCAGTGCAAAAAAGGGTGAAATTTGAAAGTCCCAAATCAAGGTAAGTAGACCAACGTAAAGGGAAAAAAAAAAAGAGTAAAAATTTCCATATAATTAGGTATGTGTACAATCCAAACTTAAAATTTCCGTATAATTAAGCTTACAGTACAAATTTTATGTCTATTTTTCTCACAACTTTATGGGTTGATTGCCCTGTGCTGTAAGCGCTCCATGTAATAAACGTAAGCTTCAGCAATTATTATAGTACAAAGCAATGACTCTATGAAGCAAAGCACTGCATTTTTTGTTTCTGATTTTTTTCTAAACTAATATCGTTCGTTTTCGATCATTTTTACAAACCAACTCACTACCAATTTTCCATATAGAAAGTCCCCCCCCCCCTTCCATAAAGGAGAATTTAAAAAAATGCTAGGACACATTCTGTTTATTTTCAATAAAGAGTTAATACACTGAATTTCAGCTCCGTAAATTTAACGGCTTGCAAGATACTTATTTTGTTCCCGCAAAACTTCGGATCCTCACTACCTCCTTAGGATATTATGCATTATAATGAAAGCAATATAACATCCCAGTTTGGATTAAGGCCTAACTATATAACAAAAGTAATTTCATTTGACTTTGCAATTTGACCGTGATGATCAGGCACACATACAGTGACGACGCCAGAGGGGGGGCAAGGGGGAATTAAATTTATAAACAAATAAGAAATCATCAGTTTATCAGGCTTTAATCTATGACTAATCCCCCCTAGTAGCTACTTCTGCCCCCCTGACTGCCACCTAGACTGCCCCCCCCAGACTCCTACAATCTTTAAACATTTTATATGTAGTATTTTATATCAGTATCATAACCAATCTCATTGTCAAATTGTAGTCTACTTTCCATGCATTTACTATGTGGGAGATTAGTCCTCAAGCTTTCTTCTTTGATCATCTGCGTATGCACGCATATTTCTGTTTTCTAATTTAGCGCCTTTTGAGGTAAATTTTAGTTATACTTCTTTCTTATGATTTTTAATTATTGTGCCTAGCGAAGAACAGTAGATTTGGTCGACTTGTATTCTTCTCATTGGATCAACTTCGATTGGAAACAACAGAAAAGTGAAACCAGTTACGTAACTTGTTTGTATTTATCCAGGTTTGAAGTTTTCAGTTTCATATTTTGTTTTATTTAAAGGTTCTATACTTCTTTTTTCTGAAACATTATTCTCGACTTTCAATATTCAGAGGATGTGGTTATAACAGCTTAGTTTGCAACTACCAGGGCTTAATTTTTTGAAGGGGGTAAAAAGAGTTGTGTTTTCCCTTCCTGCAAATGATAATAATAAATTTATGGAATTAAATTGATTCCCAATAAAACGTATTGTCAGAGTGCTGATCTTTAGTTAGTAATTGGTTTATACTAGTGCTCCCTTACTTATTTTGTTTCAAAGTACTGACGTGATGTCTACCATATTGACTAGGAACTGCTGAAAAATTCGTAGCCCAACCCAGAAGGACTGCACGTGGAATGATGAAGTTTTACTTCTACACTTCCCCCGAGAGTCAATATAATACCTTGTACAGTGCTCCAGTTTTTGCAGAAAAGTTAAACAAATCTGAAGATTTCCTCGCACCACTGTTCGTAGCACTACCCCTATCAGATCTAAAATGGCGTCCTTTCAAGTGTTATTTAAGTTTGGGAAATAAGTACACGTAATAGTTAGACGGAGCTAAATCTGCGGAATAAGAATGATGATCTAGACATTGAAATCCTAGATTATGCAATGTCAGTTGTGTTCGCAGGGGCTTGATGGATAGGTGTATTTTCCTGAAGGAACAGAATTCCTTTCTTTTCATTTTCCGCGGCGTTGAACTTTGAATTTTTCTTTCAGTTTTGTAAGTAATGTAGAGATTCTGGATCCAATATCTGACCGTTGCGGAGGTAGTCTATGAGTAGTCCATACTTATTCCAGAAGAATGTTGCAAACAGTTTCTCAACCTATTTCTGTGTCTTGAACTTCTTGGGGCGATGGAGAAATGAGTGCTACTACTCCATTGACTGTTGTTTCGATTACGGATCATAGTAGTACAACCATATTTCATCTATGGTTACTATTCGTCAGAGAAATTGATCAGCATTACGGTCAAATTGGAAGAAGACTTCTCTTAATGCCGTCACTCTTTTTTGGGAACCCATTATGTCGAGAACTTGAGCATACCCAAGCCATTCTGAATTATGCCACCGACGAGTTCCAAAGAAATGCCAAGAATCTCTAACACAAGTTTTGCTGAGAAGGTAAAAACTGAGAAAGCGGGATGCAGCCAGACCTCAGACTATAATATGTATATCGTGAGTTTACTATACACTTTAAAAACTATATAAATAATAGCTTAAATTATTTTTGTCACTCAGAAACTGGGGAGGCCTAGGCTCTCCGGCCCCGGGCTATATCCACCACTGGCTGAAATGCTGCAGTTTTCAAGAATAATGTCACAAATTGCATCCGTGATTTCGGGAAGAGTCATTGCTTTTAATTATCCTGGATGTAAAGCATAATTTGTTGAGAAATCGCAACGTTTATGCTAAGCCATTTACTTCTTCACCACCGTATATAACGGAGGAGAGTCCCGTGGTGTTTCACTGATTTCCTCATTAATATACTACGGTGACTTTCCTTGGTGGAACAAAAATGTTATAACAGTTAGGATCTGGATGTTCGTGAAATTATCTGTTTGGGCACAAATAATACTCACTTCAGAGGCCTGAGAAACAATAAGAATCTCATTATTAATATGAAAATTTGTATTTGTACATACAGAGATAGGGTCTATATTTTTCTAAACTACGGTTTCATTTTTCTACCTAGTACCTACATTCCTTCTGGATTTGACTAGGACACTTTCAGCAGCTCCTCGTAAATTCTCTCTCTCTCTATATATATATATATATATATATATATATATATATATATATAGGGGAAGGTAGTACACAGTGGATCAATTTTTAAAACTTTCAGCATAAATCCGTTTAATGCAAGTGTTACTGGAATTTGTTTAGTGTAGAACATGGGCACATGTCTCCACTACATTCGCAAGTAATTTATTAATTTGTAGCGCTGCTCTGTATTTTACAGTTACAGTTAACGCTAATGCTTGTAAAGTGATTCACTGTGTACCACCATCGTACACAGTGGATCATATATGAGTACACAGTGGATCAAAGGAACAATGTATTGAAAGTAATGAATAGAAACGTATGATAAAGGGGGCCATCATTTAAAAATCTCCAAATCTACATAAAATTGTAAGCATTATTGTCAAAATCTGTACTATTACTCACAATACAAAATAAATTTTAAAATTCTAAATAAAAGTTGGAATTGAAGTATTACAAGATCTTAATAGCATACTATTAATTTCAGGAATTGATTACCAAAATAAATAATACAAACGACTGTTATAAAACAAACGTTTTAGACAATTAAATTCATATCTTGTACAGAGAATCATTGGTTCCGGACTAGTAAATTTAGAATTTTAAGTAATTGTGCACAATAGCGTAAGCAATTTGTTATAAGAATGGAGAATTTAACTTTCTGTACTGGATTGAATTTGTCTGATTATGCAAATTATTAGTCAAGAGGTTTTGGAAGCCCTCTTACTATTCAGATATTGTGTATGGGTGAAATATCTGAATTATTTGGTTGGATGAAACTTTCAGGTATCTTCTCGCTTCGTAGAAACGATATCTAAAGTCAATTTCATTACCAATATAATGCGTCCGTGAAAGAAATCTTACAAGAACGTAATCACCAGGTTGAACTTCTCGTTTCGATACATCACAAGTAGTAGTTTCTGTCTCTAAAATAACATCGACCGTCTTCCTTAGCCTGAAGGTCATAATCGTGTGACAAACTAAAAGATTTCGTTTCCTAAACTATCATCATCATCTGAAAAATCTTATAATTCAATTGGCTGAAAATCGTCATTCTGCGTTGAACTACCATTTTCTTTCACATTTTTCGGGACAGAACGTCTTTCTTTTATCCTTTTTGTTTCAGATTGCTGCTGAATTTGGACTCTCTTATTTACTGGCTTTGCCTTCAAAACGTTTGGCTCTTTCCGGAAACGGCTTCTGCCTTTCTTTCTACGATGTTTCTTGAGGTGACAGAAAAACACTGTTTAAGTTCTTCTTTCTGGAAAGCATTTTTTTTTTCGAATCTGCATCTACATTCTCTACTTCTTGAATTAAAGGATTGTTGCTTGAGGAAGGTACATTGATTTGATCTTCTATCTGTTTTTGCGTACATACAGCGTAGAAAAGAACCATTATCTGTAAATACATTTTGATCATAAGGAGACATTCCTGTTTTTCTAAAACCTGCTTTGATGTTGGCTGGAATCACAGCTCGTGCAAATACTATTCCCAAGATTGAGCTGCTTCGTATATTAACATGGGCACTCTTGGGTTTTGTAACAATCAAGTATCCACAGCTGCATTTTAATGTGCTTTCAATGGTACGAAAACAGGCACATCCAACTGATTGTATTTTATTGCTAGAATGTGGTAACAATTTTTCATTCATCCATCCTGATGGAGTTCTCAAACTAAGTGGGTTAAGCGATGCCTCATTGATCATATGCTATTCAAAATATCTCCTAGGATAAACAATACCTGGTGGCAAAAATATACCCGATGCTCACAGTCACACATGTCATAACGAGGAACCCACTTTCGCCACTCATGCATAGATTTAATTGCTTGGCTCCTTTCTCTGCTATTACTTTCTTGGATGTCTGAACTGCTCAAGTTCATGTCTAAGTTGGAAATACGTGAAAGGCTACAGAATTTGGGATATTTCGTAGGTAAGTTACATAAATTACTAAAGAATGCCTAAACATTGTGTTTGTTGAATTACAACAATCTTGATAGTCCAAGATTGACGCTTTCCAACACATCTTCGGGATTCCTAATACAAAGATCTTTATAACGATTCACTCTAGACCTGAAATTGTGCTTTTTTCCGACGAAGCAGGAATCGATATATTGTTGTTCTTGGCAATTTCATACGCCAAATGCCTCACGGCTACGGTATACTAACACATTTTGTTGCACATGTTTATATATTTCGGAAATAAATGCTCCAACTCTGAAAAGAAAATTTGTCGTACAGAATAATTTGGCTTCATTTTAGCATTGTCACCTGGTACTTTCTTATTTTTTGACATGTCTGTTCTAAGTTCTGTAATGTGTTCTTCAATTTACCAACACGTCTAATAGAATATCGCTGCTCTACCACTAATTGCACCGCTTCTCTAATCGAAATGTCTTTCATGTTGCCTTGTGTGTATTTCCTCGTGGTCAAACCATTCATCTGTAACATGTAACATGATAGTAAAAGTTCCGTAAGATCCCAATATTATGATCTGTTTCTAAATGAGTATGCCAAATACTTGAACTTCTATAAACACAATGAGGTACAGAGTGGATCAGTCCACTGTGTACCACACCGATGTGATCCACTGTGTACTTGTTGCTGTCAACCCAAACAATCTCCCACGACAAGGAACTATTAAAGTAGAAAAACAAAATAAACAATGCTATATTACAAATACATTCTTACCTACTTCCCATGTCCATGATATTTTAAATTACAAGATAAATCACAAAATCAGAGCATTCACTTCTGTTACTTAATTTTTTATTTTAGCACGAGGAAAACAGATTTTTCACTTCACCACAAGTGAGAAGCATCCATTGTTGCTGACATTTCATTAATAAGTGTGTAATGTGAAAACAGAATAACTGACATGCGCTAGTTGAATTCGTGATATAAATAAATGAATAACGCCTTCTGATCCACTGTGTACAATGATCCACTGTGTACTACTTTCCCCTATATATATATATATATATATATATATATATATATATATATATATATAGAGAGAGAGAGAGAGAGAGAGAGAGAGAGAGACGTAGCATATAGTACTAGACGAATGTGTTACTTGTAGCATACGCGAAAGTAATTCAATTTATGTTTAGGCTTCAAAAGTTTCATTGAAAAATATTTCATGTGCAGACGTTACTTATTTTAATTTATAATCATATAGGTCTAATATAAAAAACAGCAACAAAATTACACAATGTAATGTAAAATAAGTCAAACGTAATAAATATGTCATTTTTGGTATGGCAAATAGCCCCCCCCCCGAAAATGTATCTGCCCCTCCTTTGCCCCCCTAAAACCTTAAAGCTGGCGTCGTCACTGCACACATAGTTATATTCAATTTTTTATATAATAATTTATATATTACAGTGATTCAAAAATGTATTTTTTCCAGTAGTTAGCTCCTCTAAAAACTCACAGGCCTCGAAAGCCAAGTAGTAGTATAAGCCCTATTGCTATTATTACAATTACAAATATCAATATCCAAAACTGCCTGAAGTTCTTTTTTCACTTGGTTAGATATACTCACCTCAGGTAAGTAGACAGAAACAAATGGAAAAGAAAGGAAAATGAAGGCCTTGAAAGTAAATCGAAGACAAATTTACCAGTCTTCAGAAGATACCGTCTACAATGCAGTGAGCAGAGTAGGTCGGTAGATCAGACTTAGTCGGTGGGTCGCAGTGGATCATGATGGGTGGTGGGTCGCAGTGGGTCATGGTGGGTGGTGTGTCGCAGTGGGTCACGATGGGTGGTGAGTCACAGTGGGTCACATGCAGTTGACCAACGATCCACTCAGAAAACTTGACCCACTTGATCCACTGACCCACTCCATCTCTGTGCCCAAGACAAGGAAGAAAGTGGGCAATTGCCCACCTGGGTTTGAGAGTCAAATATATTTTAATTTATGCATAAATTGAAGTTATAATGGCAAGAATTGCAGACAGATAAATCCTATACGATATGATACAAAAATTTAGGAGTGAATCTAACCCTTTATTCTATTCATACAAGAAAAAGGAAGCATCCTCTTGGTCTTCCTAATTTCCCGGGCTAATTATTCCCCCGTTTTGATTTTCTTTTATTCAAACATTTCCTTTGTTATAACAACTAAAGTCCTGTCATATTGATATCCGCGCTAGTTGGTGTGAAACACCAGTTTCGCTTATCATTTCTTCTTAGTTTAGGTGTTACTGATGGGCCGACTTGAATCACAACTGACAACGGTCGATAAAGTATGATAGGCGAAATGAAAGAAAGTACCGTCAAGAAAAAGAAACAGAAAAGTAGAAAGGACGAAAGAAAGAACAAAAGGACGCAATTCATACATGGAATGAAATTTGACAAATACAGTATTATTTTAGAACAAAGAGCATAAGAAAATGGAAGTAAATGATATTCTTAGAAATGGTAAGAAGGATTATTGTTATAAGTGGAATGCGAAAAACTATAACAAGTAGGAGGGAGCTTGAGCCCGATATTCCCCTAAATACGCCACTGAAGATAATTCTGCACCCCTGATCCTTTTTCAACTTCATAAATATTTTGAACATCGCTTTATATATATATCTGGGAACGGTCTTACCCGTCTCCCCCCCCCCCAATGTTGAAGACAGATTTGCGCCGGTGCTTCTAGTTAATTAATATTCTTATCTTTATGAATTATTGAAACAAAGTTGATAGGCGAAATGAAAGGAAGTACCGTCAAGAAAAATGGAAAAAATGGGTAGGAAAAATGGATAGGAAAAATGAATAAATAATTAAGTAGAAAAAACAATTCATTAATCTTAATAATTTAAAGCGATGCATATTGTGTATTTTTTAAAATATATTTCAGTTACAACTTATGTTACAGTAATGATTTACATAGTTTCTTGCTGTGGATAGAACAGAACAATAAAAATATAGTGTACGACACTGAAACATTAAAATATTGGTGTGGTAGTATACATTAAAATATTCTATTTCTATTTATTTATTACTTGCATTAACACGAAATGCAGAATCAATCTTTCATTAGTGACAGGGAAAAAGTAACAGATTAAAAAGGAAAATGACCTCTCAAATCCACATGTCTTCCATGAGTATGAACAGAGCAATATCTCATAACCCAATAAGCTGCGAAGGATTAGTATTTTAAGTCTGGAGGTAATTGTGCTATCATACAAGAGATAACACTTTAATATATCTCAAAATCAAAGTTTAGTATATCAACCAGTTGAGAATGCTCCAAAAGCATTTCCAGAACGAACTTGAAAAGAACGGAGAGATGGAGCGGGGAGAATAATTGTGGTCGTTCCTAGATGTAAAAGTAAATCTTTTTATCTGCACCTTGTACTGTTTCTTGCAAAATTCGCAAAATATCCTCTCTGTATGACTTACAGTTCCCGAGATATGGCTCCTTAAATCTCCTGAAATTCCAACTTTTTAGGCCAATATCTGGGGAACGGTGGCCTGTTGGCCAGTTGATCAGTAGCCACCGGTTACTATTTGGTATCAAACAGTTCACCATTCTCTTAGGTATTGATCAACACCAATATGATGCGTGACTTATGGTTCCCAAGATGTGGCTCCTTAAACATCTGGAAATCGACAATTTTTGTCCAATATCACGAGAGCGGTAAGTCATAGAGATGATATTGGAGTTGATCAATATCTAAGGAAATGGTAAGCATTTTGGTACCGACATTAATTGATGGCCACTGAGCAACTGGCCACTGCCCAAACCAGTGGGCAGTTGGACAGTGGCCACCTGTCACTATTTCGTACCAAAATATTTACCATCCTCGTAGGTGTTGATCAGCACCAATATAATCTGTTTATGACTTACGGTTTTCGATATATAGCTCCTTAAATGTCTTGAAATCGGCCATCTTTTGGCCAATATCTCGGGAATGGTAAGAGTGACGCGAAAATCTTAATCACTTTCTCAGATAGTTTTTGGTGCTCTATCGAATGCAGGGTTCAAAATTGAATAACAAAATCGTAAATAACAGACAGACAGGCTCATAGACATAGAGAATTCAGTAACAACTCTAAGTTGTTTGAAAAAAGTGAAATTAAATGCACACACATTGTTTGTAGATATTTTTAGTTTTTAGTGAAAACGTCTATATTGTTAGTATAGTATATAACATTTATATTGTGATTTGTTTTTATCTGCTTAAACATCTTAAACCCTTGCACTGAAACGACGAGTCTAGATCGTCATGGCCTTCCGGTGCCAAATCGCACCTGATGAGCTACACTAATCATAAAATCTAAACTATTGTAGCATCACCCCACCCATCTATAATGCACGTTTATAACTTATATTTCAAGAAATTCGATGCAACGAAAGGAATTAAATGATTTAATATTGGAGATAGTCGCTCTGTTTATCATAAAATTCAGAAAATAAATCGTAGTGGAAGGGGTTAAGTAATAACTTTAAACTGGCTCTTGCAAATTAAATACAATCATTTTAACCACAATTAAATGTTTAGTATAACGATATAAATGAACAACTGTTTGAAAATATATTTCAAATTTACATTACAAGTGCTAACAAATTATTAATAACTGTTTCAGGTTGCATATTTACTAATTCACTGGAAGACCTTTATCCGTGACTCGTATGAGCACTTATATTGGAATTTCACACGAATTGGAACGAGTAAGACGAAAACATCTTTACAGCCTGGTCATCTGTACATTGTTATCAAACTCACCTGCTTAACCAACTAGGGCCATTTCTAAATAAATGCCTAATGGTAAGACTTCTCTTTTTCTTGATAAGTCAGAAATTATACTAATCGTAAAAGCGTATTTAATCAGAAATGTAGTTTTAATTTCCTTATGTAAATTTATAATATATTCAAAGGCCCTAGTCAACGACGTTCAGGAGCATGATGTATAGGTGCTGCATCATAGTTATTCGGAAGTAATAATCATTTCAGACTTTTTCGTAAGCAGGTAAAGAGAAACAACTTTGTTCAAGTATACAGTATAGAGGATAAAGAGATTGAAACTCACAACCAACAAAAAGATTAATATAGTTTTTTTTCTTTCTTTATGAAATTGAAAATAATCGAATACAAAGACCGATACCATTTGTTGACCGTGGGAATCCTTGAAACTTTGCTGAAAATTTATTTAGAAAATTATTTCGTATTTCTACAGATCTCATCAATGAAATAATACGCCACATTGCACCCAGGGTGAACATATATGAAGTAATGTGTCATATATATATTAGGGCCGAGCGAAAAATCACTTTTTCATATATCGAAAATACAATAGTTAGGAATAGTTGTCAATTCATATTGATAAAATACTGTAAAAATTTCGTCGCTGAAATCGAGCATCTTCGGGTGACGAATCGCCAAAAAAGATTTTGTGTCTTTATAAGGTATGCGAACCCGAAGTACACACCACTCTCCTGTGTTTCTATGATAAATGAACAAAAATATTACCTATATTTCTTAACTTAAGCAGTCTATAAAATTGAAGAAATAATTTCCAGATAATTTAGGCAGATTTGGAACCTTAGGATAGCCCATTTTAGTAAAACAAAGTATTGTATATCATCTACTGTACTTGTGGTTTCATATAAGGTTCTAGCATTGAATTAATACGCCGATAAAAGTGTTCATTGTTCATTATAATTTTTCCTTCAACACACTTTTTCCTTTTAAAAAAATTCTCATACTGCTTTATAGAGCTTACCTTTCTCCCTGCGTAAGAATTTAATTTGAACTAATCCAATTGATAGTACCAGTATTAAAAAGAAACAACGTAAGTATTTTATAACTTTGTTCGAGTGTGGAAGACGACCTTTTCAAGGTAATTTTGCGGTGTTAACATTGTGTTTCAGTGTTTATTTCGTTGTACGTAGTTGATAAGTGTATAAACAGTTTGTTTGTGTACTGTAAATTAAACTTTATGTAATATTATGAGATCTGTATTTTATATCAATATTGAAACTAACAATGCCGAAGATAAGAACAAGATTCAAGACGACTTACCCCGTGTTTGGACATTCAGCTGAACTTTCAGGTATACAATCGCCCACAAAATTAGATGAAATGAAGCATTATTTTCAGCTGGTAGAGCTTAAAAAGTATGAGAAAGGGTATGATCGATCTGTAAAGAAGGTGGCGAGAGACGTTGCTCAGGGTGTGAAATCTGTTTAGGACAAGACTTCCATGCCTACTGTGTCGTTAGAACGTATAGTTCAGCTTCTACTTGCCTTGCACGGAAGGTATACAAGATTTTTTTTTTTTTTTAATCTAAGAAGAAAACGAAAGCTTCTGCTAATTTCCAGAAAAAAATGAATATATTTAAACAAGATTAAACAAAGTTCTTTGATATATGTTCCTGTAAATGTCATGAACTTCCCATGTGCTCATGTGAATTGAGAAAGTACCTAAAAAGGGTGGACATTTCTGCAAGTTCAGAGAACAACATGACTAGACAGAATAGAGGGAGTTGACTACGACGTGACTTTACAACTAATCATACGCACTAAAAGGAAATCACGAGAGACCACCCGCCAACAGTCTTCTTACATATCACAAACGAGTACTTCTAATGAACTCCAGACATCATCCGGAGCGGAGCTCATGTGGTTCAGATTCCACGTTAATCAGAAGGTCCACGTCTCATATATCTCGCTGCTGAACGGGACGTTAAATTCAACTCAACTCAGCACCAGACATTAGCTTCTGATGGCGATGTGTCAAGTGTTGATGATTACTTTGCGAAACAACAGGATATTAGAAAAAAAAAGAAGCAAGCAGCAACGACATGTCCTTAGACTTCTCATTATGCTGGCAGACCGATTTGGAACATCTGATCGTGCAACTGCTTTGATAGCAACAGCTACATTGCAATCTTTTGGAATAATTGATCCAAAGAATGCTGGCCAGATGATAGCTCAGAAATCCGTCGAGAAAGGGAAAATATACGACAAATGTAAGTGCTAATGGCCAAAGGAAAGGTTCTTAGAGGCTTGTACTTTGATGGTCTTAAAGATCAAACTCTATGCAGAAAAGAGACGGGAGGTCTCTGGTTTTCAGTAAAAAGATACTCTACTTGTAAAAATGGAGCTAAATATGTGTGACTAATGAGACCTTCTTCAAGATACATACCACAAAAGGAGCGGCAATTGGTTCATTAAGTGATTCATAATAACTGTATTTCGCACACCTGGAGAATATATTGCTTTCTATGGTTGACAATGACAGACTTCACGTCAGAAAAGAGGCATGGAGAAAGATAGTCATTGCAAGGGAAAAGGCTAGGAACGAGAATAGTACAGATAATGACAGTAGCAAAAGTAGGAAAAAGAAACGAGGAAGACCAGCTAAAGTAGACAATGAGTCACATGTTAAAAAAAAAATGCTACCAAAGCTCAATTTCAATTCAAACGATTACACAGACCTTTTTAATTGGAAATCAGTTGAAGTGACGCATCCTCAAGCGGTCTTGTTTTCCAACAAAGAACATGAAATATACAGTGATAAACGTGAACAAGGCATAAAAAGAACTTTGAAATATTTCTGTCACATTAAGAGTACAGAACGCTGCGTGAAAGTTGTAACAGACGCACCTATAGCAGTTTGTGGCAGAGATGGTTTTACCAGACTAAAACCCCTATCTGCAAACTCAAAAGTAGAAACAAAGGCAAACTATGCTCTGAAAAGAACAAAAGATCTAATTTTGAAAATACATGTATGGATGGTAGGGTGGGCATGGGAGGGATCCGACCTGCACCCACGTCCTCGTCGTGAGTCCTGGGTCGTTTCACTGAAACAAGCGGACAGGTACAGAATAAATACAGTATATATTTTGTATTAAGTAGGTTGGTATTTTGATCAAATTGGCTATTGTGTGATTCCAAATGTGCCTAAATCATGCAAAAAATATTTCTTAAATTTTAAATATTACTTAAGTTAAGAAATGTAGGTATCTGTAATACTTTTGTACATTTATCGTAGAAACACAGAAGAGTGGTGTGTACGGCAGGTTTTCATAACCTATAAAGACACATCTTTTTCGGCGATTTGCTACCCGAAGATATTCGATTTCAGCGACGAAATTTTTACAGTATTTTATAGGATGTCCAGATTTGCCTAAACAAACTATGTAACTGGTAAACTCATTTGGCTAAACACTCACGGGTGGACCTGTTTTTCGGGGGGGCACAAACGGGTCTGCGCGGGGAGGGCACAAGCGCGTAGTCTCCTTTCAGTGTTTTGAAGGTAAACTTTGTGCCTCCTTTACGGTTCTTTGGGGGCTTTCGGATCCAGGTCTGGAACCAGTTCTATGATCCGGTTCTGGAACCGGGTTTTTAGATCCAGGTCTGGAACTGGTTCCTAAGATTCGGTTGTGGAACCGGTTCCGGAATTGGTTCTGAAAATCGGATCTCCAAGAACAGGTTTCTCGAGGAATCAGTTCCGCCGGAATCGAAACTAGTATTTTATTAAAATCAATTGACAACTTTTCCGCATTCCACACTATTGCGTTTTTGATATATAAAAAAGTGATTTTTCGCTCCGCCCAAATATGTATATATATTAGGGTGGTTCGAAAAAAAATCATTTTTCTATTTCCAGAACGCTATAGTGCGCAAAAGTTGCCGTTGATTAGTAACAAGAAGAAACCTAAAAAGAAAAATGTTTATTTACATATCTTTCGGTCCCACATCGCCGTTGAAATTTTAAAAATCCGGTAAAAACAATAAATTTTCAATATTTTTCTAAAACGACTAAATAATAGAGGATGATGACACTACATAGCTTAAAGGTTTTTTCAAGTATGTAAAAACAACTTTGAAATAAATAAACTATATTTATATAGTATCTTCTGGTCGCGCATCGCTGTAAAAAAATTGCAAAATTTGCGAATTTCGCAAAATTTGAGGGTTTGACATGTTTTTCTTCTTTTCTTAAAACAAGTAAGATAAGAATGCTACTCATCACGAAGTAATGGCTGTACTTGAAGTTCCACTACCCAACCAGCCATCCAGGAGCTCCTCCGTGGCTAAATCTTAAAAAAAAAGAAAAGAAAGAAAAAGAAAAGAAACAGCGTACGCGCCTTTGGCGCTGGAGACCCGGGTTCGATTCCCTGCGGTAGGGATGGTATCGAGACGAGACGAGACGAGACTTTGTACAGTCTCGGTCTCGTCTCGGTTTAAAAATAGCTGTCTCGGTCTCGGTCTCGTCTCGGGTCAAAAATCGCCGTCTCGGTCTCGGTCTCGTCTCGGTCAACAAATGCTTGTCTCGATCTCGGTCTCGGGCTCGAGGGCCAAATCTTGGTCTCGTCTCGGTCTCGTCTCGAAAGTCTCGAAATAAATAGGTGAAATTAAAATTCGTAAAAGTATTATTATTATAAAGTCTGTCGTTTATGCTTCTTATTTTTGGCCTTATTCTTGACTTAGAATTATAGTATGGTGTACTTCTTCAGAGCTAATTTGCTAGAGCTGATGCCTTCCATGCGTGTGTTCCAGTTTCAATCATCAGTGGGTATATCATATCTGAAATAAAATTCTAATAGTAACCCATATTTCACTTTCAGCAAAAGACTTTCTCATATGGCCTCAGTACTGCCCATACAATTAAACTCTATTAAATTAACTTCAGTACTATACAGTAGTTTATTTCCTTCCTTAGAATAAGAATTGTTCAATACATTCTAACGGATAACGCAACACATAGCAGCATGAATGTATTTAATCGTACCGAAATTGAAATTTTACAATTTCTCATTTATTATCCAATACATTCTGTTTTGACTGTCATTTTAAAAACATAATATAACGTTCATTATCTGAACAAATAGGGTAAATTATTACTACAATATATTTTGTTTAAAATTGATCAAATGCTTTATTACCTTTCACATCTATGTGTTTAATTGACACCTTATAACACGAAATCCCTGAACTTTGTGGTGGGAGCTACGGCACTCATCTTTGCTATGTGTGGCCTCGGATTGCATCACAAAACAAGTTAGATTCAAATTCAGATGTTTCGCATAGTTCGCGTCTAAATTTAAGTACATTCTGTTTCTTATACAAGTTCCTAAAGTTGTAATGCATTACATACGCATACGTATATCCACTGCCGTAATTATAGATTAAGTTTATTCCTGAGCTCTTAGCAGTGCATATGATCTTTATTCGAGAAAACCAATCGTGCGTTCATTACGTTGAAATTTTATATTGATTGAAAATTACTTGCGAAACATGAACATACGTATTATATAAGTATATAGGTAATTCGAGCTAGCTGTATATATTTTCTCCCTCTCGCCAAAACAAGTAATTCTTAACTTTTTAGTTTTCTTTTGTATTCATGTTCATAGTTTTGCAGCAACATGAAGTATTAAAGTCAAAAATATTTTTGTTTTTCGCTGTATGACTTTCGTTAAATTTTGGATCCAATTTTACCCTACCTTACCTAGTAAATTTATACAGTATATATATATATATATATATATATATATATATATATATATATATATATATATATATATATATATATATATATATATATTTGAACTTAAGTGGTAGACTATGTTAAGTCTTTTTTGGTCAAATTGAGTTAGAATACTTTTTTTTTAATAGACTATGTTCTTTCTAGTGGTGTAATAATGTAAATCTAAAGCCATCTTACTACTTTGTAACTACTTACTATAGTTTGAAAAACAGTATTATACATCTTAGTTAAGGAACCGGTTTTTCGCTTCTCCTTTAAAATTACGAAATTATGACTTGGTTTAGTTTACCTCCGAGGTCTCGATATAAAATCATCACCATCATCATAATCAAGCATTATCAATCCACTGCTGGATGAAGTCTCCCCAAGTTTTCTCTACAACTATCTATCTTAGGTAATTCTTTTCCAGGTTACTCCCCAGTGCTTCCTGATTTTGTCACAATTTCTGTTATGCGGACATTTCCTTGTCTGTTTTTGTCACGTGGTATCCAATCTAAAATTGTTTTCGTCTATCGATCATAATTACGTCTTGCAATATGTCCGTCACATTTTCCGATCTATTTTAAACATTATTTCATTAGTACCAGTCATTAGTTGCCAAATAATTAATTTCTACTGTATATATTTGGCCTACAAATAGTTCATATCCTCTGCTTTTGGAGCACAGACACGCCACTTTTTGATCTTCGGATCTGGTAACACTGACTCAATTATTTAAATCAACACAATGTAAGAACCCCCATTTGCTGTAATGGCTAGTACGCTTCATTTTGGTTCGCATGGTCTCGAGTTCGATTCCCGGTGGCGGTAATGTTCAACGTCCGAAGTTTTTTCGGATTCCACTATGATCAGTAACTCCATGTCTCCTTTAGCCGCCCTAGCATAATCGTGAGACGTTAAACTAAAACAAAACAAACCAAAAATCAACACAATGTGTATTACTAACTGTAAGTCTTTGAATAATTGCATATTGCTATATGGTATGGATCGAGTTTGAGGTAGTCGGTGGTCAAACTATAACAAATGAAATGCAGTTAGGGTGTAATTAAAATTTTAATAAAGCAGTGTTTTAATCTAAAAAATACACCAGGCCTAAGGCTTAGGGAGAACAACTAGTGCTACTGAAAAGTTGTCAGTTACATTTAATTTCAGTTACAATTTGCTTTTACATGTATTGCTGGAACGAAAACTTTGACATTAACATTATAATTAGCCCAAAGACTATGAAAAACATCGTGTTTTGAAAACATTCTTGCACCATAAAACAAATTACGAGTAATTTTAAAATATTTTGCACTTTAGCTACGTTATTTGCACTATATTTATAATAATATTTAGCAACTTATTTAAGTTCGCAACACTGCTTAAAATAATGTAACTGCGACTTGTTGTAATTAAAACTACTGAACACTAATGTTATAATGTTCCTGCTATTTGAGTTATAACAGATCTCCAAATTGTTGATGTTAGTGATATGAATTGTCCTTTGTTACACTAAATAATATATGTGCTTTTGTGGTTTAATTTAATATCTAAATTAGAAATATGTAGAGCTCTTTCGTGGCTAAGCAGTTAGCCTATGGCGTGAGAGACCCGGGTTAGATTCCCAGCGGGAGCTCATGTGGTTTAGATTCAATGTTAATCAGTAGGTTCAGTCTCATATAACTTCGCTGCTGAAAGAGGCGCTAAACTCAATTAAAAAATGAAATGAAATTTTTGAGTTTTACGTCCCACGGTTATGCCGGTTAGGCTAAAGGAGACTGTGATGATGAGAGATGAATGAAATGGAGGAATGAAGAAAGTGGGAGGAAACGGGAGAACCCCAAGAAAACCCACACACTAAACTAAATTAACTGAACAGAAATATGTAATATCAAACGTAGTGCAATTTGAGAAATTACAACTTTATGTT
Source organism: Thermobia domestica (assembly GCF_964235325.1). NCBI lineage: Eukaryota > Metazoa > Arthropoda > Insecta > Zygentoma > Lepismatidae > Thermobia > Thermobia domestica. The sequence continues at coordinate 140,735,386 of NC_137469.1, read as the reverse complement.
GCGTTGGCAACATTGCTTGTTTATCTAGTGATATTGCAGAGTATCTAGAAGAATTTCCCCTTCCATATTTCACACAGCATGTTAAAAAAATTTAGCATTTTTAATACATATGACTATTATATATAACTAGATGAAATACCCATTTTTCGCATGGGACCAGTATTTGGAAGTCAAGGCCTGTGGGAGTATCACTATCTCAGCAACCGCGAAAACTATGTATTGACACTAATATCGGTCATTTTGTATTATTTTCACATGTCTCGGTAGCCCCTCCCCAGCAGGTGAACCCCGGTCCGCATGCACTGGTAGCTGAATTTGAAAGTCATCGCTAATGGAAGTATCATCATTGATCTCAGCGACTGCGAAAACTATGTATTCGACATTAATATCGGTCATTTTCTACTACTTTTACATGTCCCGGTAAACGCCCCTCCTGATTCAAAATTAAAAAAAAAAAAAAAACGCTTCTTTGTCTGAGGCCTGGGACATGATACTTGTCACCCAAATTTCGTAACTCTTGGACTCTCGTCTGGTCCCCAGGCCGCACACAGGCAATCAGAAAGACAGGCACGCAGACACACAGACAAACAAACTCTTCCTTTTACTTATATTAGATATGATATACAGGCGAGAATCCAAGGGGAGTGTTAAAGGGGTTATACGTCCCCTTGACGCTCAGCTATACACTGTGTAAAATGGGCTTCAATCCTACTTCTTTCTTTGCACTGGATAAAATAAACTATGGTTTAGCCCCTCCCTCGATCATATCCTGGATCCGCTGGTATATATATATATATATATATATATATATATATATATATATATATATATATATATATATATATATATATATATATATATATATATATATATATATATATTATATATATATATATATATATATATATATATATATATATATATATGTTGAGAGAGGGAGAGAGAGACAGATGACTATACACATCAGCAGTGGATTTTGTTTCGGGAGAGGCTTGAGAACGAGTAAGAAATATTTGTGTTGTACGTGCAGTACGAAAAAATAATCACAAATCTATTTCGGGAGGGGTTTCAGTCCGATAGCCATCCCCTAAATACGCCACTGAACATTAGTCAACCGTTCCCATATTACCTAATACAGCAACTAAAGAAATTTTGAGTAAAGGTCAATCTTAATAGTTGTCTATATCAATATTCGAGACGAGACCGAGACTTTCGAGACTGACCTAAGTCTCGTCTCGGTCTCGTCTCGATTTATATGTCTCGGTCTCGGTCTCGTCTCGGTAGATAAAAGGCCGTCTCGGTCTCGGTCTCGTTTCGGAATATAAAAGGCCGTCTCGGTCTCGGTCTCGTCTCGATAATTCGAGACGATACTGAGACGAAACCGAAGACTAGTCTCGGTCTCGGTACCATCCCTACCCTGCGGTTTGGATTCCACTTTAATCACTAGGTTCACGTCTCACATAGCCTCGCTGCTGAAAAGGGACGTTAAACTCAAAATCAGCTCAACCAACTAGCCATCAAATGGTTAGGGTATGTTATTTACAATTGCATTTACACATTTATAATTTCACATAACTCGTCCCCTACAAAGTTCCATTTTCCCCTTAATTTTTGTGTATTACTAATAATTTTAAACTCTCATTTATGCGGGAGCTCAGCGATAAAGCGTTCACTTCTGGTGCATGGGGTCCTTGGTTCGATTCCAGCTCGCGTTAAGTGAGCTTTGTGGTGGACAAACAGCATGTGGGTGGATTTTCTCGGGATTCTCTGATTTCCTCCCACGTTCTTCATTCCAACCATTTCATCATTTCTTATCATCACCGTCTCCTTTAGCTTAGCCGGCATAACTATGGGACGTAAAACTTAAAGATTTCAGTTTTTCTGATTTATGTGAAAATGTAGGCCTGGATGATCTTGACAATAATTTAGCTCTGATGAAGCCGTCTCTAGCACTGTGTCCACACACTCTACCGGAAGCTTCCGTCACAAGTTTAACGCATCTTTCGGCAGCATGAGTATGACATAGGAACTTCTTGAAATTCATAACTGGTTTAATGTTTGCTTATAAACTGTCTTATTAAGTCATTAGTCAATGCTCTTAATAAAGGAGAAGTATGATTACAAGTATCCCATTGTTTTATTTCGGTGAAATCTTTAGCTACAAAGTTCATGCGTGGCAAAAATGCCTAATAGGATCACTTTCAAAAGCTGCTTTCCTTGCCTTCAAAAGTCGTCTCTGCCTAAGCTCTCGAATGTGGTTTCTGTTATCAACGATGATCGCCTGCAAATTTTCGGGATGAGCAAAGTAAGCATTCTGTTCTATCATATAACGGGGACTACAACTTATTTCAGCTCTTCTGGCAAAATTCCGCGTTTTCTGAATGGTCTCGTAAGCATGTTGTGAACTTTCGGTCAAATTGTTGCTCAACTTAATGGCAAACCACATAACCATACATGACTTTAAGATAAAGGTGACAATTTGTCTCATTATCTGAAAGACTTCCCACACTAATATATAGCCGTAGGATTCTGTTAGCTGTAGTGAGCCATCTTGAATGTGAGAAAGGGCCAGAATCACGAACTGAAAAGTCTTCAGAGCATTGTCCTAACTGGATAACTTTTGATATGTCTATTAAATATCGTTGGTCTTTGCTTAGTATCTGCCTGTCTACTTCAGGAATCACATAATTGATAGGTTCAAATTCAATAACTGGTATTGTGTGTGAACACAGTGCTAGAGACGGCTTCATCAGAGCTACATTATTGTTGAGATCATCCAGGCCTACATTTTTACACCAATAAGAAAATATGAAATCTTTAAGTTTTATGTCCAACGCTTACACCGGCTAAGCTAAAGGAGACGGTGATGATGAGAAATGAATGAAATGGTGGAATGAAGAAAGTAGGAGGAAACCAGAGAATCCCTAGAAAATCCACCCACGACGCTGTTTGTCCACCACAAAGCCACTTGGCGCGAGCTGGAATCGAACCAAGGACCACATGCACCAGAAGTGAACACTTTATCACAGAGCTCCCGCATAAACGAGAGTTTAAAATTATTAGTAATAGACAAAAATAAGGGAAAAATGGACATTTGTAGGGGACGAGTTATGTCAAATTATAAATGTGTAAATACAATTGTAAATAATACAACCCTAATCATTGGATAGGTGGTTGGGTAGTGGAACTCCAAGTACAGCCATTACTTATTGATGAGTAGCATTCTTATCTTATTTGTTTTAAGAAAAGAAGAAAAACGTCAAAATCTCAAATTTTGCGAAACTCGCAAATTTTACAATTTTTTTTACAGCGATGCGCGACCAGAAGATACTATATAGATATAGTTTATTTATTTAAAGTTGTTTTTACATACTTGAAGAAATCTTTAGGCTATGTAGGGTCATCATCCTCTATTATTCAGTCGCTTTAGAAAAATATTGAACATTTATTGTTTGAACAAATATTGAACGGCGAAGAGGACCGGAAGATATGTAAATAAACATTTTTCTTTTTGGGGTCTTTTATATACATATATATATATATATATATATATATCATATATATATATATATATACTTATATCATATATATATATATATACTATCATATATATATATATAACTAAGTGACTCACAAATAAGTGGCCCATACCGTGGATATCGTTTTGTAAATAAAGCAAGTTGTAAGGAAAAAACATCCACAACTCAAACCTCATTCAGGTTTCGTAGCATAATTTGCGGCCATTTGGACAATGCAGAAATATCTCGAGTGCAGCAGTTGAAATCCTTAAAAAAAAAAAAAAAAAAAATTGTCACATTGTAACGATTAACAATGGGGTACGTTAATACTCCAATGCTCCCGCTTAAGATTTAAGTTAGGGAGACGAAACTCAGTATATGAAATCCCCATTAAAAATAAATGGACAAGTGCTCCAGCGTCTTTGCAAAATTCTACTTTTAAACGGAAGGAAGTACAATTTCTATCATCTTTCTTTTGGTAATGGTATGTTTTTCGTTTTATCTCTTTAATAATACATATTTTTTTTTAAATAATACATTAACAAATCTTGAGTAATACAAATATATTTTGTTTGTGAAGTCTGAAAAATATTATTTTTCTAACGTCTCCCATACGAACACCTATTTTTGTGTAACCACATGTCGATTAGTCGGCAAAGTAATAGAAAAAGAACATTAAATCAATAATTAGAGTTCATAATTAAACATATTTTTAACCTATAGCGCACACTGTTCAGAAGGCCGAGGGCTTGGACATGACAACTAGCTTGATTAATATAAAACGTTAGTAACAGTTTTACCTTGCCTACAATAATTAGTTTGATTACGCGGAAATAATACAGTGAGACGTTTCGCTTTTATTCAACGGACACAGAAGATTTTAGTCAATTATGTAAAATTTTAAAACAATTCACAAACTGTATTATTTATATATATTTGCAATTTTACATCATTAATCTCATAGTTTTAAATTTTTTCAATTTAGTAATATCAAATGCCACTCAGGTACTTACGAAGGAATTTATTTCGGAACGGGTCCAACCTTTGGACGTCCAAATTTCTTTTAAATATATCAACAAAAGAAAATTTCTATTAAAATTTGTAAAAGCATCCCTAAAATTAAAATAAATTTACAAGTAAACGTCAGGATTTCGGGGGAAGAGCTTAGGACCTGCAGCACCTAGTCCCTACGTACGTCTCTAATGACAATGATTTAAATTGAGTCTGATTAACCAGAATAGGACATCCATAATTTGACTTGGACATTGGAGATCTGAAATTTGATTAGCATATAGATTATTTTTTAAAAAAATCCTTCAGCGCCAGTATGCCTTGAATCCCTTTTAAAACTACAGGTCAAATCTTATACAACCTGGATGCTGAAAAAGAATGCGATCACATTCTGTATCAAAGTCAACATGGTTTGTTAATTTTGCGTCTCTCTCTCCTCCCTCTCTCTCTTCTCTCTCTCTCTCTCTTTCTCTCTCTCTATTAATAAGAAATAAACTTATTTAGTGTTTTCATATATACTACCACAACAGTGCGTATTTAAGAAGGGCTTCCGGGCTTAAGCCCCCTCTCCCAAAATGTTATTTACTATTTTAAAGCAAATGAGCTATCTTGCAGAATCTTCACATTTCCAGGAATAAATTTGGCAAAGCCCCTCTCGAAACAGAATCGTAAATACGCCACTGCTACCACAAACTACTATGTATATTTCTTTGTCTGTCCGTGTTTCCGACCGTCCAGGAGACAAAAAAAAAAATCTCATGAAGTACTTGAAGGATCGTTACAAATTTTGACCAGGATGTGGAGGGTCAAAAGTTAAGAACTGAATTTGTTGATTGAGATAATATTTAAACCGGAAGTGGCAAAATTCATGATTAACTTGGATCACAATAGACCAAAAGCGGTATTAAATAGAATAGAAGCAGTGTTTGCAATTGATTAATATCTCCATCCATATCTTTTTACCCAAAACGGGAAGTGATAAAAATCCAGTATAACTTCCGGTTTCAATATTGATTTATGTAGATCCGGAAAGATAAGAGACGAGCCAAGAAGTTATTTTTAAATCGATTTAGCGTTTTAAGAATAGGTGCCATCTTCCCTCATAATACCCTTTATTCAAACAGACACTGGAATAAATCAACTTCTTCCGGTTTTACACGTTGATTGCTTGGAGTAAAACGGTAATAGTTAGTGAAAGGCAGTTTCTCTGCAGCCACCTAAGCGTCCCAATAATATATATCCCATCCC